>NW_009260791.1:7240720-7321668 GCF_000687185.1 Egretta garzetta
GAAGGCGCGCGAACCAGAAAACTATTTTTCTCTCCAAGTGTACGTGGGATTAAATTGTAACAACGCAGTTCCCGCTCCATTCGTCACAACTTTGTGAACAAAACAATGCCCTCCCTCCCCTCCCCCCCTTTTTTTTTTTTCCATAGTGGTGCCAATGGTTCCATCCTATCTATTTTAATAGCCTGATGCCAGTCGGCAAGGAAGGAGCCACCTTTATCACCCAGCCACCATCTCCTGATGCATCCCTGTCTGGGAGGCAGCTCCGGGCTGGAAATTGAAACCTACGCGAGTATAACCAACTGCAGCAGCTCTGGAGCGATGGGCGAGACTGCAGTTCGCTTTTGATGCTAAACTTTCCCTTCTCGCCTTCAACTTCTTGTCAAGGCATAGTTACCAACAGGCTCTCGGGTCCAGGCCAGTTCTCCCCATCAGCTGTAGCCCAGGTCTGGTACAAACAGCTCTGCCCTGCTGACCCTGCTGGCCCAGGCAGCCCAAGGCAGGAGATGCTCGTACTTGGAGCAAGAGCATCTGCAGTGTCGATGGTCCATGTAGCCCTGTCACAAATATAAATCCAGGTCCTCAATCTCCTCAAGTCTCATAACAGAGGGGAAGTCCAAAACATAACTTATCCCCGACTGATGGGCTGCTCCCCCTCCACAGACCAACTAACACGGAGTCGCTTCTGCATAATCAAGATGGCCTGGTTAGTTGGAACAGAGCGCAATTAGTGTTGTACATCTACTCAGGGACACAAATGGCATTACAATAGCTGCTTTTCTCATCAGTTAGGATATTTCCCAGAATATACGCTTTAAATAAAAGCTTTTGACAAAATAAGTTCTAAAAAATAATAGGGAAAAAACATTGTCTTACAATACAGAAAATCTATTGTGAGACTGTCAGAGCATGAAACTATGCTTTGAAAAAAAACAGATTACAACATAAATTATATCAAAACAAAGGATGAGGCTTAATATGCAATCCTGATTGAAGGGTCTGATCTAGACAGTATTGCACTTGTAATGAAAATACTGTAAAATCTACCCAACTCAAGCTTCGGTAATGGGAAATTAAACTATTGTCTTTTCCATCAAAAGTTCTTGGAAATTGAAAACCCATAGTCAGCCACGCTGAAGCTAAAAATTACTGTACAAGAATTCCTCAGGGAGAAAAGAGGGGGACAGAACAGAAAAAAAGGAGCACCAGTATAATCCAGTCTCTGCCTTCTGACCAGCTGGTTCAGTTTTGCAAATGTAATAGTTTTGTACTGTGCTAGCAAGCTAGATATTACTAAAAAAACTTAAGCCCCTACATGACACAGCATAAAGCTATTCTTATTCTATGCTGCTTAGTATAGAAACAAATGTTTCTATAGTAAAGCTTGCAAATAATCAAATTATGATAAAGCTCTTCCCACACCCCATGCAGAAAATTTTTAAACATTCACCTTTAAAACACTCAGTTTTCTATTTTGTTTTATGATAATTTTACAAATTTTGTTAAGGAGAGGAAGAAAATTCTAATCACGCATCCCTGAACAAAGCTAGAGCAAAAATGGCTTCTTCTGAAATTTGGCACACACAAAGTTATTTTTTGTGGTCTAATTCTACTTGTGCTGGATGGATAAGAATGAAAAATACAAACAATTTTAAGTACTGGTGGGGGAAAAAAGCCATAACTCAGTGTGCCTGCTTTGGTGCCTTATAGAAAGAAAATATACTTAATTCAATTGTTCTATAGAATTAAGGAATTCATTAATTAACTGAAGAATTAAAAATAAATTGGATGAGTTTTAACTTAATATCCTGAAACTTCCTCATTAATGACCAGAACACACCAATTGTTTGAATCACAAGACATGAGAATTCACTTGCTGAGTCACCCAAAAAGGACGGGGATGGATCAGCTCAGAGGCAAAAGGCATACGGGGACATTGGTTTGAGGAAGGGTGAACCCCTCACCCTCGTTCTATTCAATATAAGAGTATACAAAAGATACAGATCCCCCAGCTGCTGCACAGGGATGCAGGGCTCCCTGCACCCAGAATGCCTGGTCAAAGGATCTTAGGCTAGGCAGCGTGGTTGTGTCTGGCATGCGGGAGAACAGAGTGGGAGAGCAGCTGTGGTGGTGCACTGCCAGTACAAGAAACCCTGGAGCATGACGGCAAGGCCTACGGAGGTGGTCAGATGAACAAGTCTCACATGCAATTCATTACATTTAATAGGACTGTGTGTGTTCTGTCTATTCCAAGTCTGTGTCAGAAAAATTAAATACTTAAAATGAACACAGAAATAAGCAGTCTTTGGCATCCCAAGCAGTTTGTGCCTGACTCCATTCCTTTTTCCTGTTTGGCTGGATCCTGTTTGCACATTCCTCCCTACTCATGACGACTGTTCAGCACACCTCAGTGCTCACTACCTGCACACTGCTTACTGCCTCTTGGCATGGCCCAGGAGTTCCTTGCTCCCTGCATCTTTCCAGCTTCCACAGACCCCTCCTGCGCTTTCCCGTTGAGCTTCAGAAGCTCACCCCAACTCTGGCCAAAGACCGACCTCCTTTAGAAATAGATACCCATTAACTTCCCACTTCCAGCAGACCCAAAGCTGATGCTTACCACCATCAAATGTGTCAATCAAAGGAGTTTTCATACCCAGTGACCCTAGCTACATGTTCCCCCGGCGTTGGTGGCACAGCCAATGCTCAGGGTCAAAAAAGGACAAAATAGAGCCCAGGAGAAATGTTATGGGCCATCAGCGAAATAATGAGCAGCTGACCAACTTAAAAACTTCTAATAACAACTATAAAACTAGTGATGACAACATAAGTGCTTACGGCACTGCAGAAAGGCTCCCAGTCCCTGACGATATCCTGGCATATTCCCTTAGCTTGTCAGGGGTGTTGCTCAGACATATTCTCATTGGATTGTAATTTTCTGAGCAGCACATAACTAAGACCTCCCAGAAAAGCTTTTACTGTCACAGTCATGAAAAAAATGCGTGACTATCAAGTGAGTCTCTTAAAATTATGCACAACTGCTGCTCAACTAAGCTAAAACCACTTCTTGCACTAGAATTTTTAAAGTTTCCTAACTTCATTTCAGTGGTTTAATTTTACTTTTACATTACAAGCTCTCTCTTTTTTTGGTCAGATAAGAAAGTAAACAGTTCTGGTGTTCAATAATTTTAGCACTTCAAATGATCTCATTTAGACTTTGAAGTTCAGCTTTCATTAATTGAATGGAATGGGAAAGGAGGAAGTTTCCATCTCAGCTGCAGCTATCACTTTACAAATCCAGCTTTTATTAGACCACATTTAGAATGGAAACAGACTAAAGCCCAGTTCTGTAATTTTGGGCTTTAGTCTAAGACAGAGCACATTTATGGTTACCAAAAAAGGATGTGGAAACATGGAATTTTTACCATATTAAAAAATGCAACATTTTTTGATATTTTTGATGTGAGGTTCCGTTAGATGGGGAATCTGGATATGTGCATTTAAGGAAGCTAGCATTAACATTGCCAAAATTATGCCATAAAACACAGAGGATGAAACTACATCTAGCTAACACCATTATGAAAAGTTTTATGGCCCTCATCCTAGATCAAATTTTGGTTTTGCTTTTTATGGAAAAAAAAAAATCCCAGGTTTACTGTGCCTACAAGATACAGGTAGCCAAATTGTTTCAATACCTTTTGGCTTGTAATTTTAAGCTATACAGTGTTAACACCACTGAGTTTATTAGTCTAACATTTTCATTTAACATGCATGCTGACCTACACTTAAGGCACTTCTGGTCATTGAATTTGTAAAAGTACAAAGCCCTTCTAATGACTTGAACTAAGATTACAGTCAGAATAAAAGAGATGTGCCAAACTATTATATGCAAACATACTAAAATCATCTGCCATGGTAGCTCAGAGTGGCAGTGGAAAGTCTGCTGTAGTCCGCAAACCTCAGTGTGGAAGCACCAGACAGCAGTGCTTGTTAAATCACTACCCCAGACCTTTTTTTCCTCCACCTTCCCTTTTATTACACAAAGGGAGTTCTCTTCTTAAAAGAATTGGTTATGAGGCTGGGTGCTTAAAAATGAATGTCCAATTTTGTTGCAAGCAGACAGTGTTGTAAAGTTTGTTCTCAATTTACAAAAAGCCTGAGCTCATAGAGGGGTCTGTGTACAAGGATGGGCTGGCTCTAAGGGCACTTCTATCACAGAATGCATTAAGAAAACTCTTTGTCTAACCACAAAAGGACTTGCATATTAGTCTCAGGAGGAACACATTCCTGCCCATGGACTTCATTTTCAAAAGGATAAAAGTGCACTTTCTTCATAGGCAAAGGTAAGTCAAAGAAATCCAGGTACTCAAGAGGATGAGGCAGCAACAAACTGCCACGGTCAATTTAATTGGAGTTAGACCCAGAGGCAACAATAAAACCATTAGCAGTACAGATGTTAGGGATCCCCAAGGAACCAAGATGCCACAATGGAAAAATATTCTTTGTGTGATATTGTCAAGATTCTGTGGCAGACAATGACCTCACAGAAACATGCGACTGACCAACCACATTGGGAGGATGGCAGTACTTAACACACAGTTCAGGATTCATTCATTCACAAACACTTCAGAAATAGATCTTGGCAGCTTTCTGCTAAAGAAGTGCCACATTTACTCAATAAACCCAGCCTATGAGAATGCGCAACTTACATTTTCCCTCCAAACAGGGAAAAGACAAAGATCAAATACTTTTCTTAGTGGACATGCATGTAAAGGCACATCTTCATCTCCTACTATATACTGTCCAGTTAAGCATTTTTAAGACCAACTGTTAAATTACCCAGATCTTGCACAAGTGCCACCTTTAGGCTTTGAGCCCAACTACGACACGCACAGAATTAGAAATGACTGTTGAACGTATTTTCCCTAATGGACATCTATCTAATCTGTCGTGATTTATATGGTTACGGAACGGAAAGTGGTAGCACAGGATGTTCACTAGATCATGACTTTTCCTGGTTTTAGAGTCCACAGGATGCATTCTGATGCTGGAAAACAAGAAGGATTCATATTTAAAAATATAGTTATATCAAGCAGAGCCAGTCATACATATCTCAACTTTCCAGGGAGATTTCACTGGAGAGCTGAGAGTACTTCTAGTCTTGAAACAGTGAGGACAACAAAGCACAATTCTTACAAGCCTAGGAAAACACTACAAATTAACTCAGTTCTAGCTTTGTCCCTACAAGCTGATGACAAGTTACTCTTAATTTTTGCGGTCCTTTTAGTCCACTACTAAATCAATGGATTTTGCTAACATTTCCAAGCTATTTTTCCATACTGACTAGAGCAGGAACGGCAGACAAGATTTTTAACAAGTTCTCAGTTGCCTAAAGCCTTCTAGGTAAAAGACCCAGAACCATAAAGGTAGGGCAGGCTTAAAAAACATGATACAGAGAAACATGCAAAGTGTTGCTTTTCAATCCATTAAAAATAACTATATTTGAAGTCAGTGAACCTGATTTTTCAATAAAAAGTTTGCTGCCCCCATGGGACTACTGACTTTATTTCTGCTTCTAGACAAAGACCAGGCTACGCTAATCTGAATATTAAGGATCACTCCTAAATGTATCTCTGTAGATTAGTTAAAGCTTTCCATGATGCCACAAACATAATTATTTCTTTACTCTATACCTTGTCTTACCTTTTGCACAAGGTGAAGATCTACTTTTTATTTAAAAGAACTACCACAAGGCCTCCACTGCTATTTGAAACTTAGAGGATCTAAAAGGGGACATTCTTAGCATCAGCAGACTGACTGTGGGGCAAAGAGAGATAAAAGAAAAATAAGCCAAATGCTTCTGAAATCCTATTCCTGAGAGGAATATTCTTAGATAGCACAGAAGCTTCCAACACCACTGGTAACATTTCCCTCAGCCTTCTGAAGGACTAGTGAACATCTAGAACCACAGAAGCAAAATCCACGGGCTGGAAGGACACTGCTGGGGAGAAGAGATCCATGCAGCCCTGAGGCCAAGACAGCTACGCGTATGAATGTTATATAGCAGCATAGGAAAGGCCAGCGCCATCGTGACTTTGCAAATGTTCAAGAGAAGAGAGAACTAGTGGAGA
This sequence comes from Egretta garzetta, assembly GCF_000687185.1. Lineage (NCBI taxonomy): Eukaryota > Metazoa > Chordata > Aves > Pelecaniformes > Ardeidae > Egretta > Egretta garzetta. The sequence continues at coordinate 7,246,846 of NW_009260791.1, forward strand.
GAAGGGAGGGGAAAGGGAAGACTGTCTGATTCATCCATCATTTAAAGAATCATCTGGTATGAACTTAACAGCAATATGGATTGGTTGTAAACCTCCAGAGATGCCATCTGCTCTGATGGCAATAATGCCAGGCATACAAAATGGCTGCTGATCTCTTCTCATACTGACATGGCCATGCTTTTTACCTGCAAAGTAATGTTATCAGGCACAAAGCCAGACAAGGTTTTAGGTCTCCTGCATTCATTCAGGTGAGGACAGAGTTCATGCTGAGAAAATATGGGAGGCCAGTGCTGTATCTCAAAAGTGGTGTGAGATTCAAAGCACTCCTGGGAATCAAGCAAATAAGTGAATTAGCATATCCTTCTTTGTATGGAAATATTTTACATATGCCTTCACATTCTAGATGACAGAAAATAATTTTGCTTATCTGCTTCCTAAGCTATCATGCATGCTGATTTGAATCTTAGTTATTTTTGAGGCAATATTTTAAATTGTTCAAGTTGCACGTCAGGCCATAGTGCTGGATGGCAGCGGCAAAGACCAAGCTGCAGGCTGGTATCGGAGAGAACGCTCCTGCTGGAACGCAGCTTGCGCAAGCCCTCTCGTGGAGACAATTTATACTGTCTGAAAACCATTCCTGTGCAAGCCAGCTAAAGCATCCCCTCAAACTCATGAAAGCAATATTGACAAAAAACCCACAAATAAGTTTTGTCGCCACTGGGTTATGCAGACGTGGATATATTGGTTAAAGAAGTAAATATTTTCCACCGTTCTAATCAGTAGTGGCTTTTGTCAGAAAACCTCTGCAGTGTAAATTTGTATTCACGTGTTTCTAGCACTCATCTCATTCAACAGCCCGAGTCTGTGTGAAATTTTGAGGTTGACTAGGAAAAGGGTCCTGAGGAAACTATGCAAACTACGGAGTGAATAGTATAAGCAGCAGAAAGGAGAAACACAGGAATTAAAGGGTACCAAGAGCTGTGAAAATGAGAGAGAAACAAGAAGGAAGAACAGACAACAAGGAAATGGGGCATAAACAGGGAGGGAAATAGTGGAGGAGGAAATATAAGCAAAGGAAAAGATAGTTCTTTTCATTTAGTTAAAAAAATGTGTGACATACTTTGGGTCATCGGGAATAGAAGAGGCAGGCAAAAGCTCTTAGAATTAAAAGTGGAACTATCAATCATGATGTAGTGAGTGAGCTGAGTAATGTACAAACTTCTGAATGATGATCCAAATCTGGTCTTCAAAGTTCATCATACTACTAGGATTGAACTTGTTGTCTTTGAAATTATATTTAATTCACAAAGAGCAATGCCTGTTATTGGTCATGTCTCACAGAAACTCTCACTACTCCTAAAATAACTTTTTTCTGAGTCATTTCTTCTCCACATAAAATCCAAGAGGCCTAAGCAGCAGATAGGGAATAAAGATAGGTGCTCAAAATATCTTCTAGTACCGGATAAGTTTTGAGTTTCTTTTATGTATCACAGCATCAAATATCCTAAACTGATTTTTAGATTACACCCTCAAAGTCTAATTCAAAGACTTGCCACATCTAGAGATCAGCTAAAAGATGTGAATGTTTTTAGGTCACATACTCTTGTTTCACTCAGCTGGTAAACAAGGGAGCAAGTTAGGAACACAATGTCTCCAGAAATTTGTAGCCAAAGATGTATCAAGGGAAGGACAAGAACAGCAAATAAATGTGCCTGAGACAAGAAAGACGATGGTAGTAACTCCCAGAAAGGGGGACTTAACTCTGCAGCAGCAGCTGGAAGGAGCGTCTGGATTCTGGATGGACCCTGAGCACAGCAGAGGGGATGAGCCTGTCTTTGGTAAAAACACCAGGCACCAGAATGAGTTGCTATGTCCTGTTTAAAGGATAGTGGCACAATGCTGCAGTATATTCAACATCTATTTCACAGTCCCAAATTTCTTTTTTTTTTGTTGACTCTGAGCAACTCTAAACTAGAATAGAAAATGTAGAAGTTAGTTCAGGACCTGTTGTTCATAAGAGTAAATTTATTATTTTTTCTACAGATAAACCTAAAATCAAACCTCCTGATCAGAACTGTCCCCTTTCTTTCAGTATGAAACGTATCTTATGCAGCAACCGTGATCCAGACTCTGTGGATAATGTGAGTCTATAATCATCTACATTTTCAGTGAAGCTAGTTGTCTGATGCGCTTTTTTAAAAAATGCTGCCAATGGAACTCTTGATGTTGAAGCAACTTACAGTAATGTAAGGGTACTTGGAAGTACTGCATTGCCTCTTCATATAATTATTTTAAACGTTGTGTTGGCAACGTACCTTATTTTCAGATTGTTTTACAGCTAATGTATGTATCGATTATGAGATGAACTGCATCCAAAAGACAAACTAACCTTCATTTGCAATTGTTTTGATATAATGTCCTCTGTAACATATTAGTATACAGCTTTATTCTGTTCCTGCTCTGAAAAATGGACAATTATGGATGACCGTCATTCTTTGGTTTGCATACCCTGAGTATTTGGGCCTCAGGCAGTGGACTGGGGGTGGAACACCCTTGTGCAGCTGCTACTGCTGCCACTGGTCAGCTGCTACCTTGCACGCGTGCTGGGCAGCACTGGCGGCCACTCGGCTGGAGCCACGCTGGCACCTCCCCTAACTGGTCCCAACATTTCTTTGCTCTTTGATCTCATAGTTGCTAGAAATTAACCTCATTCCCCAGCATTTAATTCCTTGAAAGGTGCACATGGTATACATACACTGCGGTTGCTCCTGTAGCCTGAAGTCAGAGTAGGCCCTATGGCATGATGTCAATTAAACAGAGATTTGTGCATGTCCAAAGATCTTACCTTTTCCCAAACAAAGAACAAATCAGGTTAAAAGAATGAAAGTAGCCAAATTGTATAACTTTGTCCAATAGCACAAAATTAATTCCACAGAGTTTTCAGTGCCTTTTAAATAAAAACTAATTTCATTATTTTTTACATAACATTCTCAGTAAGTCAGCCAATAAGTGATAGATTAAGGAAGAAAGCCACTATATTCTTGGTCTGATGGTCACAAAGCAGGATTAAACACTTCTTATTTAAATAATATAACTATAGTTCTCTAAATAATAAATAAAAATGGCAGTTATATTTGCAGGGAGGCAACATACCTAAATTTTTCTGCAGAGGATAAGGTGGGGTTTTTTTAATATATTACACAAAATCCGTAGAACTGCATGTGCAGGTAGTATTTTTTAAAAGTTTAATAACTGGCACACGCATAATATTAATTTTTAAAAGTAGAACAGTATGTCAACATTAAATTTGTTGGAATAAAATACAGTAATCCCCTCTCTGTTGGAGACTATACTAAAGCACAAAAGATCTTCATAAGGAGGAAAAAGTCTAGCTTTTGTTTTGTTAATTCTCTGAATTTCTAACAACTACTTTTGAAAAGTTGTGTCTCGTTCATTTGAGAAGCAAATTAAACAAAATTTCGGTACAATACGTGCAGTAACAAGTTTTGGCCTCAAGAGGGCGATATATCACCATGCCTAAAAGTTTTCCAAAGTAAGGGAAAAAAACACTTTTTACTAAAAGAGAACAGCTGCTGTTTGCTTGTGGGTAACTGCTAAATACAGTGACCTCTCCTATATCATTGACATGACTTAAGAAATAATCACCACGATTCCCCCTCAAAATCAGAACGTTTAATTCAGCATTTCCTATTATCCAAGGCTAATTGGTTAGAAGAGGTTAAGTCTGCCACCTCACAAGAGATATTATAATTCTTTGACACATGAACTTGTTTTGCTGTTAAGATTTCCGAGTTTAAAAACAGGGGAAATGGTGATTGCCACTGTTCACTAAATATGGCAGCAGCGAGGAGAGATTAAGATTCACCACCTCTTTTCTTTACTCCATTATTATTCCTCTAGTTTCCTAATTTAGCCTCCTGTTATGCACTCAATTCTTGTTCACCTGCACTCTCCAAAGAAGTCCTGTCACTCTTAGTTCCTCCATTAATTGCTTTTCTTTTGCCTTCTAATTCATCTGCCTCCCCTTTTAGATAGTTTCTTTTTCCAATGGTCTCTAGTGGGCATTCCTTTACGCCTTCTTTAGACCCTAATTCTGACTTACTTTTTCAATCCCCAGATTCAGATACGTTTACAGAATAAAATAAAACCAAACTCTGGTCTTTTTTCTTTTGTCTTCTTATTCTTTATTTTTAACCCCAAAAGCTTTGCTGTTCCTGACAAATTTAGTTTTTTGGGTTTTTTTTTTTTTCTGGTTTTCTGTACCTCAACAGAGCCGTAGGAGAATTGCACTGAAATGCATAAATGAGGTTGACCCTAGTTTGGACTTACGTGAGCCAATTTTATGGTAGCTGTAGTTCAGTTGCTGCTGTTAAACGTGCAGCAGTATTTATGTATTAAATTACCTTGTGTGTCTTTAGTCTGGTACAGCACATGCACATTCATGTAGTTGGGAAAAAACAATTAGCAATATTACATTACTGTGACTTGAACATCCTACACTGTCTACTACCAAAAATCTGTTTGCTTGTTGGTTCTCCCTCTGTCAGTCTGGAGAGTTTCCAAACATTGTCCAAGGGAAACCAGAGGCTAATCTAGCCCTTGTTCTGGTAACCTTACTCAACCCACATAAGAAGCAGTGTTCAAAATAAGTCTTTATTAACAATAATGGAATATTTAGACAAGATTCCAGTTTGATTTGCTAAGGACAGCTCAGCTGTTTGTGAGGATTATCATCTGTGCTCCAAAACCTAAAGCAAGGACAAGAAAACAAATTTTTGCCTTACTGGTTGCTTTCAAGATAACTTTCAGGTACCTGCACAAGCACACAGACAGTGCGAAACAAGCCTCAGAGAGACAGTTTCCTGTCCATATTTACCAAAAATTATATTCACTCTGATGCCTAATAATGACAACTATGATTTGCGAGTCAGCTTGATTTAACATTTCAATCCTGATCATAACATACTGGAAAGGATGAAGGAACCAAAACCAGTTGCTGTCAAAACATGTAAAGATACACAAGAAGAAAAAGATATGAGCATATTTTGAGGAGTTACGCAATAAGCTTACATAAGTGGACTTGATCTTTCTTCTCAGGTTAATCCTCTCTAGACCCTCGAACATTTTTCTTGCTCTGACTCATCTCCAGCACGTACACATTTTAAGGCAATGGTGCGTTAACAACAGTAGATAGACTGGAATTTGATTTAGGTAGAAGTCAGTAGCAATGTATTATTTAAATAATTAAATATTTAGAATAGCGCATGGTGATGTGGGTATACTGTATCTTTCTGGAATATCCTGTACTTCCACAGAGAGGATGTATAAAACATAAGTATCCAAGAGCCTAAGTATATTATGTAACAGAACAGCTAGATCTTAAAGCATTGGGAAAGGCATATCACTATGAAAATATAAAGCAATGAGCATTCTCTCTCACCCCTCTCTTATTTACCATATTGAAGGGAATATTAGAAAACACAATTTTCAATTTTTTTTCTGTTTAATAATGGTGGCACTTCAAGGAGTCCTAAAATCCATACAGTAACTACTTAACAGGGTAGCTTGGAAGTTATCTCAAACTCTTCAAAACAACCAACCCTCTCCTCAGTACCTGCACCCTGTAAGACAGCAGTTATAGAGGATTCAGTCCTGAACGACATAAGAAGATTCCTCTTAAATCACCATATGCACCTAAAAGTAAATTGCCAGCAGCAATTTGACTCTTTCTGTGTTTTGACAACTAGTGCCGACACTGAAAGCTTCCAAACCTATGTCAATGGTTTCTGAGTGCTGTCCTCTACCTCCGTGAGAGAACTGAAAGGACTGAACAATCCCAGGCAATAAAGACTGTCTCTGCACTGATCGAAAGGAGTCAATCATAAGATTGTCTTAAAGCCGATACTGATCAGTTCTCCAAGCTATCACTGTGCCCTTTTATAATCTGGAGCCTCTGTTGGCTTTCCAGGTAGGTCACCTGGCACACCCTTTGAGCCTGTCCTTTGCTACAGTGAGAGCAAGAAGTCTACTTCTTGCAGTCTTACCGTTCCCTCTCTCCATCTTCAGCTCTGCTGCACCCTTTTGCCTATTAGCAGAGATCCAGAAGGTAAGAAATAATCCTTGACCAATTTCTAGAAAGTTTCCAGTTCACAAATAAATAATGTGGATGCCTTTGGTGCAGGCTTGTGGCTAGGCTGTGATACAGATGATTAAGACATGACTCTGGGTTGGGAAGTCACTTAAAGTTGATCTGGGTGACTGCATTAGACTAGAAAAGGAGGGCTCACTGAATCACATATGCAAAAGCAGCTGTTTCTCCTTTCATCTAAGCCGTTAGTAGCCATCCCCAAGGTGAGATGTGGTATCCAGCTATGTACACAGCAAGAGAGAACTGGGAGGCTTTTTGCAGCCAAAGGTCTCACATCAGAAGCGAGCCAAACATCAGATGTATACATATCCCTTACAGCCAGTTCTAAATACTAGTAAAGACATACCTTCAAATCAGTGCTACTAAAATTACTCATGAGCAGATTTTTTCTATTTCTCTCTCTCCCTCTCTTTCTTTTTATAAAAAATCTCTGATCTAAAACTGCTCACTGCCAAATCATTCTAAGGCCTTTACACTGGAAATTCAAACAGTTCTAAACAAGCACATGGTTCACAATAGATGTTTTTCACTAAGGAAGCATACTTCCTGCAGTCAGTTTTAGATGTAAAGCCACAAATTCAGAATTTGCACGGCTTACGTAGAAGTCACTGGTTTTGCAGAGACTGCTGGTGACAAATTTGCTCAGACTATTTGTGGTAAAGCAAATGCCAAAGAAAAGTGAATGTACTTGGAGGAGCTGTTTAAAATTCAAGCAAACTGTTAGGAACTAAGTGTTTTGGAGGAACAGAGGGTTCACTGTATTTCAATATCATCTTTTAGTAAAGAAGTATTTGTGTGATTAAAAGCGGGAGTTCCATGCGTATACTACATTACTGCTTAATAATAGCTTAACCAGCTTGAAAACTGAGGGATGGGCTTTCAAAGCAGGGGAGTATCATCAGACAGCAAAGCACAAGCTTGACTCCCAGTACAAAATATGATGTGACATTTTCAATTATCCCTCACAAAGCTGCAAGACTGCTGAGAAAAACTGCAGAGTTGCCAAGGAATTTCTGGATCTGATACCTCTTTCACTTACTGTTTTTCATAAACTGATCAACCAAGAGCAGTATTTCAATCTAAATTGTGTGAAGCAGTATAAGTAAGATTCAGAGATGAACAAATTTTGGCAAGCACTATATCTATTAGGAAAAATATGCAATCCTTTATTCTAAGAGGGTCAGTATTAGAAGCACCGTTACTAAGTTATTGAAAGCAAGAGGACTGAGAGGAGCACCACAATACTTTAAAAATCCTTTATCTGGTAATCCAAAATAAGCCAGTCCTATTCCCTGGTAATTATTTTTGCTTTTTCCACCTGTTCTGCTATTACTGATTTCAGTTCTATGTTTTTTCTTTGCTACCACTCCCCATCAGTGTTACCCAGTTCCTATTAGTTTTTCATTACCTTACCCCCACAGCCCAAACTTCTTTTGTCCTCTATGCATGCTTTTCCCCCTAATGGTGTAAATCACCTCTGAACACAAATAAACTTTGCTTCCCCTAAAGCAATCCAGCTTCTACCTTAACTATACTGGTCTGTTTTCAGTCCATCCTCTGCCCAGGAGCAACTGTCCCCTTTCAATTTGAACAACACAAATTCTTTCCCCTTTGTGTCAGTTCTCCAGATATTTTCTAACCGACTGACTCTCCACTGCCCAAATGGACTCCCAGCTGTATCTCCAACACAAACTTGCTCTACCAAGTCCATCAGCCATTTGCAGAAACCTATCATTTAGTCACCTTTTGTGACTACCCTCTAAAAATGCAAATCTTGCCCACCCAAACACACAAGCTATTTGTTACACTAACAATTTATGCTCTGATATTGCACTCTCATTTGTAGACCGTGCTAATCCTTAGTTCATCCTAGACAGGACAATTACTCCCATTACTCCAATAAGTTGGAAAAGGGGTCTTTAATCTCTGCTCCACTGCGGCATCTTAGGGAGTTCAGAAGGGATAAATGGTTGCACGAGGGTGAGGGAGTCCCCGGAAGGCAGCAAAATCTCTTCTCTCCCTCTTTTCCATAGGATCCCTGGGACATGCTCTAAACCACAGCAGAAAACGATGCAGAGCAGCATTATTTTATCCCCTTAGCACATCAAGAAGGTGGGTAACCAGTGCCAAGACAAAATACAGAGCCAATGGAGTTGAGGGCAAATTCATGGCATGTGATGAGCTAAAAAGATGGGATCGATAGATATCAAATTGCTTCTTGCAGTGGAAATTCAGCTACCTCTTACAGAAATGGAGCCTGCAATAAAACAAGCTATAAGTCTGTATAACAGGAAAAAATCGGCAATTTGCTCCATACAATTAACCCTGGGGTCTGCAAAGCAAACACATCTTCATTTAAACAGAATATCTTGCAAATGGTTACATTTCTACCCTTAGTAATGAGTGCCCTCAAAAATCAAGACGACAGGATTATCAGTGACCACAGATCACAGCACAAGGATGTCAGTAGAGTCAATCTAGTACTGTTTTCTAGAGAAGGAGGTAAAAATGTCTGAAAAAGGGTTTTTATTGTTATTTTTATTTTATTCACATAAGGTGATTGAAAAGGCATCGTCATTAGAGCAGCCCAAGATCAGTTTTTTCTTCCAATTTTTCAGTTTGCACATAAAAATGAGGAGGGTAAAATCAGTTATTAGTATGACTTTAAGGAAAACTTAGTTTTCTTACAGAAAATAAACCTTAAAGCATTCTGAAACCGATACTATGGAGTCCTAGTGTTACATATGAGAAGTGGCAATCAGCTGTCTTCTTACAGCAAAGAACTCTATTGACTTTACCTGTGAGAATGATGTTGTTGCATCTTTCTCCTGTCCAGTTAGTATAAGAGAAACTACAGAGCTTAATCTGTATGCTAAAAATTAATTTGGGGTAGCTGCTCAAAGCTGAACTGTACTTTAACAATAAGAGGAACATTCAGAATTTGGTATCACTCATCCTCACATTTAACCCAAAAAGTAATTTCTAAAAAATACACAGAATGACCACAGAAATTATGTACCCCCAAATGGAGATAGCCAGTACTAAAGGCATAAGAAGCATGTGCCAAAGAATTAGCTGCAGTGCCAGGCAAAATATGGCAAGAGTAAGAAATATTTATTGCAAAGCAAGAAAGTGATCCTATGTAACAGCAAATGGGTCAGTCAAGCAGAATTCTGTTTGTAGGTAGACAGGTAGATTAACAGTGCGATAATACCCATGCAAGGACATCCGCATAATTTGCAAGTATGAAAAACTACATTTTATCACACATTACTATCCTCCATATAACTGAGAAATGAATAAAGCTTCCAATAAATGCTTTAGCATATGTTCAACAAATTGCTTACTATCAAGATATTACCAGATATATACTAATTCAAAATTATACCCATCATAGTAAAATACTGAAATGTCCTTGTTTGCCCTATTGCCTCACTAAAACGTGACTTTCAATGGTCTTCAGGCTGCCAGTCATTTCTAAGCCGTTGTTATCCCAAAATGAAAGGTTGCGTTATTTTAGTTTTGTTTTAGAATCTCAATAAATACAATATATTAGGTTAGACATTTGCAGCTGTGTAACTGGATTACTAATGGGCATGGGCATGCTTCTTCTGCCCTTAATTAAGTTGTCATTTCAGATCTGACTTCTTTAGCACAAAGCTACTGTTAGCAAAAGTAGTATTGAATTATTGCTAAGACATGTATTTATGCAATTAAGAAACTCCTTTCTGAATCGGAGACTTCTTATTAAATAACAGAATAAATGTAAATGCCAAATGACGATAATTAAAGCAATGGCACACTTCTGATACTCTGCCTTAGGGAATTATGAAACAGGATATCTAACAAAAGACTCACTTGTGACACAGGTATGGTATTTTTAGTAAGATTTTGTTTACCATACTTCATAACATCACAAAAGGGCAGAATTTTCTATTTTTCTATTACTTATGTCAAATAAAAGTACCTCAGCAAGGCACCATAGTATTACTGAGACAGCATTTTCCTTGGTAAGAGCTCTTGTACTGAAAAATCTGTTCTTTACTAGTCTTACATGCAGAAGATACAATTACTAGCAACAATGGAAAAACTCAGGTAAATAAGCAGCTTGGGAAAACCTTATATTTCTTTAAAATATTATAATAGTATAATTGCTTTGCAAAATATTTCAAAATTTTTCTCTTGATTATTTTTATTCACCGTTCAAGAAGTACATTTTCAAGCCATTTAGTGTAGCTAGCATACATCTTTCTGCATGAAATAAATATGAACCTTCCTTCCATGCTGCTTTTAAGGGCATGGGTGACAGAGATACGTCTCTTCCTAGCATTGTTCTTTGCATCTGGTCGTCTTTCTGTTTAAAGCCCTTCTACCCTAAGCCCCTTCCCTCAACATACTTCATAAGATTATTTTCAAACTCCATGACCAACATTTCCCAAGCATTCATCACAAGCAGGAATACTGAGAAATTGTAGAAAAAGCAGCGTCAGTAGTAGCAAAGTTCCTCAAGGACAAGAGCAGCAGCTGTAATCACTAGCTAGAAGGGTTTACTCTGGCCAGAGAACAGCTAACTACCTTAAATTGCTGTCAGGAGCTCAATCCGCTCCCTGGAGGAGGTGAGAATGGGTATGGAGAGGAAGCGGGTGTCTACAGCTGCAGCCAGTTGTTACAGCCGGTTCTTCTTCCTCCATCCTGGAAGGACTGAACTGCAGCTGTAGGGAATCACCCAAAGACAGATGATCCCAGAAAAGAGAATTACCTTTTCAAAAAGTTTGAGAAAGAAAAAAAAGTGATGATTTGAGAGGGTGATGCAAACAGCTTCTCTGCCACCTGCTCCTTGCCAAAAGGATGCTAGTCAGCATCTAATGGAGGGAGCTGGTCCCTAGGCACTCAACAGTTCCATTCCTTAAACAGGCTCTTGCATCATTTGAAAGACAGCATCTTATGTATTCACAAGCAGCTTTCATGGGATTTGTTGCTTGCACAGAATGAAGGGCTCTGTATCTGTGAGCTTCATCTGGACTAATTTTCAGCACTACACAAACTTATGCACAGAAACAGCTTGCACTTATGAAGACAGCTCTTTCACCAAGAGTCAGGAAGATGAACCCCAGCCATCAGGATGGAGGGAACAACTTGAATCATTAAGCACTGCCCTTCAAAGCTGACTGCTTCAAGGCTGACAGCTGCTGCTCCCTCCTTTGTTTAAGAAGAAATTTCTCTTTCTGTGTTTTCTTCCCTGACTTTATACTCAAACATCTCTAGCTCAACTACTTTTCTACTAGTCTTAATACTTCTAGTGTCTTCAGAAGTTATAGAAATCGCATGTTGTAAGATTTGTTTACTGAAATTATAAAACGAAGTCCTTTTTTTCTTAGCTCTTACGGAGCTTGATAACACAGAATATAATGCAGATACCAGCTTTAGCATTTAGATGTCAAGATCATGCTTTAATATGTTATTTCATGAATTTTAAAGGATTTTGAAATCTAGTATAGATGAAGCTTTCTTTTCTGACAGCCATTTTACTAAACTGTATTGAGGATGGACATGAAATAGGAGAGTTCTCTACAATGGCCAGGAAGACAAACCCGTCAGAAAATTGAAACAAAAAGTTACTATGAATGTAAGCTAATAATTATATTATTGAGATGGCTAGGTCCTTATTTGATTATTCATTCAAATTCACCTCCCTTTCCAAAGTTCATCTTTTTTCCTAGAAATGTCTCTCATAGTGTTAACTACTGCAAACATTTTCACTTTCTAAAGAAGAGTTACTTCTGAAGAAGTGACGCCAGAAGCCAAGAATGAAATCCTATCTCATCTGAAGTTTAATGGGATAGTATATTGCTGTTTTCGCTCTAGCATATTGCACTATTAAATTGCCATTATTTAGGAAGGATTATTTAAGTAAAAAAAAAAAAAAGGAAAAAAAGAAAAAAGGAAGAAAAAAAAAAGAAAAAAAAAAGATGTTATGCTTATTTCCACCAATACCAGAGAGGAAATAATCACTGCAAGGGAAGAGAACTGATTAAAAAGAAATGTGCTTATTATACATGATATGACAGGAATCAAGAGAATTATTCCTCTATTCTTGGACTAAAGCAGTTCAGTTTTATAAAGAAAATAGGTAGATGATATTAAATATAACTTAATTCAAATACCACAAAGATGCCTGATTTTCCAGTGTTTACCTTTCACTTCATCCAAAAAATAACTTATCATGAACCTGATTTTGGCAAAGAGAAACTCTATTGATAAAATAATGTTTTGCCAAGTATAAAGGCATTGATGTAAGTAAAATAATGTGGGCAAATTCTGTATAGTTAGTTAAACTTAACTGTAGTCTATCAGAATTACAATGATCACTGCTATTCTCTACTTCTAGCAGTCACTAGATGAGATTATTTTCATCATTAAAAGAAAACAAGAAAGCAAGTCCATCGCTGTCCACAGCTCTGTCTCCATAAATAGGCTTATCAAGAACACAGGATTGCCTTACCTCAATTTTTTCCCATATGGTTTCATAATTCTCTTGATGTTGTATATCTTGCATCAGTTGATGAATTAAGGTTGATTTATTTGAGGCAGAAATCTCATTCTCAGTGGGCTGAGTGCCAGCAGTCCTTTCTGACTTTTCTTCAATGTATTTTTTAATGCAAGATACAGGCATACAAAGATCTTCATCAGAGAGAATATCACTGAGAGGCCCAGATTCAATACTGTCACCTAAGGAGGATACTATATCACTTGAAGAGCTTGGTGAAATTCTACCCATTTTTTTGTGCTTTTTTGGCTGGTACGTTGGATACATTTCTGAATCTGAGTTCATTTCTGACAGTTCCCAGTCATCAATGTTTTGAATGGTTTCTCTTCTGGGCTTTTGGGGCAGCAACTTTGTCAAATTTTCTAGTTTTAAAGCTAATACTTCGGTCTGTTTGAGATGTGAAGGAAGTGCTAAATATTCATCAGATCCATACCAGACCTCACCGTCTTTATTGGGTTTTTGTGTATAGCTTGGTGTTGAGGAGAAGCTTTTATTATTCTTTCTTCTCAGTGGAAGAGGTGATGAGTTGGTAAGCTCAGAACAAGCTGAGGAAGCACTCTTTTGGCTACGTGTTGGTGAAGAAAAAGGCTCAGTTTTACCTTGTGATTGCCGATTTGGCTCTCTCTGGTTACAAGAATCTGATGATGCAGAAGAATCTGTTTCTGTCTCCTCCAGAGACTGAGAGCTATGAGAAGTAATTCCATTTTGTAGAGAAGAATGTCCTCTTTTTTTGACTTGTATTGATGGAGCCATTTTACACATACCTCCAGGTGTTCTGCCAGCTTTCACTTTCTCTGGACCATCATGAGACTTCTTGTGCTTTGATTTTTCTTTACAGGTATAGAAAGTAGACCTCCCTAGACTTATGGGACTGTCCTTAAAGTGATTATTTATTGTGTACTCAAGATTTCTATCACCTATTGTATTTAAGCAATCATATGACTGACTAACTGCAGACGGACTGTTAGTGTAGGGTGACTGTAAAGCTAGGCAAAGCTTGGATCTGTCTGGTGGATCTAACAATGAGGGTGTACTTCTACTCATTTCATTTTTAACTATCTGAGAGATTTGCCTTTTTAAATCATTGGCTTCCATATAATCTTTAAACACATCATCTTTCAGAAACAGACCTCTTTTTGGCAATGTAGGCTGCGTAGGTGAGTCTTCATTATAGTTAAAGCAGTCTCTTATGGACCTCTTAGGAGTTGAGTTTTCACAGTGGGAGTGTTTGATCTTTTCACTGGTGTGCTGTGAAGGATTGCATTCTGGTTTCTTTGATGTGGAAACTGGTTTGCTGTCAGTAGGTAAAACACTATCTTCAGAGCAAGGTCCTTTAGAAAGAGAGGAGTTCGCAGGAGATACTGGTGAGAGCTCATGTGTTGCTTTCCTGTCTTTGCTTTCTTCTCCATCTTCTGCTGAAAGAGGTACATGGGTTTCTTTCTCATTTAATGCTTCATTACACTGGGAAGCAATGGAATCAGTTGCTACTGCAAGTAAACCCACGCTTCTGATAAGTCCTGGAAAGTCCTTATCCATCTCACTGTAGTTCCAGGATTCAAATGATTTTGCTTTCCCTTGGCTGGAGGTCATATCATCCAGAGCACCAAGCAAATCCTCGCTAGGACTGTAGTCAGATAGTTCAAATGCAGTAATACCACAATCCAGTGACAGGTAATTTTGAGAACATTTGATGGTTAACTGTCCAGAATCATCAACTTCAGTTAAAGAGTCAAGACGGTCCTGAAACAAAGAAATGGTACTTTTTTAGAAGATTATTTTTTATATAACAGCACACACAAATGAACTATCAGCTTCTATTTCACTGCCTAATATCCAGAAAAGCATTCCTCACTGACCTGCCTATTTTTTCAGTAAATAATAACAACTCACTTTTGTAGTGGTATTCTCCTTCTTAAATTATGCTTTCAGTTCTACTTATCCTGTAGGGGGGACTCAGAAATTCCATACAACAGAGTCATAGTATTTCCTGTGTTAACTACCTCAAACAGGAGGGAGGAGATCTTGGGGACTGCTGAGTATAACAGCCACCTTGTTAATCTTGTGCTCTCAGAAACCCATGCTGCTCTACGATCTTTCAGTTGATTGCCAAAATGTTTTTTCCAAGCATCATCTAGCAATGAAAGACATTTCCTCCTGTATTTATGAGACAGAGGTTGCTAACTACATTTCAGTTTTTCGTAGCATTATCAACTGATGATTTATCTGCTGGATATTTGGAGCACAAATAGAGAACGGCTCAAGGAAAAGAAACTATAACTGGGAATCCTAAACCTCTGGCCTGCCATGTCCCCTTATCAGGATCTGGACCTGGTGAACCTGCTTTAGCAGGAGGGCTGGACTAGATGATCTCCTGAGGTCCCTTCCAACCCCTGCCATTCTGTGATCTTCTCAATGGAAATCCTTCAACCTCAGAAACACAGACACAGCCAGGTGAGACCATCTCAGGTGACAAATGAGATTTTAAGATTGTAGTCAAAGTAATGTTATAAATATTTTGGTGACTTATTTGAAGAACACTAAAAAAATCTGACTACATTAAGATCCAAAAGCAGCCTCATATATAACAACCACAGCAAAACTATGTCTAGTCAACAATTTATAAGCATATTTTTAGTAGATGATTTAATGTCCTAACACCTAGGCAAGCCTCAAATATTTCCAGATCCGAGCACATAATTTGAAACCTGAACATGGGATCAAATAATTCTGAAACAATTTCTGTTCTTATTTACACTGGCTTACAACCTTAAGTAACTCCATGAAACTATCTAGAACAACAGAAATTGGCAGAGCATGTCAATTAGACAAAAGAAACTGGAAAGCAGCATTAAAAAATAAAAAGCGCCAACATTATCCCACATACTTACAAAAACTATTTTAAAAACATCATAAACTGCAGAAACTCATGTTTTAGGATTCTAACTCTAGATGCCTAAATCAGTATTCTGGTCCTACTACCCAGGTTAGGTTTTCATAACAGAGTTTTTTAAAGCAAACTCTTGAGTATCCACAATAGATTCCTGTCTGAATTATTCTCTGGAGCAGTTTCTCTCACTACACTGCCTAAACCCATAGTTTAAGGACCTTAGGGATCATGCCTGAAGAAGGTGCAATAACCCCACAATCTCTTCATCTCACAATAAACCACTTGGATTTTGGTCTGAACAAGAACAGTCTCAACAAAGGCAGCTATTGTTTGCCATCCTCTATAAACATATAATATTTAAGCCCTGTACTCTTTCCACCCCACTTGCATTACTCCAAGTAAAAATATAAAAAATCCTCCAGCTAAAAATATTATTTATAGAAAAGATTGATTAAGAAGTTATTTATCAACCATAATCTTGGACACTGAAAATATCTTTTATTTATCACTTTCTATCCAGATCTAGAACCTATGCCACAAATTGTACATTGTCAATAGTCCAGAATTAAAAGGGGAAGTTTCTATAAATCTGTCAAATTTATATTTTGGACCCACATTTTTTAAGGAAAATAATGACTAAACAATGATCAGTATTACAGCTGCATTTTCCCTCTAATCTCAGGAAAATATTAGAAACTGTGAAACCATATATAAATCAAAACCCTTTCCAAGGCCCTAAGGGCCTTCATTTCTCCTGAGTAATGAGCTCCATTCCTTTGTCCCTTAAAAATGTGTTTATCAACATTAATAAAATTTACAATCACATGCTTTAAACCATCTTCCTTGGTCATTTTCCAAGCAGCCTCTTAAAAGTGTGCTTCAGAGGAGCATTATTTAATGCCAGTATATTACCATGTTTTTATTATTGTTTTTATTTCAGAAAAATATCACATTCAGTTATTTGCATGGCTACTAATAGGAATGCCTTAGTTCAAAAAATTTGTCCCTTTTCACATAGTAATGCTTAGCTCTGTAGGCTGTATTTGTATTTAAACCAGTAAAATTCTGCCTTTTTTTTTTTACTCTTTCAGGTGAGCTAATTTAATTTGTAAGATATTTCCTTTGTGGCTTTACCAACTGTTTAAGAACGTCAGGATTCACTGTATTTAACATAGCCTTATGCTGATCCTTTCAATATTTCCTGGCTTTATCAATTGTGAAATACAGTTATGTTCAGCTGGACAGAAGTCACTCAGGCTGCACAGAACTCATTTTTCTTTCCTTCTTGTCTATCTCGGGGTAATTTCTGAAGGAGAAATGGTCCTTCAAAATCTTTTTAATAAAAAACTTCAGAAAGATGAAAGTATTTTCTTAATTTGGCACCTCCATCGTGGCAGGCAGCTTGCCTCACTGGTTCCTCTATTTCCTCCAAAGCCATGAAACTTGCTGTGCCCTTTGCTGCTGGCACCTTATTCAGTATGGCACTACTGAGATAGCCAAAAGCACAGTTACTGACTGTCCAGTTAATGAGCTGCATTCCTAACCAAGCCAGTACAGCCTGTACTGTACATTTTCATGTTTTGGTAGCTACTCTACCAGTGTTATCCCTGTTCATTATGTTGAGGCTAGCTTGCACGCATTTATGTGTGTTACAGCTACAGTGTAAATATAGCCCAGGCGGGACTGCTGTGCTGTGATTGACTGTACAGTCTATGAACTGAGAGAGTAGTGAATATTAACGAGATGAGACTGTCTCACTGAACACGAAAGAAGCCTTGGCAAGTCACTTCTTCCATGGAGCTCCTCACTTAACATTGGCAGCCAAAGCCGCACTTCACCATTACGCAGAAGACAGCTGACTTAAGGAGCGAGCCAAACATTTTGTGAAATGATAGGTTCATGGACTACAGAAGAGCATAACATTTGCTGTACTCGTTCAGATCAAATGTCCGTCTAGCCCAGTAGCCTGTCTCTGCATCAGTTCTAAACATTTTCTCCTAGCTGAGCTGTAAGACGTACATACGTGGCCCTTCCACACACAACATTTCTTTCTACCTGCACTCCCAGCTTCTACCAATAAGAAGCACAGGGACTTCCTCACCTGGAGGCTGTAATTCCTCCTATCTTTGCCTAGTTTTCACTTTTTTTTTTTTTTTTCAACTTCTTTCCACTTCTAAGTGTCCTACAACAGTGAATTCTGAAATAGAAGTCTTTGTTGTGTGTGAAAGTTTCCTTCTATTCATTTCAAACCAGATGACATCTCAATCTTGGGAGAAAAAAATAAGCTGTCATTCCCAGTTCATATTCCCTGAGGAGTACTGAAAATTGAGAGAATGATTCTCCAAGGAAAGGGTTATCTGCATGGGCAAAGGTTTCTAGGCTTGCTCAAACAGTCTGACCATTCACATATGCATGAGAATCCCTAATAATACTTGTATCATGAGGCGCTTACTAGTCTCACAATGTAGTCCTGTCTGGGAAAGGATATAGGAGAAACACCAAAAAAAAGGTAGATAAGGGTAGATACACTTGTCTCTACATTAAATTTTATTTATTTATTTATTTTTGTCACATTAAGCCACTACATTTATACACGAAGAAAAGCTTGAATAAATACATGACAGTTAAAAACTGCAGAGCAATTTCTGGGAACCTATTCAAGCAACAGAGGAGAAACTTAATATTGTATCCCTGCTATTGCTAGCCATTAATTTTATCAACTATTATTTACGTTTTAGTAGGGGTGGAAAAAAAAGATTCGTGTCAGGAGATTTTGTCTTTTTTATTACCATGTAAGCCTGCCTGGCAACATGTTTTTTCCCCACTGAAAAATAATCTATCCTTCCCCAGGCAGTCCTCCCCTGTATTGGAGGGATGTTTTTTATAGCAGTTGTAATCAGATCCAGATGGGACATTTCCTGTTTCTTAGTATCTGAATCTGCCCCTTCCTTATGTCTTGAAATCACTATGCTCATGTCGTAAAATAATGACTTCACCCTAATTCACCACTCTGGATATTCAGAAGTGTGGATTTCCTTCAGACTTGCCAGAGAAGGTTTACCAGCGGCAGCAAAGCAGAAACTGAATCTGAAGCACCAGGTGTGTGTACAGCAGGAAGAGGGGGTGTGGAAGGTGGGCCTGGGCATATCTGAGTATTGATTTCAGGACCACCCACTCTGTTGTGCCAAAGACAAATATAAAATCCAACAGGGAGCAGAGAAATATGCACATTCTCTTTAAACTTGAGTGATCTGAAATTCAGGACTTGTTTAGGGGTCTGAATTGCTCTGTAACACCCAGGTAAAAAAATCTCACTTCATTGACCTAGAGATCTCTTTCTGTAAATGTAACTGATCCTAACAAAAGCATTTTATCCTAATCTTATGACTTTCAGAAAATTAAGAATCCTCTACACACTAAGGGATTTTCCACTAACTATTAATGACCCTAGCTATTAAAAATTTGCATTTTCTTTCAGTTTTAAAAATTGGGCCAGTAGCGTCCTTCTAAGCTAATTTAGTAACAATGAATTCAAAGGAAAAGGCATTTTAGTCAAATGAATCCAGATTTACAAAGCATTACATGTGTGTGAATTTGACACCCTATTAGAATAAATTGTTTCCCAGACGAAATGTGTGACTGTTTAGAGGCACATTGCAGAATTGCCACTCAAACAAATTAAAGTGCATGCACTCCACTTTAAAGCAATACTGACCTAGTCTGGAAAGTTTTGGAAAATGTTCAGTAAGCTTCAGGTCTTTGTATGCAAGAAGGGAAATGTCTAAGCGTTTCATTAAAGAATTCATTGCACATAAAAATTGAGTTTTGAACTGGATATGAACCTTAAATTCATGAGTGACCAAGGACTTTGGACCAGATGCACCTCTGTAAGTGTTTCCAATCCTTCATGAAAAATATTTGAATCAGGAGAAAATGTTGCTAACCACTAGCACGGCACTTTTGAAAGTTGATCTTAATTTGCTTTAATTTGGTTCAACAGACACCAGCTAAAGAAATTTAAAACACAAAATTAGCAAAATATCTAGAAGACAAGCCATCTTTAAAATTGTCATCCTAGCAATTTTAAATGTGCAACAGGGATGAGCCGCTTCAAATACAGATGAAATTCTCAAAATTCAATTTAGTTACTATACCTCCTTAGTCTCTTCAGAAAATGCTTGCAGAATATCAGTCTGCCTGGTGTAGTTTCCATTGGCGTCTTGTAGTCCCTGGAGGATACGCTCTCTCAGAACCAGAACAGAAACACGTAGCTGGTGCCAGAGTAGTTGTACTGTATGGATATCGACTATCACATTGACAGAGTAAGACAGAAGCTTCAGGGAAAACTCAGTCTCTAGTAGAGCATGAATTTGTTCAACATGATCAGATATATCTTCACAAATATCCTGTAATGGAAAAATAGATATTTAGCTATAGGCATGGTCTTTTCATGGATCAGCTCTATTTTTCATGTACTTTTTATTAAATGCAGAATATATTATTTCAGAGAGGAAAGGTAACGTAATTAATAAATACAGGGTTCTTTTTTTTTTTTTTTTTTTTTTTATTTATGGCAATGCTACAGCAACTGAACCAGCAGCTGTCCTGTTTGGCAGGACTGCTCAGTAAGTGCAGAGACAGCATACAATAAAGGGGGATGGCACAACAAGATCACATGAATCAGAAGCAGAAAACTAACACTGTAAAGTGACATCCTAGAAGACAGCAATAGGAATCAAAGTGATAAGATTGCCACAAGCAGTCTCCCGCTCTGCCTGCCCGCCCGCCCGCCCCCCCCAATTAAAGTGCAAAGAATTTGATCTGTGCCATTACCAACAAAATTATTTTGGACAGAATTTACCTTTTAATCTAGTTTATATAGCCAAGTATGGCAAAAGTCTGGGATATACTCAATGTGGATAAGCTATTTCTGAGATCTGTTGCTGCCTGCTGTGATGAGAGGGTGCTAACTTGTGCATAGTCTTGTTCTGGACTCAAAATTGAACAGAAGATGATGGGTGGAGGAGAAAGAGGGAAGGCAGAGAAGCTGTGAACAGTTGTGTTGAGAAAGCAGAAAAGAAAATATAAGTTACCAGGTTATAAAACTAAGTTTTTGATGGGATGGTATCCTCCAAATTTAACTAATAATGTTTCAGATTTCCAGACTGCGCTGCCTACAGTGTAAAATCTTTACAACCTAGTCTTAATTTTCTTTGTGAAAGGATAAGTCATAAGACGAAAGAATATTTAGGCATATACTACTGAGCGAACAACACTGCTTTATAGCAATTCTGTCAGAAAACTATGTGTAAAAAGAGTGTTATTAACAAGTAAGGAAATGTGATAAAAATACTGAAAAAAAATTAGCACTGGCTCCTAAAAGGTTTTTTCCTACATCTGTGGCATATATTTAAAGGTGACTTAATAGCATATTTTAAATCCAAGACTTATTTCTTTTAAAAAAACATAAAAAGCTTATTTTAATTCAAACCTTCAGATACGTCCTTTTTAGGTAAAGGGTAGTACATGCATTACATCAATAAAAATGAGAATAACAATGTAATTTTGATTAATTTCAAATTTGCTATCGACACAATTCTATCAGACAATTACAATTAAACCTTACGTCTCTGATGATACTCTTGTGGTTTTGTACAGCAGTAGAATAACAAGAAAATCAGTAAAGCTGATACTTTCTAAATAAATAATACAGTACAGTAATTTTTATCGGTTCAGATTTGACATCTTCAGTCTGAAAGTAAAGCCAAATTATTGAATGTGTAATTGTATGTATGTAACAAATTAAACCAAAATCAAATCCCTAGATAATATTAAATAATTTTAGTCCAGCAGATAGTACAATATTAGCCCTTGAGATACTATTATGGCTGAATACTATCAGCAGTTACTCATTTTAACAAAGCATTGACAGTTAAGTTCCCTGCAAGAATTGCTCTCAGAAATGGCAGAGATGAGCACAAAACATCGCAGTTTCAATGAGCAGAGCTTTGGGGCTGCCTTGAGAGAGAGGCATTATCTCTTCCCGTCTATCCTTCCCCCCTATCTAGTCCCCTTGGTGTGACAACCAGCATCTATATTTGCAAGTACAAAACACCCAGCCTCGCCTGGCAACATGTAGGGCTGCAAGTGCTCAGGGCTTCAAATATCCACACACTTCCAGGTGAGCAAATGGACGCTCTAGTTACAAGATTAGTGTGCTATAATCTAATTCAACATACACACAGCAAAGCTAAAACTCTCAGCAAAATCTTTCCCAAGCTCTGGAAAAGGTTATTATTATCCATTTATCCAACTACAACTGAAACTTGACTGAAAAGCACAGCAGTACTTCTATGTTGTTTCACATGTTTTAAAGAATATTTTTAGGGAATTAGTTTGACTGAATTTGCATTCACTTCTCCAGTCTTGTTCATGTCTTTTTCCTCTTGGCCATAAAGCAGTTGAGTTTCAATTTCAGACATTAAAAAATAGGTTGTTGCTTGGTAACTGTAACTTTGCAAATTAGACTCAATCTATAGAAAAATACTTTAGATTACTCATGTTATGAGCTTAAGTTTTTGCCAACCCACAAAACAAGTTTTCAGTATTTTCCAGTTTCACACACAGTTTACATGTTGAATTCAACTACCATAAGAATTCTCAGAGAGGTTGAAAACAGGAAGCTATAAGAAGAAAGTATTAACAAAGAGCAAGCAAGTGTCCCCTGACAGTTGTTAGATAATGTACTGAAAATATTGGCTAATGGATCTAGATAATACTCTAAATCAAGAGTTCAGACCCACACTTCAGACTCATAACAAGCCATGTAAAAATTAACAGACAGGTTTTCTCTTGAGCTACTCTTAGGCTAGCTACCAAAGCATCTCATATTTCCAAAGTAGACAAACTTTCCCCACCACCAGAGAAAATCCTTTACAGAAATGCAAATCCCAGCACCACCAGAGGTTTGAAAGAAGCACATATTCAAGGACATACACTGTTAATTTTTACTTGGCTTGCTAGAATTTGCTCATTTTCCTCAAAAAGCAAAGCCTGAAGAATTTACAGACTACTGCAAGCATAGCAGCAGCCAAATGCTTTACGTACTAACAAGATAATTAACACTCATGACAATTTCAGTAACACTGAGGGAACCTGAGGCTGACCTTGCCTGTATGCAAATAAAGGTCACATACCCTGATCTTAACATATAAGACTACCATCCCAGTCAGAGACGAACAAAGTGCAAGCTCTTAAAGTATTTAAGTTTTAGAGAGTGGGTGGCCAAAAGACAGGAAGCTATTTTCTGAGTGGCTGAATGAGCCAGGAAGGAAATCAAATCCCTACATACCTTTTCATAATACATAAACACTGAGCTCCATTTTCCAACTTTATCATCAGCTCCCTCTCCCTTCTGGCGTGGAATAAGTATAGCATTCACTGCAGTCTGGTCTATATTTTCATGGGAAAATAGAAAGGATTTTTTCCTTTGCTGATAAGTATGTTCGCATGATGTGACCTTTGGGGATGTTGGGGTTTTTTTCCCTTCTCTTCCTCTTAGACGAAAATCTGGTTGAACCATTCAGGAAGTCTGATTTAATTTGCAACAGTGCCAGGCATAGATTTAAAGTGATTTAACTCCCCCATTAATAGTTCCAGCTATTCAACGTCCAGAAGTCCTGGACAAATGTCTACAGTGCATGCACAAGTTCTGTATGTCCAGTTCAAGATTACATATATGCTGTGCAGCCCACCTGCACGTGCACCCTAAGTCTGAAGACAGACAAGAGTAGGCTGGATTCACCCTGGGCATGAAGAGCAGTAGGGTCAATGCAACAGTCTTACTCAATGTGCACTAACTGCTTGCATGATAGCCAGTAGTTGATCAATGGTCCCCGATGCGTCAGACTCTGCACGCATGGCACACGGTCATGTATCAGTCTATTGCGTATTTAATGAAAAAAATCTTAACAGCCATAAATTGACATTCCTGCATCACATAACATTGTTTTGGTGGGTGACTTCCATTTCAGCTGAGTCTGTAGCCATTGTCAAAAGAACTGGATTTCTTTTCACCACAGGCCAGGTTCCTAAATGATAAAATGGGTTAGACCTGTGTTTGGGGGAACTCCATCTTACATAAAGTTTGGAAAAAAGAAATTAGCCCCTTACTGATATCCCCTTTCCTTGTTTTTTAACTGTCATATGATGATGGGAAGTGGAAGGCTGCGCAAAGGACAAAAGAATAGCTGTGTAAAGGCTAATGCCAGCCCTTTAGCAAGAGAACAAAATTATGAAGAAATGTAAAGTAAATGTTGATTAGTCCTCAGCAGAAAAGCAGCTGATTTACTTGCATCTTTTCTTTACACTTGCCTGGCACAAAAAAGCATATTGAGAGGAAATAATATAATGTCAAATCCCATTGGCATTACTGAGTACATTTTCTTACTACTGTACCTGATATCTAGATTTACATAGAATTCAGCAAAATTAAATTATTATGTCTAGCACAGCTGTGAATTTAATAATTTTCTGTAATAATTAATGCAGTTCAAATGCAGCACAAAAATGTCATGTTACGTAAGTTCCCAATTTTACTGAGGCTCAATATCAAGACCTGGTACAACATGACCTCATTGTCCTCATTCTTCCTAACTCCTGGTAGGTGATCTAGCATTAGATAGGGCAAAACCAGAAGAACTTTGTCATGTGCCATTTTTACACTTTGTATTTATAAACAGAGAACAGCAGTATGACAAGAGAGTACCTAAATGCTGTCATGAGGCCAGTTACTCTTAGCAGAAATGGCAGGTAGATAAAATAAACCATGTACTTTTAAGTGATAAGAAAATAGCATTTATGTATTGGCATCTATTTCTAAATCTGCATAGTTCCAGGTCAATGCAATAATATACAGCCTACAAATATAGGCATGGAAATCCTTCCCCATTTTATCACTATACAGTTTCATATCAGAAGCTATTATAGCCTGATTTTTAGAAAGCAGCATATCCAAATCAACTTTTTGTAGTCGTTGGTTTCATTTTTACACAATTTCATAGTGGTGTTAAGGTAAAGATTTTATCATCCTCTCATGGGCTATCCTGTAGCACTAACTGTGGAATTTCTTAGGCTATAGGGGTTGTATCCATTTGGCTGCCAACTGCCCGCTTCACTCAGTCTTCTTAGACAGCTGATCCTGTAATTCGCAGCTGCTGGATCCATCAGCCTGCCCATAGCCCTCCACGTCAACTAAAATAACCTGAACTCCAAACACTGCAATAGACAAAGAAAAAGTGCATAAACAAACCCTCAAGAGTCAATGAAAACTAAGCTTTGATGTTGGCTTTAAAAAAATATTTTTTCTCTGCTCTTCAAGAAATTCTGTTAAGATGTACATGAAACTACAGAAAGATGAAAGGTTGCAATACATCGCTTTAAAGTTAATATCAGTGACAGAGAAGCTATACTGCAGGTTCCTGTTCTTTGATCTCGCAGTAAAACCTCAGTAGGAAAAACAGATTGCCATTGAGTCTTATAACTACTTTAGACACAAAACAAAATCTATGATTTAAGAAAATGTCTGTCTATTTGGTCTTTCCTTTTAAGTGCATTGTAATTCCTCATAAGACAAATATTCCAGTCAGAATGTACAAATTCTTGAGAAAAAAATTAGAATATCTGCCAAAGAATTTTCAGATTCATTTTTTAAAATGTAATTGAAAATTATAAATTGAACTCACGCTCTGCAACACCCTTTTATGCTTATACATGAAGAGCACAGAAGAGAGGGGTTTTTTATTGCTAAACAAATAAAGATTTGCAGCTTTCAGAAAGGTATTTTTCCTTTAAAATGCACACTGACTTCTCAAAGTCATCTCTACCTGCGTGTACCTCCAAACAGTGTAATAATCAGGATAAAATTGTTCTCTTCTATTTTGGATTGTTGGTGAACACTTAAGAGCAAACACTACTCACATTTTTTTCCACACCATTTCCAAAACTACTTTTTGTAATCGTTGATTTCGAATGTCCACTAGGCATTTTTATTTTTATGCAGTTTCATAGTGGTGTTAAGGTAAAGATTTTGTCATCATCTCAAGGGCTATCCTGTAGCACTAACTGTCGAATTTCTTAGCCTACAGGGGGTGTATCCATTTGCAAGTAAACGATTAAGTCAAAGAAAATAACCATACATGAAAAATCCAGAGTTTGACTAAAATCAACTGCCATGGAAAGCTCTAGACTCACTGTGAGTCACAAATTTCTCAAGAAAGTGAGTCAACATGCTAAAGTACCGTAGCTGGTATCGCTGTGGCATTCAGTGGCTGGGGGAAAGGAATACATTTTACCAGGTGAAGAATGCAAAGTGCAGCAGGAAGACAGCTGCCAGGAAGGCTCTAAGATCACTGACCCTGCCTTCTGCAGCTCGGAACCACGTTCGTCCTCAAAGTAAGCTTCTCTGCTCTTCCCTCATGATAATAAACATACTACTGCTAGTAACTTTTTCTGGTGCACCATCCTTTTCTGTACATTATTATCTTTCCCAGCTTTGCTTTTGTTTTAATTTACTCTCTTATTACAAGCGAGCAACATTTTCATCATTGAAAAATTCCATCTTCATTTTCACCTTTTGCTAAAATTCTCAGAAACTTGGTGGAATATGGGAAAGCTGTTAATTTGACAGACATTTTCCCTGTAGACAAATATTTTGCTTTTTTTGATTTTTTTTTCTTTAAAAGAGCACTGTTTTCAAACATTTCTTCAATGGAAATGTTCAGGTGTTACAGGAGACCAGTCACTGCGACACACTTGCAAGAAAAGATGCTCCACTTTCTATTGTGCAAACATTGCTCAAAAAACTTTTGAAAATAAATATCCAGTTTGGTGAACTCTAAGTAGTCATGTTCCTACTGTATTCTGTTATCTCAGGATTCAGACAGTTACTTTCTTACATCCCTGTACTTCAAAATAATGTGGAATAGATATCAAATCACCAGTTCTTTGACAGAGTTGCTAAAATAGTAATGGTTTGTCTGGGATTGCCTCAGACATAGAGCTGCTCTGTAAGAATTTATTAGCAGCTTATGGGATGTGTTTTATTAGGATGTTTCTTGTACAAGCGTACTGGTTTACTATCAGTCTGCAAGGAAACTTAGTAAGAAGAAAGGACAACGGGAGTAAGATATGATATCACTTGCTAAGCACTTCAGGCTGTTAAGTAACAAGGGCTGAAATGTTAATTGTGAAGCTCCTGTCTCAGGATTCCAGCAACTTGCATTTGTTTTGCCATATGGGTCATTGCTGGGGCCAAAGGATCAAACATACCGGGAAGAAGCAAAAGGATCCTTTTGTCCAGAAGCAGGGCAGTTGCTGCTGGAAGCTATTCCAGCTCACTTCCAGGACCAGCTGCAGTGCCTTACAAACCCAGGCCAGCCTGTACCTTTTCTGCAGGAGAGAATGGCTGCAGAGAAGACAGACTGCTTTCAAACATTTATTTCCCCTGTTAAGTTTAATCAGTACTCTCATGTAAAAAGACTTTTTGGTCACAGCATTCACCACAGGCCAGATTCCTAAATGCAAGGAATATTTAGTCAACCCAGGAATTTTCAGACAGCTGATACACAAAACCACTCTGCCATAAGGCCTGGGATGGGATTGAACTGAAGAACTGCAAAAGTTATGGCAGTAAAACAAGGCACCTCAGAAATGTACTGAAAGAGCATAATGTAAAAAAATCTGGGCTAGCCATTTCTAGGATATTCCTGACATCAGTAAAATTGATGCATTAATTTCATTTGTGTAAGAAACCACATATATGGACTGAATATGGCAACTAATTTGCTGTGGGAAGTGATGTGACATTTGCAGCTCAATGAGGCTTTCATATTCCTGAACTTGCACTGGTTCCACTCAGTAATGTGCCTAAAGTTCTGACCCGAAACCCCTTCAAAATCTTCAGAATAAGAAATATATTCTTGTGCACCCCATAATCAGCCAAGCCCACAACGTTCAGAGACTTTGCCCGTTAAAGTTACACATTAAAGTACCACATTTCTTTGATGAGTAACCACACTTTTCATTTATCTTACTTCAAGCATGTTAAAGCGTATTGATTTGCATAAAGGCCTGAATTTCTAAATTTTAAAAAACAGTGTGTAAAAAATTTAAAAATTTGATAGATAAAGTCATATTTGTGGTTACTGAAATCTGGGTTTGTACTGCACCCTGGAAGACAGTGTTGCACAGGTACTCTAGAGGAGTTTTTCATGCAGAAAGATAGATGGCACTGAACTGTGCAATACAGTAGCAGGATTTGATTCTAGCTACTTCTGACAACAAAGGAAAAATACCAAAGCCCCAAACCTGTATGAAAAACTAGTCAAGCAACATGTAGTGGAGGCAAGTTTTGAAAAACCATAAGCATTTTTTAATGCCTGTTCATTGGACAATGATAATATATATATATATTTATCTTGCACTGATCATTTAAGATCACAAAGAAGTGCCTTTATACTAAGCATACTCAATCATGTATTATATATTCATATCTACTGAAATGGAAGAGTGAAGACTTATTAAAACATCCTGCAAATACCTTATAGCTCTCTTCACACAACTCTACACTTCTGCAATAGTGGAAGTATGTAGGATATATTTTGCAACCCTCTAGATAACTACCTTTGCTGCTGTTATTTTTTTTTTTTTTACTGTCTTTACTCAGCACTTTCTTGCATTCTGCAAGCCATATATGCTAAATGGAAGTTAAAGGCATTTCTTACTAAGTTCAAATTACCACATGCAAATGAAAATTGAGGATGCAAATGGAAGGGCATTTTACTCATGGTGAATGTATACACTCTGCTGTAGCTAAAACAACCAGTTCTTGGTAGCCTGGTCAGGACTGGACTGTTTTTGACCTCAGTGTAGAGAGTAGTTAACTGGCTATGAAGAAACCCTTACAATTATTTCATGCAAGACATACAAAAATTAAATGTGATAAACAATAGTGTCAGCTACATGAAGATGCAGAAAGAAGACCATTCCTATTATTTGATAAGGACTTTCATCATTTGATCTACAATAAAAAATAACTATCAGAATTCAATCAATGCTAATGCACTAATAGTTCAGTAATTTTCCAGCAAAATGGTTATCCTTTTGAAAACAGTGAGTTTTCAAAGCTTTATGCAGTCTACCTGTTACTCTGACAGCTCAGCTTTGAATATGTCCCACTCTTGTTCTCTCCTCATTTTTAGTTTGAAGAAGATTTGGAATTAGTCTTGACATGGGACAAAAAGATTTTGAGAATTCTTTAAGCCTTCTGCAGGGCTCTAGGAACTTCATTGTCTGAGCTCTGTTTTCTGATGAGCAAATCTCTTTATTGTTAATACAAGAAAGTAGGTACATTTCTCTTAAAAGATTTTTCACAGTTTATAGACTTCGTCAGAAAGACTTTTGTTCTTATTAAGCT
The DNA here is from genome assembly GCF_000687185.1 of Egretta garzetta. Classification (NCBI taxonomy): domain Eukaryota; kingdom Metazoa; phylum Chordata; class Aves; order Pelecaniformes; family Ardeidae; genus Egretta; species Egretta garzetta. The sequence goes on from NW_009260791.1 coordinate 7,275,923, forward strand.
CAATAGACTTAATTAGGGTCTTTGGTGGAGATCAGTTGCTCTTAAAGAGAAGAATTTAGAGGAAAGAAAAATTTCTTGGGGAGAAAGAAGTCTCATTCTTGAAACAATGAAGTTTCAAATAACAAGCAAAGTGTAACTCCACATAAATATCACAAAGTCTTTTAGGCATCAACAAACCACTGAAATGTAAGATATCAAAATAAATAAATAAAAGGAACTGCAAAGTTCACACTCGAGAAAAATTCAGTCCTTCTGTATAGACACGCAGAACACAAGAGAAAAATTTTATTCAAAATGTTTTGACTTGCTCAAGCCAAAGAATGCTAACCTCCTTCACTCTGACTAAAAGCTTAGTGGCTATAACAGAATCTGAAGAAGGATGGTGAGATTCTCTGCTCTCATGTCAAACACTCAATATGGCCCCTGTGCTCTCCTTTCTTTTCTGGAACAGGTCAGAAGTGAAGAACTACCATCTGTGCCAAGTTTTCTATAATGAAAATTGATAGCATGCTAGGAAGTTTTCAAGGTAAGTGGCTGATTTATATCAGTGCAGCTAAGCCTCCAAGAGCTTCTGTGACATGTTTTTGAAGTTAGTTTCCATCAGTCATTCTTGAGGACAGCAAAAAGAACACAAACCATCTTGTTCTTTATTAGCAGGCTGCTTTATTAGCACTGTTGTTCCCCTTTACATTGTTCAAGGAAAGATAGTATTTAATCCATGAACCCTTACAGGGATAACTGAGACTATTTTGCTTGGTTCAGAAATATGGGAAAGAAGCCTTATTGTCTATCTTGCATTCTGCTCGCTGTTCATGACCTTCCTACCCTCTCTCCAGAATGAGAAGCGTTCAAGTCATGCTCTTGTAGATCTTCCAATAAGTTAGTAACAATTACAAAGCACTCCAAGCATGTGGAGGCACTTCCAGTAGTCTGAAACATCTACCACCTACCCAGTGTACCAGGAGGCCTGTTCCACACTGGATATCACTCTCTCTCTTGTAAGAGTCAGGGTTAGAATATATATCAATGCTAGTTAAGAAAACCCAAACAAATAAAAAAACCACACCTAAGTTTGTTATACCTAGGAAGAACAATTTGAAATATCAGTAGAAAGCTTAAATTACTATTTTACAAACTTAAAATCTTAAGTGAATGAAGAAATAAGAGAGAACATTTTAGTAAAAATCTGTAAAGTTAGAAGATTGACTCTTAGACAGCTGAAATGTAAAAGATTTTATTCTAATTTCACTTCTGAAAGTACACTTGGAATTCCTTGATTATTATGATTTTTAATTTGACAGTATGTTAGAAATCATTCCTAATTAGTTTGTGACAGGGACAGTGTAGGTCACAGAGAACGTTCCTGTGGGTTTTGGCCTCAAATGTAACAAAGACAGAACTAAACAAAAAGCCAAATTTACATCCACGGAAGGAATAATACAGTAGAGGGTTTGCAGGCTTTTTTTGAGAAGGAATATCATGGAGACTAAATTGGAAACCTGGAATTATGAGACTGGTTTGACATCCAAAGCTAACTGAACCATCCAAACTACTTTAACAAAATGCTTACATGAGACTTTTCATAAAAAATATTAACATATATTATCTAGTAGTTTGTACTATCTGACTACTTCCAAATCTCACTGTCATCCCACAGTGGCTCTTGGTTAATACAGATGTATCTTTAAAGGTTCGTGTAAGGTATCTCCTTCTCAGGAAAAAAACCATATCCATAATATCCTTGATTTTTTAATTTAGATGTAAACATGATACTGTACAAATCGAAAATTATCAAAATTCAGCTTTTATACCATATCTGTAGTACTTTAGTCACAAATACTTCTAATATAATCTAGTAAAAATTGCTATATCCAATAGACACAATGAAGCACTTGTTTCCAGTTGAATTGGCTCTAGGGAATCTAAAATTCAGTGTCATTAATAACAGATGCTTGTCCCGGCTGCTTATAAGATTTTAATACTGTATTTAGAACTAAATATTTAATTTTAAAATTAGACATACTATTATAGAACTACTTAAATAGACTGTAATTATAATTTAGAAACATCTTATGAGATTGCAGAGCATATTCCAACAGCATATTCACACATAGCATATTCCATTGTGACAATTCTGAAAAGTCAGCTTGTGCTCTAGCAGGATAATTCTCCTAACAGTGCTGGTTTTAGCTTCACAAGAGAAATTTCCAGTGTAAATCACTGACAGGCTTAATGGCATCTAAGATGTCGATGCTGCTTAAGAAAGTACTTGCGCACTACACAGTAGGACTGAAGTGCCTTGAAAGAAGCAGGAAATGGGCAGTGCTTATTTAAATATTTATTCATTTATATATACACATATGTATATATAGTCAAATATATTTATTACATGTTGCTAACTGGAATAAGATCCTTGATTTATAAAGCACTTCATAGTTGGCGTCATTTACATCTTTAAGAAAGCAAGAGAGCATGACCTGTGGTTTGGGTTGAAATAACTTGTTTCTTATGCTGACAGAGAAAGAACAGCTTTATCTATTGACAGCCTTACGTTTCTTTATATGCCATCTTATTTACTAGCTATACAGCAATAAGTTATAAATTATCTCTGTCTAGACTGTAGTTTTCAGTGGTGAGTGTAACTCTTAACACTGTGCAGGCACAAGGAGAAAAAGAAAGGCTGCTGCCATGCCTGGGCTTGTAAACTAAGCCTTTGAAATTCAATAGCTGAACGTGTCTGCATGGAAATTAATGAACCTAAGTGACTTCAAGCTTCAAATGCATATTTGTGTATTTTATCCACTTGCAAATATTTTTATTTCCTGCAAAAATAGTCATCATCAATTTAGCCTCACCTCAAACTCAATCCTAAATTTACACAAAGTCAAATCTTTCACCTTCCTCAGATAATAAGATTCACAAGAAATGGCATAGGATCCCTGGATCGTGGAAGCCTGAAGCATGGATGGGGAAGAAGGAAAAGAAACACATCAGATTGCAAGCGTTCATATTTCCGTATTCTTCTCGGAACAACTGAGCTGGGTCTGCAGAGACCTGGCTTTGCTCACAGGCTTTCCTCTGCAATAAAGTGTCTGTGCTGCTGTTGGACTGGATGTGACCCTGGAAATACAGTAACTGTACTCACATGGTGTCACGCTTGAGCTAATATCCCTGCCAAAGCCTGACTCACTCTGCCTAGCAGAGGTAGCTGGACTAAGTCTCCACCTTACACACAGGTAATATAAAATGCCCACTGTCCTGGTTTCGGCTGGGATAGAGTTAATTTTCTTCATAGTAGCCAGCATAGTGCTGTGTTTTGGATTTAGTACCAGAAGAACGTTGATAGCACACTGATGTTTTCAGTTGTTGCCAAGTAGTGCTCAGACTACTCAAGGACTTTTTTGAGCTTCTCATGCTCGGCCAGGTGCAGAACAAGCTGGGAGTACAGCACAGCTAGGACAGCTAACCCAAACTGTCCAAAGAGCTATTCCATACCATATAACGTCATGCTCGCGGGGGTTAGTCGGTCAGTCTGTTGCGGGCAGAGTGATCACAGCTCGGGCTGTGTGATCGCGGCTCGGGGGGAGTGATCGCGGCTTGGGACGGGCTGGGCACCAGTCAGCGGGTGGTGAGCAATTGCATTGTGCATCACTTGTTTTATATATATTCTGTATATTCTCTTACCATTATTATTATTACTATATTGTTATTCTTCTCTCTTATTAAACTGTCTCTATCTCAACCCATGGCTTTTTTTTTTTCCTTTTCTCCGATTCTTTCCCCCACCCCACAGAGGGAGGGGGGGGAGTGAGCAAGCAGCTGCGTGGTGCTTAGTTGCCAGCCAGGTTAAACCATGACACCCACGGACAATGAAGGACTGACTCTGGTTAAGGTAAAGACAGCCTTACTGTATGACAATCTTGAAAAGAAAAACACTTGTGGCAGCCCTGACCACAGACCCGTGATTTCTGGTCTGGAACTGATAACAGGAAACACACACACCCCCATACACCCCAAAAGCCTACATTCTTAGGGGATTCTGTAGCTTTTCTATTTTCAACACATTTCAACTGTATAATATATTACTATGCAGGTCATCTACCAAAACAGGAAAACCATTAGGCTGTAGAAAAAGCAAAAACTGCAACAGTTTTCTCTTTCTTGACAAGCCACAACAGGATATTAGCAGATCCTGGCATAATAACTGGCAAGTCTGAGTAAAATGGAAGGAGCATTGGTGTTTTTAAATAATCTTTTTATTACACTCTTAAATATTGAGATCTTTTCACAGAGACTTTGTCAGCACTTCAAGAGTTTTGTGAGAAACTGAGTCACACTGAGCCAATAGCAAACTTGGTCAGTTGAGAAATTCTTGAAATAGTTTTGATAACAGCAAGTCTGTCAAAGCTAACGTATATATCCCCTCTACATCCATTCCCTTAAAATTCTAGCACCATCTATAATTCAATATCCTGCCCTTCAAAAATACGTTAACCAAACACTAATATGTAAAGTAGAACATTGCAACTCCTCTTACCCATTACTATAAACTAACTTCCAGCAAGAAGACATCCTAAAATCCATGCTGACTGTTTAGCTCTCTTAAAGGGCTGGGGGAAGCCACAGTTCATAATGAACAGAGCAGTCTCTCATTCTGAGATTGAAGCATAAGCATGAAGGAAGACAAAATTGATTGCTGTAATGACCTGTTCCCAAAATATTACCCATACCTTCTTTTGCAGCTCACAGTGTGAAGAATTTCAAAGATCTACCATTACTGTTTATATTTCATTATGTCTTTTACAATTTCACATGGGATTAGGAGCATCAAAATAATTCAAAAATCTCTCCTGATGACATTTTGAACTTGAATTTATAGAAAATACAGTATGAAAACTCTGGTTTGCAGACGTAAAATAAAATTCAGGTAATAATTAAAACTGAACTTCACTCTATACTTTCCAATTTTGTCTCTGAGGGGTGCATACTGCAAAAACAAAGTAAACTGGCGAAAATATTATTTTTTGAGAAAGTTTCTTTGCTTATCAGTACAGGCAATAGATACGGAAAAGGTAAATACTATACCAGTTACGTTTATCTCTAACTCATTCAAGGCAATCGCATATACATTAAATGTAAAACCTACCTGCACAAGAAAGTATCAACTGAAGATTCAATGCAAAAGAAAATATCACTACAGATGTGACAACAAATGAAACATAAATAGAGGCAAAGGGATTGAGAAAACAGAAAAAAAAAAAGAAACTGGGAGCAATAGCAAGCAGTTTGCACACAGGGAGACTATTCTCCAGCGTGAACCTAAGAGTGCTGATGGGGAAAAATGGCAGATTCACTTCAAAATCACACTTTCAACCCAAACTAAAATGGTAATATAGACATACTCATGGAAGAGCAAAAAGACCTTTCTAGTTTTTCTTATACGGAGCAGAAAGAATTCAGACTCCAACTTTACTGATGCATTTCAATATCTGAAACAGCATTCAGAAAAGGATAAGAAATGGAGCAATCATATGTATGCAATAAGCACCTACTACACTTAGTCCAGCACTAAGCACCTATAACCGTAGCAGAATTTTCCACTCCTTGATGCTTCTGAGCTTTAAATGAAAGTTTCAGGAACAGGACTTTGGAGAAGAATATGGCAATGACTGCCATTATAGAGATGAAGGTCCTAACTTGCTTAGGCAGCAAAGTCTAAACAGGAGCAATTGGCAACAGATGCATGTGCAGTTGAAGAGCAAAAGTAAAAACTTTTTTAAAGTCAATGAGAAATTCCTACCCAAATAGCAGATGTGTGTAACTGTTGCCATGATCTATACCTGATTTCCCATTCCCTGGTACCTTGTACAAATTATACATCAGTCAACACTTTTCCATCCAGTGCCAACTTTTGCTTCAGGGAAGTAAAAAAGTTTAATCCAAATGCAAATCTTTGAAGGAAAGGAAATCTTGGCTAACCAAAAATTCCTGAACCTTTCCTGTAGATACAATTTCAAAAGAATAATTTTGCAGAGAGAACAGCCACTTTTGAGCAGCCTGAGCATATTCCTCAGGACATGGCACATGTACAACTTTGTGAGCTGAGAACAAAAATAAAACAAAGGGCCTTTGGAACAGTTACAGCTCACAGAATATTTTGATAAGGATCTAAATTAATGTGATTGGGATAAGCATCAGAGCATTCATATGTCACATTCAGTCTCCCTATGAAGAGCTACACAATTTATTAAATTTCTAAGAAAACCAGCAAAATCTAGATATAATGAAGAAGTCCCATGTTTTCCATTACTTACATTATTTTCAGTCTGCTGGTTTCCTGAGCCTTTACAAAACACATCTCTTCAAAATACAGGCCAAAGTTTTAGCCAAAGTAATGTAATTATAATCTTACAGTGTCTATTGCTAATTATACTGTGACCTATAAAAAGTTAGCTGAGTAATGTCTCAGGGAATAGAGAAGATTGAGCATTAAGTTTCACCTCCACACACACACAAAAGCTATAATCTCCCCATCGGAACATGGGCCTAAGAGTTTTACATGTGACGGACATCTTTTTTACCTTCAGAAGTAAAAGATTTAAATTGTTTAAGCTTAAGATTGTGACTGCAGAAACTTTACGTTATACAGAACAGGGAGTGAAAGAGACTGAACAAGCTTTTCTCAATATTCACAAATCTACATCCACGGGGAAAAAGATCTGTCAATTTTGCAAGTTAGATTTACAGTGCACAGGAAATGAATTGTAGTATTTCAAACCACACACACTCAGGCCATGCACTACTTCTTTAGAAACTGAAAACCAGCTGATCAAAAAAACACATTTGCCCTTACTGATAACAACAATTTGCACACACTGATAATTTATTGCTTTAGACATTTCTAATGTTTTGTAAACTAGTTCACTTTAATGGTGTCTTACCTCATTTATTCTGGAAGGAGAGCTTTCAGGTATCAGCTTTGCAAAAAAAAAGACTGTCCCATTGCCTTTCCTCAGCTAAAGCAGTTACACGCAACCAGTAATTCAGAAAATATGTGTCTGTTTAAAAGACAGACAAGTAAGCCATAGATGATCTGCAACCCAGTCCATCTTCAGCGCCGAGTCAACAGCTTTTGTTTTGCATGAAATACAGCAAATAGTCTGCTGCTGCTACCTGCGTTACTGTGAAGATCAAGTTGAGGCCTGCCTGCTCTTCCCTCGCACGGTCAGGGCTACAGTAGTGATTTCTCAGCATTCAGATCTGCTGTATGGCAGCTAACTGAAATTTCAGCCGACACTTGTAGACTTGCAATTAGCAAGGTTATTTTAAGCGCTGACCTAAGTTCCAGCAGAATGTTTATGGCATTATGACAGGAAAGAATCCAGTATAATATTAGTCGCTGGCTAACCCTGTAAAGCTGAACTCAGAGAGGAGAGACCCTCTAATTCACAGCGAACAAGTAAATATCTGACCCTCGATTTACTTTGCTTTTCATTTTTAAGCTTCAGACGGAATGGAAATATTTACTGCGTTAATATTAGGAAGCTTAGAATTTATTTTAGGACCTGGTAGATCATATGCTTGGAATAAGTGTATTAATAGGAAGTTATGACTTCCCCAATGGAGTGATTCATCACTTACAAAACAGAGACTGTTACTTTCATAATGTTCACATTTGTAATAATTAGCTATTACATGCTGAATGGGAGGAGAAAATCACTTAGGGAGCTGAACTTATTGCAGCTGGACTCTAACCATACCTTTTAGTTTCTCCTTGGTTATCTTGAAAAGGGCTCCCTCTCCTGTACAGGCCTTTGGTAACCCCTCGATTGCCCTGGATTCCTTCTGAATTCTCTGGCTGTCTAACTATTTCAAAGCCATGTCGAAAGGCTCAGTCATACCTCCACACCCTCATTCATTGTTCATTCTCATTCCTCCACCCCTCTTTTCTTCCTTTTTATTCGTGGATCAACTTTCTTGTTCCCACCCATCCTCATACTTCCAATAGTGGCAGATCTAAGATCGCAGATGGAATCACGACAAACAGCTCCTCCAAGTGCCCCAGATTACAGCTATAATGGTCAGCCAGCACACACACAGGACAAGCTTTTCTGAAAGCACCACGGCCAGAAACACCATTAAAAGAGAAGTCTTTGTTTTAAAGGAGAGAGTAAAAAATGGGGGGGACGGGACGGGGGGGAATCACTACCAAGAAAATTTGTTGCTTTTGCAAATGATTTAGTAACATCTACACATCACTAATTACAGTGAAACTGCTCCCTTGATCTTATTTTTTATCTGAGGCAAAACATACTTTTGAGAATTGAGAATATTGAGAAAACAATGGTGAAAACAACATAAATTCATTTTGTCCTCATTTAAAAATATCAAATATATCCAGAGTTACAAAAAAACTTGAGATGGCATTCAAAACAATTAGCCACAAGCTGACTGTTAGAGGTAGCCCAAAGAGCAAAATTTAAAATGCAATATAGGCACCAGTCAGAGTCTTCAAATATAGCACCAGTTCAAGAGCTAGAGCTTTTGAGTGAACTGTCCATTCATATACCTTTGAGATGGTCAACACTCAGAAGAATACTGTAGTCACCACAAACTGTACAGTACCTGAATGCATATGCACTTCTGAACTCTGAGCGTAAGGACAGAAACGTTGCTGTCATGGGTACACAATTACCTTTTTTCAGAAGAATACCTTTGTAAGAGAAGACTTCTTATGAAATATCAGAACCTAAGTATTTGAAGACGTCATGAAAGCGTTGGCTCGCTAATGCAGGACAACCTCAGCTGTCAAAAATTCTAAGAAAGGAAGTTAATAAAAAATATTTTTCCTCTCTCAGATGTCCGCTTTTCTAAAACCTGGAAATCACAACATCTGTATTCAAATAGATATGGTTTCCATTTTAGATCAATTCCTGGACATATAAGTAGGTTGATTTCTGTAGGAATAAGCAATAATTAAAAAAAAAAAAAAAAAGGAGGTGGTAACAGTATTGCATTCAAAAACAGCAGGAAAAATAATAAGTAAGAAAAATGTTTTGTTTCAGTGCTTAGTACAAAAAACCAGATTAGGACTACTGACTTCAGGGTAGGGGGGAGAAAAATTTGACTGAAGCAGCATTTCCAGGTTTGGCCACAGTAGCTTGCTCTGTGCTCAAAGGTTATATCCTATACTACTCTATATTACCCAGCTTTACTGAAGTCATTTAGAACAACGTTATATGAAGCTCTCCAGCCAAACTTAAAAAAAATCATAGCTCAAAATTACTTCACATTATTTCAGTTGCAAGTTATTTCAGTTCCAGTTTCAAGTAATTCTGGTTTAGAAATGTTATATTTTTCATAGAAAAAAATATCCATTTTCATCAAGTGCTAGTACTTAAATAGGTAGCTAAATAGGCTACAATAGATTTAGGTCCTTTTTACAGTATGAAATAGATTTTCCAAAGTTAATTAAAACCTTTACTTAATTTATATGCAACAGTGGCATAATACCTTGAGAAGCCATGAATCTGCAAGGGTGTTGTGGGTTTAACCTGGCAGGCAGCTGAACACCACCCAGCAGCTCACTCACTCCCCCCTGCTCCCCAGTGGGATGGGGGAGAGAATCGGAAAAAGTAAAATCCATAGGCTGAGATAAAGGCAGTTTAATAAAACAGCAGAGGAAAATAATAACAACAACAACAACAATAATAATATATACAAAGCAAGTGATGCACAAAGCAATTGCTCACCACCCACTGACTGATGCCCAGCCTGTCCCTGAGTAGCAATCGCTGTCCCCCAGCCAACTCCCCCCAAGCATGACATCGTATGGTCTGGAACAGCCCTTTGGCCAGTTGGGGTCAGCGGTCCTGCCTGTGCCCCCTCCCAGCTTCTTGTGCCCCTGGCAGAGCATGGGAAGCTGAAAAGTCCTTGCCTAGTGTAAACACTGCTTAGCAACAACTAAAACATCAGGGTGTTATCAACATTCTTCTCATACTAAATCCAAAGCACAGCGCTATGCCAGCTACCAGGAAGAAAATTAACTCTATCCCAGGCAAAACCAGGACAAAGGGCTTCCTCTGTTTTGGGGCCTAACTTTTAAAACACTGAGAAAGTATAACTGAGGATCAGCAGCTCAGTTCTCTCTTTGAAACTTGATTCAGACCCGTCTAATAGCAGGAAATCTATTTCCTGTTGAATACCAGGTAACTCCAAGAAACACATCTCAGCGTGTCGTTTGCATTACTAGCTAGCATTTGACTTGCTGATTGCACTGCCTGTTCCAGGAGGGAGCTATAGATGGGCTGGGCGAGATAGTCTACCGGTGAGTTGGAAATGGACTACCACCTTAACCAGAAAAGCTATAAAGGTCATGAATAAATCCACGGTGGAAGAAATATAAGTAGAATAATATACATGAGTTGACTTTTTAATACACAAACACTACACAGTAGGAGGAAAATTCAGCAGAGCTGGGTAGTTTCATCGTAAATGTTTTGAAAGACCTTTATTGCTATGTAGCTCTGCACAACAGGGCACGTTTTTGGGAAATTATTCTGGAGATGTGAAAGAGAGAAGGCAGTAAGGGAAACAACTCAGGGGTAGAATTAATGAGTGATTTCCCTGAAAAACAAATACTTTTAGAAGGGTTAGGTCAAATGCAAACATTCAATGAAGTGACACTCATGAGCAGTTTCATCACTTGTGGGTTGACTTACACACTCTAAATAGAATTACTGGGGGGAGAAGGGGTGTTATTTGTTAATAATGAGGGTCTGGGATTTTTTAGAAAAAAAAAAAATCAGTAATAAGATATGAAAGGCTTCTCATTTCAAACTTGTAACATCACTGTAACTCTTTTCAGTTATATACTTTTGTTTGGGGTTTAATACCTATGTTTTTTTTTTCCCTTGAGCTCTCTTTACCAAACAGATAGCCTACATAATTTGTATTACAAACCCCATGGGTTTTTTATATAATAGATTCAGAATGCAGCCCTCATCTGCAACCAGCCTGATCTTTTATGAGCTTGGCAATGTGTTAAACTACTTTCAAGTTTTCCAGTTACATAAATCTTTACTGGAAAAAATATCAATTAATTCAAATAAAAATTATGCAAGTAATATGTGTACAATTTGACTGGAAAAGTTTCTCAAAAGCAGAATAGGCTTCTCTCCATGATATCCAGTTTGTTTAAGTGACTCAATGAGCATGATTTCAAAAAATTGGTTTACAGCCCATTATGTTTCTGTGGTCCTCAAAAGGGGTGTAAGAGACCAAAATTCAGATTGCTTTCTAATCAGTATTTACTAATTCACACAAGTGCAGCTATGCAAGGAGTACATCAAAACCTTATGCACAATAATTCAAGCAGGGTATCAAGACAAGTGTCAGATGCATGACATTACATTGTTCTGCAACTGTTTAGATAAAATTCAGTTTGGAAGGTTGAAGATATCAGAACAGAAGGATGGTTTTATTCTCTTACAGGTAATAAAACAAACATTAAATACAAAAGTGAGAATGTTCAAACTTAATGAAGTTTAAATTAATTGATATTTACATAATTTTCCCTAAAATTTTCCCTAAGCACCCTCCTAAGTCATTAAAAAAATGAAAATACATCAGTTAGAAGCAGCAAATAGATTGAAAGCAAACCAGATAAATTATAACATTTTTTGCAGCATGTGTATCACCATAATTTAATTTTAAAATGACATTTAACAACAAATCTTTCCAAGTGCTGGTCCTACAGCACGCATTTACATTTATCTAATGTCTTCAAGAAAAAATATGTGAAGAATGCACCTACATGAGACACAGAGAAGTAGTATAGACATTAACCTCTCTTTTTGATAAAGAAAACATCAGTGAACACTGCCTTTGGCATTTTCATTGCTGGCATTCAAACTGAGAATCACTGAGAAGCTAAATTTTTTTTTTTCACTGCATACCTATTATGTTTCCCTTTGTCGCAGCATATCTTCCATTTGCACTCAGCGGAGACCGAAGGTTTAATCTGTTCCTCCCTACTTTTTCAAATTCTCTCCTTCAGAAAATAAGGAATTAAATGGGGCTGCTTGGAGTGCACACATGTTGGCATCCTATTTATTCTAGCAAACAAGTACACCAAAACCAGATGAAGCTGCAGATTTCACTCACGCTTTTCAAGCTTAGCATCCTATTAAAAAATCCTCAATGCACTATCGTTACAAAGTATGAGTTGACATATTCAGAGCTACACATCGCAATCTAAAGACTCTAAGTGGAGCCAGACTTCTCTGTTATTACATTTCATCCTCCTGAAAACCCAAAAGCTGAGTAAGGCTACTGCAGAAGAATCCTTTTTTTCTAAATTGCATTTCTAATATTTCATAGAGAATAAACAGCTAGACAAATGACAGTTTTAGCTTTTGCCCTGAAGGATTTAATCATGCAAAACTCTAGGCATGGTCTTTTGTAGGAAATGAAAGGCTGGTTAAAACTGGTTTTCCTTCTCCTATTCCAAGTGACTGATTGTCACATTCCAGACATTTCTAGGCAATGGGATTACATCATTCAATTTTTTTTAATGGAAACAGCTGTTACATCCAATATTCATGACCTTTAAGTTTTCAATATCAAGTTATTCAGCTGTTCTTTCAGTCCATCTGAGCTGCAGCAAAATGAAACTGTGCAAAAGACCAAACAGTTTTATTCCACAGTTAAATGAATGCACATATTGTTCCAAGGCAACAGAAAGAAAACAGAGCTTAGGGGAAACACAGCATAGAAAAATCTCATTCTTATCACTGCTTCAGTGGACTGTCAGCCCCTTATTCATCCCACACACAAAATCAGTACAGTATTTTGTTGCATGTTTCACATTGCTTCTTACTAGGGTTTGATCTGCACAGCTGTATGTGTTAGGTGTGAATAATTCTTGTAGGACTTAATAGAAGGAAAAAAAAAGAAGGGAAAGCACAAGATTTTTTTAAGGCAGAGCACAGATACTTTTGAGGATACGTGCAGCTTATATCATCAGCCTATTTTTGAGCTTCCAGCTCAGCCTATCTGACATCTCTTTCACTGTTTTTATTTTGCTTTTTTTTTTCAGTGAAGAAAAACATGACTGTATTTGGGTAAAAGGAGTATATCATGTTTCTATTTAGAAACATATTTAGATGTTAGATATTTAGATGGTCGTTAACTTATCAGAGGAAGATAGGCAAAATCCATTAGCCTACTTAACTCATAAAGACATTTATCAAACATTACCATGCTGGATACATTGCATATCTGGGATGTTATTATGTTTTTGTCTGCACCTCTTCCAGATAACTTGTTTTGTAATAATGCTTACTGCATGGCATAAAAGCCCACTTTGATTAACATAAATTGTGAAATGTAAAGAAAACAGTAAAAGAACCGTGCTATTACAGAGAGAGAACTTGGCTTAGAACTGCCCGAGAGGGTGAGGGGATGATAAGAGCAGTGGTCCCATGGATTGGTGGAACTGCAAGAACTTGTTCTTACTCCTGATTTTGCTACCAGTTTATTTTGGATTTCAGCACAAGTCACATTGTGTCTGTCTGGTCTGTGTTATATCAAGTATACAGCGGGTGTGATTCTGCTAACTTGCATTGTGTAAACAACTTTAAAATAGTGGGTAAAACCAACTAAAACATTCCTTTATCCAGTGACCCATGCAGAACTGGAGAAGCTGTAATTTTGCATCCAAGGAGAAGGTTCTGGAGTGAGCTATAGGTGTCTCCCTCTTCAGGGACAGCCTTAAGTTAAACGCTGTCTCTCATTAGCAGCATTGAAAGACTTCTTGTTTTGTCCTATAAAGCACTGTAGAAACTGAATGTTTCACAGTACCAGTATAAATATTTGTAAATGTAAGTATATATATAAACATACACGTTTCCCTAAGTGCCCTGTATCAGCTCTACAATTGCAACATCAAACACTGTATTTTGTAAGCCTTATCACGCTAAATTTGACACATTAGTAACGAATTTTTTTTCAGATAAACATTAAAAAACCTTGCAAATTACTACTGAAGCTCCAAAGCTCTGTGCATGTGACACTAAACTTTTTTTTTAATTTTTTTTTTTTTTTATTATTCCCCCCCCTCCCCCCAGCTTCCCCGCCCTCCCCTCAGCAGCCCCAGCAGCTGCCAGGAGCTCCCTTCAGCTCCCGGGAGCACCAGGTGGTGCTGCAGCACCACCGCAGCCCAAACCGCCTGGGGCGACCTAAAATCGCTCCTTGCTTCCTCTAATCTTGAAGTTACTAAACATTATGACTGAATACTATTGTACAGAGGCTCTGGGTTTTCACGCTGGGCTTTACTCCTCCCCCCCCCCCCTTTTTTTTTGTTTACAGAAATTCTAGCTTTCGAGGGTGCTATATTTATGGTTTCCTCACAGAAGCTTTATGAATAGAAATAATGAATGAAAACAAAATTCATGTACATAATAAATGCAATTAATTACACACAAAGTCAATATTTTTGAAACTTATAATTTATCTCCTTTATCATCTTATACAGTGAACAAAAGATAAATTACAAAGATTTTCCTCCAATACAACTTGTACCTTGTGAAAGTAATTTTTCTAATGGGAAGATAAATTGCAAAGATTTTCCTCCAATAAAACACAATACAAAACTTGTACCTTGTGAAAGTAATTTTTCTAATGGGGGTACAATGCAATAAAGACATTTGAATCCTTTATAAAAATAACTCAACAAGTTACAACATAATAAATGTGTTATTTACAGGCTAAAAAGTAACTCAGATGTGCTATTGAACTCCGCATTTGAGTGATTCAAGGGCTTCCCAGGAGTATAAAGTTGCCATCATGCATGTTTGCAAAACTATGTCCTAAATGTACATTAGTTCTCTGGCTTTCTGTATATTACCAAATGCAGAGGTTTTTACTTTGTGTAGTTTTTTTTTATTTTTGGTCATTTTGTCCCTGGTAAGTAGACTTCTATGCACCAGGTAATTTCCCAGTTGCAGCTGGTTCTGCAAAAAGAGTAAAGTCTGCTTGCCTGGAAGAGTTTGATGAAGTGAGGCCTTCAAAGTATACTTGAAGCATTTAATAATTGTAGTTTAATGGAGGATTCAGCCTGGAGAAGAGAAGGCTGTGGGGAGACCTGATTGCGGCCTTTCAGTACTTAAAGGGAGCCTATAGGAAAGATGAGGAAAATCTTTTTAGTAGGGCCAGCAGTGACAAGACAAGGGGTAATGGTTTTAAACTAAACCAGGGTAGGTTTAGACTAGATATAAGGAAGAAATTCTTTACAATGAGGGTGGTGAAACACTGGAACAGGTTGCCTAGAGAGGTAGTGGAGGCCCCATCCCTGGAAACATTCAAGGCCAGGTTGGACGGGGCTCTGAGCAACCTGATCTAGTTAGCGGTGTCCCTGCTGACTGCAGGGGGGGTTGGACTAGATGACCTCTAGGGGTCCCTTCCAACCCAAAACATTCTATGATTCTATGATTCTAATCTTGGTCTTTAATAAGGGAACATACAAGACTAAGTAAAAAACCTCCATTAAAGTCAGCAAGATCAGATTCCAGTAACGCAAGACCATGTGTGAACACACAGAGTCTAATTTGCTGCAGGAACTTACCTCAACCATACTGGAAACTCTGAAGCAGAAGCAAGTCCTACACCCTAAGATCCTGTGCATTCATTGTTTTGAGCATACTAGAAAAGGTATTGAAGATTTTAAGCTGAACTTTCTCTTTACTCTTCTATGGTCACAGAAATTACACAAAGCCAGATTTAAAAAGGTACTAGAATTAAATAAGGCACATGTGTAGAGAATGGCATTGTCTTCATCTCTAATGCAGTAAGTATTTCTTAAACATGTGCTCTGGCAGGCTCCTGCCAGAACGTGGCATCGGTCCAGGTTAAGAAAGAAAGAACGGCTTTTTGAAGTAGCAGTTCAGCATGGTAGCAGATGACTCGGCAATGTGCTTTGGTGAAGGACAAACAGGAAGAAGAAAATGAAAAAGGACAAGAATCAGATGGGAGGTTTGAAAGACAAAAATTGTATGAAAGAGAATCTGAAGAGAGCAGAAAGGAAAACAAAACTGAGGAGAGAGGCTGGAAAATAAAGCTAGCAACCCATGGCTAGAAACTGATTTGCAACCTTACAAAATAAAACTCCCAAGCTGGTCCACACTGATGTGCATTCTTCTGAATAGAGGAAAAGAGTTTTTTCAGCAGTTGGTAAGATACCTGTGTGAAATGGGGTTTTTCTTGGTAATTTTTCAAACCACCTCTAAATAACTTTCAAGCAGCCTCTACAGCAACAGGTGTGGCCCTGTCATTCTGATCTGCTTTTTCAGATCTCCTATATAAGACAACAGGGTAGCAAAGAAAATCCAGCTAACAATTAAGAACTGATGCAAAATTCACAAATCAGTCCCAAACACTGTAAGTACAAAACTGAAAACAGTGGTTTAAATTGCAGTGGAGATCGCCATGAAGTCTTTGCCACTCAAATGCTTAGTCTGATGTTGTATGTATTTATTTCTTAGCATTAAAAAAAAAAAATAGAAAACAAATTAGGATCAAGAAAGAATCCGGAACAGATTTGAGTCAGGGAAGCTATTCTTGCAGATCTCAGCTGAAAATCAAAAGCAGTCAATTTCAATTGTAATGTGGTAAAAAAGTATGTTTTCAGCATTTCTTGCTTATTCTACCTGAAGTGTGAAAGAAATATAGCACTGTCGGTATTTTGTGTTCCTTTGAAAGAAAACAATGCTATTCATAACCAGAGATGCGCTGTTCCTATGGAGAAAAGAGACTGGCTCCTTTCCCATGTATACTTTTCCTATTCTGCCTTAATCTCTCATACCGAACTGCTGGCCTAGACTCATAAACCTTATGGATACTTAAACTACTTTTTGAAGAGAAGATTATATTTGGGTGCATCATGTGTGAGAATCCATATGAGGTTACACACATTTACAGGTAGCTCACTGCGTAACATTTGCTATTTTAATCCGGTGTATCAAAATTATCCATTTTAAGTTAAGACCCTAGCCCCATGTGAAAAATAGGTAAATAAGGGATCCCTGTACCTGATAAGGGACAAGAAAATGCGTAACAAACTGTCCTGTTTTCCCAGTTAAACCAGGCATCTGAACTTTCAGGAGGTCCCTGTAAATGTTGTATGAAAGAAATCCAGATGACCTCAGCAGAGAAAACAGAGGATAACTTAAATGGTACCAGAAATCTCCCTCTTCCCTTTATTTTATCATGAGACTAGTGACACCTGATAATATTCTGAAATGTCCAGATTGTGAAATTCCTTTATCACCTCAAAATCATGAATCTAATTAAAAGGTTTCTAGCCTTGCTTGCTTCCTAAAAATATAGCCTCAAAATAATTGCTGAAGAGCAAAGAAGAATATTCGGTTTAGTACTTCAGCTCCATGATTTTAGAGCATAGCTGGCTCATGATTTTGCAGACTTCCATTTGACAATTTTGTCTTCTAGCTGCTGGACAGTGCTGGGATGCAGTGATAAATTCCAGCCGTACCTTTCATACAAGCTGATTGAGTGGTGCATAAACCATTTTGCTCATCCCACATGGCTTAATAGCTTTAAAATTTCAATTCTGTTTCTATTATTCTGGGGGTCATTTGGATACTGTACTGTATCCAAAATTACAGATACTTTGCACCATTTACAATATAACATTGCTCCTCGAGTACAATTTCTGCTTCCCAAAGGGCACTAGAAATATTCTGTCATGTCAGAAGTTTTTATTCTGTCAGTGTACTAAATAAACACATAGACATAGAGTAACCTTCAATAACTGTGAAGAATGAGGTGAACTGCAAACACAGAGATCTTACATACACACACAAATTAAATTATGTACTGCAGTGAATTGCAGTACACTAGCTCAAGTGTTTTAGGGCAGATAATTCAGAAGAATCTTGGAGAAAAAACAGAAGTGCATGATGAGTGGATAAACAAATACTAAGGTAGTATTTAGTGGCACTGAATTTCTTTTATGGTATTAAAAAAATGATATATACACATGCATATATTTATGCACATATGTGCCCCTATATATGCCAATTATTAGAAAAAATATATTTCAGAACGTCAGATCACAGTCACGTTGGAAATTCACATACAAAATCATCTATTCCCCATGCACTACCAGATAAATTATGATTAAATCTACAGAACCTATTCTGCAGAAACATTACTTGCTTTCTTGCCTTTTGAATGTCTGTATAATTTGTGATCAGAAGCAAATGTACTCATCAGAACACAGAGAGATGAATGGCCACACCAAAAGGTATGACTGTATATTGTAACTTGTTTCAAGTCCCTTTTGAAGTATACAACCGCAGCCAGGGGCAGGTATGGTGGCAGGGCCAGCTGAGGAGAATAAAAGCAATATAGATCACTGAAATTTGACGTGCATTTCTCAGCTAATACAGATTATGAAAAGTAAAGTACACTGCTCATTGGGAAGGGAAATTGCAATGTATTACTAGGTTCAGTAGATTTTATATTTTGTGAAAACTTATGAAAGGTCTGTCAATTTTGGAGCGCTACAATTGCTAATACAGTGCTGCTTTATGCCTTCTAAATTAAATGTGTTTTCCAAAAAGAGATGGAAACATTTCCAAAAAAAGGAGTGCTCCATCTTTCAAAATGCAAAGCCTAGAATCATAACTGACTCCACAAAAGCTATTACCTTCCTCCGGGGAATCATTTACAGGGAGAAAAAGGAGAGAGCATTCATAAAGCTTTAACAGATGGAACTGGTAGGTGCGTATTCTCCTTTTCCTCCCTGTTTCCGCATTGTAGAAGCTTCAGCTCCTGTTCAAAGAGAAAGCTTGTTCCTCTGTCTCTGATTCTGCACAATGACACTAGCGACAGTTACATGGAACACGTTAAAATCTTCACATCAAATCTTTTGGAAGCATGTATGTAATACTTCTAACACTTCTTCACATGCCACTCAAGGAAGCATAAGACAATCCAAGAAAAAAAAAATCTAGTATCAGTTCATAATCTTTTCTGAAGAAGATGACATCTCTACACCTACAATGTCAGTCAGACATGAGCCTGAATCTAGGCTCCTGCCCAGACTTGCCACCCAGCTATATCTGTTAGATGCAAACAACAAGGCCAAGCTCCAGAGCAATCCTTAAGAAAAGCTCAGGGTCCAGCATGGTTCCCAGACTGCCCCAAGACAGATCAGGTTTGGGCAAGGCCACCTGAACTTAATCTCAGTCCTCCAGAAGACACGTCATGCATCTCAGACACAGGATGAGTACTATGCATAGGGCAACTTTTCAGTTAAAAATATCAACATAACTATACAGACATGTTATTGCATTCTTCACAGGAAAATACACAACGCCCTTTCACTGTGCTTACTTGCTTGTTAATTGTGAGATTTCAATTGATTTACAAGGGAATCACATCAATTCACAAAAGGCTTTTTAATAGTTAACTATACAGAAAGGGATTTCATTCTGAGGAAGACTTCATATAATTCAAGAAGCAAATTTCCAAGGTTATTTAAAAATCAAAAACTTGTGGAACTTGTTCTTACTAAAATGCAAGCATGTTATGTTATTGAAATATTCATGTGGCATTTCTGCCATTCAGACAGCAATCATCCTGTAACCTGAAATGTCTTCTGTCAAGTCTCCCATAATAAAAGTCCATCAGACAATTTTAATGATAACGAAGCAAACTAAAGAATTCCTTATACTTTGTTCAATTTTCTGTGCCTGTTCTTTGACTGCTCCCTTATGCCATATTACAGCTTTGGGTATCTATTATAAGTGGCACGTAACTATAAAGTGAAAAAACAACAAACCCTGCCAGTACAATGGCTAATAAGAAATATATCCACAAAGCCCACTGAAATATGCAAAGCAAGAAAACCTCTGTAAACACAGTAGTTCACAATGCAGATCAGAACTAGATTACTGTTATAAAACATAATCATATCCTACCTTCTAAACTACATTTAGACTCAAACAAATCCTCAAGAAAAAAATCACCGGGAGGATTTATGTAGCACTGTTTTTTGTGTGCATGCTTTTGTTTATACACGCACACATATATTTACATATATACATATATATTTATAAAATAAATTATTTCAACCAAGTCACAGCTACCATAATAAAAATTCCCATTGGCATCCTTACTTTCAAATAAAAATAACTATATAGTGTCAAATTTAAAAAGTTGACATTGCTAAATCTTACTCATACCATTGAAATAGTATTAATTTAGGTTTTTTCCAGCAAATCTGGATATTAGTAGGTGTTATTATCATCGCATATACATATACTAAACAACAAAATATATTCCCTCAGCAAATATTTTGGTTAATTAATTTGCACGATGACTTAACATACATCATTTTTTCATCATACTGAGAAGTATTTATATCATTACACCATCGTATCCAGTAAACATCTGTGTTTGAATCAGATTAGGATACAGACTAGAGAAAACCGTAACAGGTAACATCTGTGCTGGAATTTGATATTTACTTTAATATTTCTCCAGAGACTATTGTAAGAGTGCATTAGCTCATTTTCTAAAGCCTGTATTAGCATATTTTAATGTAGGAACAATGTGAAGTGAGAAGAAGGAGAAATAATCACTATATTTGGTCAAAGTGCACTTACATGTATTTGTATATTACTGAGGTCTAAATGAGAAGTTCTGGAATAAGCATATATTTCAAAAGCGCGGATATCCAAGTGAGAGTGAGATTTTGCAGAGCTTTGATTTTCAGAACTAGATGAAGAAACTGAGAGTGGTAAAACACCCACTTATTTCCTCATCTTAGAGCTCCAATTCCCTTTTCACGGACAAGCATTCACTCTCCTGAGTCTCCTGACTGCTGAAGAATGCAAATATCTATTTTAGGACAACCTTAAGACCTCCATAACATTGCAGATGCTACTCTACTCTTATATCTATGCCCCCTTGAAGTACACGTCACCCTTCTATGTCGAAATACATTGCTTAGAAACTAGTAAATGCATCTGTACCCTTGCAAGAAGAGCACTCCCTTGGAGGGAATGCCATAGGTTGCAGTATTTTTGCTCAGAGTATCCTTACAGGTTTGTTTTGAAGAAACTCAAGCTAATTTAAGAAGCATTTCAGATTGTACCTTTGCACTAAGGGAGGGCTTAGAGGCTCCACACGGTGGTCACAATTCCTTTCCAAATTCTGTGCATATGGACTCATGCAAATGAGTCAATTAGGTAACCTATGCCTTATTTTTCTTTTCTTTTTCTTTTTTAAATCTCTTTTGCCCAAGCCTAGAAGGGATACCAGTGGTTGTGTCTTCTACAACTCCAAGAAATATTAAAGTCCCTTTGTCACAAGAGCAGTAACTGCAATCATTTTTGTTGGTATGCTTTCCCTGCTTTTCTAGAAAGTCCAAGCCTAAAAAGGGTCCAACACACTGTCTGCAACACTTATTATTTATTCATTTATCCTGATAAATTATGCAAGCCAGAGCCTCCATTATCACTGGGGTTACCAGTTAAGTCCTTTCTAGCTCTTATGTACTTTTATTCCCTTGATACATAGATAACAGCAGACTAACCAAGTAGTTCTCAGTTTTCTACTCAGAAATGATATCACAACAGATTGGATTTTCTTATTGTTTCTCCATTTTTTCCCCTTCCTTTTATTAGCTCCCAATTCTTCCATCCTCTTATAATATTCTAACCAGCAGCCTTTCTTCTTAATCTGATCTCTCAAATAATGACCAGCTTTCTTTAGAAGGCAGCTGAATCTCCCTCCAGGGAAGTATGTACGCTCTTTCTGTGTTTGCACTATGTCTCCTATGGCACCTAAGCAGACAATGGGTTTGCATAAATATGGGTAATATCAACAGACTTGTTTACTAAATTCTGACAGGAGAAAGAAAAAGAGTTTAACTTCATTGTATCTACACAGACTGAACAATACCTGCAGGAGAAGGGGAAAGGTTTTTTTTTTCTATTGGACTGAATGGCACAGTTTAAATCCACCTAATTTTCCAGGTGTTAACCTACCATTATTCACTTTTAAAAATAAGTTTTAATTATCAATGTGCATTAGCTAAACATTAAAGGCATAAAATTTCATTTTGAAATTGCAATATTATCTACAACTACACTAGATCATAATTTAAAATTAGATTACAAATGTCTGTGTTTATTGGTTTTTTTCCTAAGGTTACTGTTGAAAAAGACGTTATCTGAATATTAATAAACCAATATAGTCACTAGCAATAATCAGGTACTTGAAGCTAAAATCATGCAAGAGCCTACATAGGCTTAACAGAGACTTGCTTAGTATAAAGCATTTGTAACACCAAAAATGGTTTCAGCACTGACAATAATATATAACTAGCAGTAATCCAATGCATTCTATATATTTATTGAGAAATTTTAGAAGGAATCAGAAGTGTTTGTTTTTTTTTCCATTAGGAACTTAAGATTGGGCCTTCAGGAATGTGTTCTCAACAGACTTTAAATGACCAGAGCAGAATAAACATTAGGACAGAAGGTAGGCAATGATGCAGTCTTGAATCATCTTGCTGAGTTGCCATTTAGCTCACAGATACCTAAATACCACAGGTACACCTCTGTTGTGCATTCAATTAAAAGTATCCAGCTGCCTAAAATTTTGCATTTCTGAGCTCAGACTACCACCAGTCCTGGCAAGTCTAATTTCTAAACCTAATTAGCACCTAGAAAATTGACATTTACTTCATCATTATTTTCATCCTTAAAGGCACTGACCCAGGTAGATGGGCGAACAGCATGCCTGACACCTCCAGGATTGCACTCTATATAGAGTAGAGCATTAGCCTCTGTTTATGTTTGATAACATATAGCCAAGGGATTAGGAACATTTTTGAGGGATGTGGAATAAGTGGTTTTGCTCCCCACAGGCAGAAGAGAATTTAGCCTAAAAGCTACAAAACCAAGATGACCTTTATAGGTGTGGTGTTATGGTACCAAACATGTTAAGATGTGGTAAACAAGTCACATCTTTTTCCTTAAAAAGATCTGAGCAAGACTGTGGAAATGCCATACAAGTTGGAAGGCTTCTAAGCAATGTGATTGTTTGACCAAATAGAGCTCGAGAAACATGGATTTATTTCTGGTACTCCATGTTTTCCATTCTGGCTTTTTTCTAAAATGGGGGAATGTGCTCAGAACACAGAGGAAAATTTTTAAAAAAATAAATAAATAAGAAGTAGGCACATTAACTACTCAGAAAATAAGAAAAGCCGATAAATCCACCTGTCTGATATTCAAGCCTGGACTGTAAGTAAAGCATAGCCCCTGCAAAACCCAACTTTGGAAGAGTTAATCTGTATTTACCAGCGTTTGCACTTGACTGCCCTACTGAATGCTGTGATTCCACCAAGCTGTTCAGTAGCAAACTAAAGAATACAACTTTTTAACCAACCAATTGCTTCCTTTGTGTATGAAGCCTTTTGCTTACAAAGCACAGAACTAATACATATAGCAGATATGTTCTGCCAATATATAGATGTATCAAGCTATAATTATAGCATTATAGATATAAATTATTACATATTGTCTGCTCCTATAGAGTTACTTATGAACGCCTGACATTTTTGCAGTGCATAATAAATTTGGTGTGAAAAATAACTTGAGTGTAAAAAATACGATAGATCCTACAAAGAGTTAAAAAACAGTATTCACAACAAATCTGTTTTTAACCAAATAAGTCCTATTACCCATCGGTTAAATTCTAGGTGAATTATGGCATATAAAGTTGTGCCACTGAAGTTTTTGGGATGAGGGTGCAACAAATTTAGAGTTTGACTAGAGGCTTAGCTAGAATGTGCTCTTAACCCTAACCCTTCCCCTTCAAAAGCAGCATTATATATAAATATATTCCACTGGCAATGTTCCATATAGATAAATGTGTTTGTTGTCTAGTCTTTCACCATACTCCCATAAGAAAACTTGATTTTGATTTGCAGCCAGTCAGGTAGCATATTTCTGCCCATGTTGTATTAAGCCATCTGGCTAAAAAAACAGCAGCAGCAAAAAAAAAAAGGCACATCTGCAGTTACTTAGACTGTAATCTCCAAAAGCTGTCAAATCTTTGGAATCACTATGCATAAAAAGCAGTGTAATACATGATATGTTTACAGTCAAATTAATGTTTGTTTGGTGTTCAAGTGTTTCACAAACATATGACCTGTCATCAGATGAAATTTTCGGTTGGATTTGGAAAAAAAAAAGAAAAAAGGATAAGAGCAAAGTGATTTTGTATATATTTTCCTTGAAATAATTAATCTAACACAGAAATATCCCATATGTTACATAGAGAGCCAAGATCTAAAAGCTTTCTTACCAAATAAGCAGTAGAGAAATCCTGATACTCAGAACTGTGAGCCTGCGATACAGCTGCAGCTAGGATTTTCTTTTTTACATTTTAAGTTAATAAAGAGTTTGAAGATTCTGAATTAATTTAATTGCTTCAAATCTGCAGTGTATTTAAAGAAAATGTTCTTTAAAAAATTCTTCAGTAAATTTTGTTTTACTTATGCTTGTTGATAGCATGGAGAATATTTCCCCTTCCCCTCAGCGTTCAACTCAAACGCTTGAACTCTTTCAAACTTTAAATTTTTCCGATTAATTTTCTAAGTGAAGTTTACAGCTTTAACAGGATTAAGGAGACTGACATTTATCAAATATCATTAGTTGAAGAGTCTCTTTGAAATGCACAGTCCTACACATTTAGTACATATTAACTAGTTCAGCATGAAAGAAGTTACATTTTCCCTGTAGTTCTAGTGCACTGTTGTGTTAGGAGTTCTTGCTGAGAGCATTCTGTCCTCTAGCTACAGACAGTCTAAAATAATTCTCAAAAACTGAAAATCACATTTCAGAGTAAAGATATCTTATTGCACAGATAACCCTTAAATGCTAATTTCTGTTAACTGAATTGCATTTCAATGTGTTTAAACTAATTTTATTTCATATGCAGCTTATGGTGATTTGTTATTATAGGATTGTTAATAGTGCCAAAATCAAATTATTACTCTATTACCTATTACTCTATTATCTCTCAACCTACTTGCTAGACATGAGACTCTGCAGATAACACTTCCACAAACTTTTGTGCAACAACTTGTTGATCCTAAGACCTAAATACAATAGTATGCCTTTAAGTTGTCTCCATTGAGCTATAGGTTATAGTTTATAATCAAATTCTATTTTTGTAGACACTCATACTAACACCCAACACATGGAAGGTATAAGACTGTGTTAGAGGAAATTTGTTTCATGAAGCATAACTGTTAAACACACCCAGAAGTCTTCTCAGAAATATCTCTGTGAATTTAAGAGTCATTGTTTCCCTTCACCTCCTTTTGAATAATGACTCATAAATTTGCATAGCAACCCTTCACTTGAAGTATCAGGATCATATTTTGCCTGCAAGCAAAACAGCTGAACAAAGTTGCAGCCAACCTCCCCAGTTAAGGTTTTATTTTCACCTGTTGAGAATAATGGTTCTCTCTGGCGGAAAATTTCTGTCAAGGTGAAACATCATTTCCATTAAGAGCTTCATCTATACACTGTAGACTGTCACTAACATTTTCTGTGATCATTTATAAAACTTCAATTATGCTACGGTAACGTGATGAGGCTTAATTCTTCTCCAAGTTCTCTTACAATACACAGTTGTCTGTGCATTTAAAGGCAGTTTAGAATAGCACAGTTGAAAAGCTGTAGAACTGCAGAAGCAAGGTACATTGTCACAAGCCTCAGCATAACAGAGACATTGAAAGTCAACAAACAAAAGGTGAGAAGAAAGAATAGCCCTGTTTCTAATGTTACAGAAAGACATGTAGGTAGATGAGGTACTTCAGTAATGCTGCTGGAACCAAATAAGTCCTTTTAAGGATTATGATAAAGACAGCTCTGAGTTCCAAATTACAAGAAATGGAACTTACTGACATTATCTTCCAGACTCAGTCATATTTTGAGTAACTTATTTTAACATCGGAAAAAAAAAAAAAAAACCACATTGATTTTTCTCTCAAAAGGGACAGATACAGGGGAAAAAAAAGCTGAAAAGCACTCAGAAAAGTCATTTGGTCCAGCCTTTGGTATTTATTCAATAAAGCCAGGAATATTTAACATTATTTATTCAGTAGAAGCTTACTGAATACAATAGCAGGGGATGAGAGAGGAAGACACCTGCAGTACCCTGGTTTTATAGTTTTTCAAAACACTTGTAATGGAATGAAAAAAGGAGTAAGCCATATCTAACTGCAGATACATTAGAAACTAATACCCTTTATTGTATTGCTTTGATAATGCCTTACACTCTTCTCTTATCCAGGATTTAAATACAAGGAGAAAAGCAACCAAAAATTCTTTGCCCCCCCAAAAAGTGGAAACAGAGATAGCAAAGGGATAATGGTTACACGATATTTGACCTCTATCCAAAGTTCATGAAAGTCTTGTTGTAGCAGTCAGGAGGAAAGATTAAAGGATCCAGTCAAAGGATGTTTGAGTCTGAGCCAGGTATCCTTGAAAAAGATGACTGAAGTCTCTCTACTTGAAAAGAGAGAAAAGATCAGTGATCTGCAAAGATCTAAAGACGTTATCATAGCATAAATGTGTTTGTTTCTATGTCAGTGATTCAGACATTTAAGTTACAAAGGGGTGGTGAAATGCTTTACTCCATAATAAGTTAGAAGTTAACAGATATCTAAAATAACAAAGATTATACTAGATCATCCAAAATGACATTTTTTCCCAAAAGACAGAAAACAGTAATCAATGAGTTGAAACACTAGACCCTTCCCTGAGAGGGTTGAGAGATATAAAGCAAAGCAGAAGAATGGGAGTCGAATCCAAGATGAACCTCAGAAGGATTCCAAGAATGAATTTGCTGTAAAAGCAAGCATGTTTTATTCAGACTAAAAAAGCTAAATGGATCATGAAAGCATCTCAGCAGGTTAACACAAGACAAGGACAGATAAAGCACTTCTAGATTTCCTTGTAGTAAAAACATAAATTTTTTCATCTCTTTTAAAAATATTTGCAGTTGGTAACAACTACACTGAATGTATTAGAGAGATGCAAATTTATCTTAGCATATCCTGAGTAAAGAGCGATGACCAGATAAATGACTAATATAAGGCATTCCAGACCCTGGAGAGTTATGATTCATGCATCCAGCTTACTGAAGCACTCATGTGAAGCTGAGCTTTCCAGGAAATTTCCCAAGGGATGACATAAGACAAGCCTCCCACTCACTCTGTGTGGCTAGTTCTGAGAAAGGACATTGCAAAAGCGAGAGAAACAAGTATTTTCAAAGGATCAGTGGTGGCTAGTAAAGCACTAAGTCATGTAGCATGAAAAGAGACTGCCAGCAAACACCAAAGTCCCCAGGGAACAAGCCACAAAAAAGAAACAATGCTCTTGATTACAGAAAGAGCAGAAGCACAGACAGATCTGCAACAGGAATGCAGAGCAAATATTCACAAGAGAAGGAGATGATCTGTTTGCTGAGCAATTTTTCCAAGGAAAAACATAAAGTCTGCTATGGCCTAGATCCTCAAACGATCCCCAACACCATGAGCCAACTGACAGCCAGAGGAAGGAAATCAACTTTAAGCATCCAAAACTAATAGAAAGCTGCCTGAAAATGGAATTGGACCTCTCCTGGCTGAGAAAAACAAACTATAAGAAAATGAACAATTGTTTGCCTTACTGCTGCATTTGCAGCTTAAAAATTATATTCAGAAACTATTAGACATGTGAAATACTTCTTCCGGTGTTCTGGCAATGGGGAAGCTTCACATTGAGCCCTTGGTCAATCCTGTGCACAATAATTCCAGAAGGACCCAGATCAGTTGGAAGGAGTCCCTCAAGGAGAATTATCAGAGAACAGAACAAATAAAAAAAGAGGATCTGTAAGAGGTTAGGTTTGGCAGGGGTTTTTTTTGCCTAGCTGATTTTCATTAAGTTATATAATGTAAGAGGATATAAGAATAAACAATTTATAACTAAAGTCGGAATAAAAGCATTTCCACAACGTTTGTTTTTACATTCTTACTTCTTAGGCTAGACATTAGGAAAAACTTCTTCACCGAAAGGGTTGTCAGGCTCTGGAATGGGCTGCCCAGAGAGGTGGCAGAGTCCTCATCCCTGGAGGTATTTAAAAGACGGATAGATGAGGTGCTTCGGGACATGGTTTAGTGGTGGGATGGCAGGGTTAGGTTAAAGGTTGGACTCGATGATCTCAAAGGTCTTTTCCAACCAAAGTGATTCTATGATTCTATGATTCTTTTTTGTCTGTATACGGGTTTAAAGGTAAGCAGGTTACAGAAGTTCTGTATTCCGAATGAATTTGTTAAGACTTTTGCATTTTTTACTGCTACTGTGGATCTTTACAAGTCATTATCGTGCACGCACACAGATACACACATGAACAAACACACAGAAAAAGAGCACTCCCTGTGAGTACATAGAATATTTGACAGCCTCAATGACAGGCTCCCACCCAGGCTGACAGGCCACAAAACTGAGATTTCTTCATATTATTCTTTTGTCCTTTTTTACAGCTGCATTAACTGGATCTCTTCCTAGTCCCGAACAATCCCTAGGTGCTACAGCAATTGCTTACATGGGAAAAAAACATTAGGAAAGTATTTTATGAACTACTGTTGACTCTTTCAACTTCACAAATAAAAAGGAGAAATCCGTAAGGAGTGCTATTCATTCACTGACCTCCATTTGGAAATAAAACATTTTAGTGGCTGCGTGAGGATGAGTTATATGTACAGAATATTCTCATTTTGTAAGCAGGCACAAATCAGTTCTGCTTGTGCTCTGAGCCAGCCCAAAGCTGTATGCAAATACCATCCACAATCTCTACAGCTCTTTAGTTTCAGCTCAGCGCTACACTAATACGGCCACAAGCAATTCCAGATCAGAACTGGCACCTAGCCCAGCAAGATTTGTTACGTCTGCCTGCAGAAATACCTTTTAGGTGTACTTGCTAAAAACCTACTGCATATTGTGGACACAGTCCTTCCTCTCATCAAAAGCTGGCAACGGCTACTCCAAATTTTTCAGAAAAATAGCAGGACAGTAAAAAACTCAAGATCAGCTCTCTATTTGGTTAGGACTGATTACAGTACAATTGCTCTATGGTTAGAGCTAGTACTCAGAGTTGTATTTTAAGACAGCCTACAGCTCCAGTCCTAAAATAAACACAAATAAAATACCATCATGATGAGTATGAAGGAAGACTATGTTCACATAGACAGGCCTCAGAATGCAACTCTGAAGACAGCTCAGTCTGAAGAAATAACATTTGCCTGCTATTTTTGGAGGTTGTTTGTTGCCTTCAGAAGCATGCTTCACTGCTGTAGCAAACCAAGCCATGCAAACGGATATACACATACAGTCCCAGACACTATTTATTTGAATTTCACCTCAAATTTCCTTAATATCTCTAAATATTCAACACTGAAATTTAAATCTGGGACCAAGACAGAGATAATTGTTTAAAGATGCTTGTATTCAGTTGTCAGCTTGAGGGAAGGGAGGTTGTTGCTTTTTTTAGTTTACACAAAACACAGATTTTGGGGGAACAAAGTCCAGTCTTGCTCTTACCAAGACTCAGATCTGAAAAAAAAATTCTACGCATTTAGCATTTTGTATGTAGTCTCACCTGAGTTCAACCTTCGACGTGACCTTTATGTGACTGAAAGGCCAGGCATTGGACTACCTTTCTATCCTACTGTCTCTGAAAATTGCTTTTTTTTCAAATGAGCGGCCATGCTTACTGGGACACAAATTTGGGAGTTTTAGGTGCTGAAGCCAATTAAAATCACTGGGAATATTTCTAGGCACTTCCGAGATGTTCGGTCAGGTTACTGCTGGTGTTTTATTAGCTGCTTTTGGAGTGTGAACATGTTCATTAATATGGTTATGACTGTTAAATTAAGTGATGAGTAAATAATGTGGCAAAAAATCTGAGAATAGTACAATTTCTATTATGTCCCTGAAAATGATTTATTCACTTTTTAACACAGGCTGTCAGACATGCTACAGCAGTTATGAAAAGCCCTTTTGTTTACTTTACCAGTAGCAGAGTCGAGCAAACCACCTTCACTGAAAAGCCTGCAATATAAGATTCATCCTACCTTCAGCTGTACTAGATGCACATCCACATGTTTGCTATCCGAGTCCTGCTGGACAGAGTAGGTCAGATCCCTGACTCTTTCAGACGTCATCCGAAGCCAGGTCTCAATTTCTGGCAAGTGGAGAACAATCTTCCAATCGGCCCCAGTGTGTAGGGGAGGAGGTTTTTCATACTGCTGGCCAGAATCAAACTCCTTCATGACATCCTCTTCACCATCTCGTTCCACTGTAGGAGTCATATTTATGAGCATGGGACATGCATCAGACGGCACAGGATCCAGTTCTTGTGTTCTCATGGGAGAAAGTGTTACATCCATGGCTAACATGGGAAAGTCTAAACCATAATTCTTTCCAAAATAGCTGCAAAGATAAAAAGAAGAGAGACTGCTGTTATGAGACCAAATTTTGCAACAAAAATGTTCACAAGACAAGGAGTAAATGGCAACATCTGAGAGGTATCGTACTTTAAATAAATTCTTCACCCTGCAAACCTACACTAGAAGTTCAAGAATAAATAGATTTTTCAAATTACCTTTGCTGATTTGAACAAACAAGTTCACTGAGAAAAATAACAAATACCGCATTTTTCTCATTGTAGACAATCACCTCAGAAATGATAGTTTTCATTGATGAAAAACATGTTCTGATTTTCTACAACTGCAACATAAATAAACTGAGCATTGACAAAGCTAACAGAACTTTACTAAACTCCACGAGTTAATGTAGGACTGGTATTTTTAAACTAGCACATATTAGAACATATTCCTTGGCCTGAAATTTCTGACATAACACGAAATATCTCAAGCTTTATTCCAATTTCCCAACTGTTCACTCAACTATTGATCATGTACAACAAAAATTTTGAAGGCAAATTTGAAGCAACTACTGAGGACATTTGGTTGATCTATTGTAGGCAGCTTTTCGTTTCGAAGCTAAAATTCTTGTAGGTTTGTTAGATTAAGAACTGTTGCAATAAGCAATAACTATCAAAACTTATAGATAAGAATTCCAAATGTCAAAATATGTACCAAAAATTAAAACATCATTTTACACAAGTGGCTTTATTAAAGCCCAAAAGCTGTGTCATCAATATACACTTACAAGGTTCACTGGAAAAGGCAAGTAAAACATTTTGCTTTGTACCTCTTTTTCTGTACACTCTAGCTGTATGTAATACAGAAGGCTGCTGTAAACCCTACACCCAAGAAAAAAAATACTTAACAGTATGCAGCTGGTTTGGAGATAAGCACCTAAAGCAATATGAAAATTTTCATTCAGTAGGAGATATATTTTTTTTACCTAATTTTAGAGAGATTCAAATTTGACACATGCCTGCCTTTAACATACAACTTCACTAAACCTTATACTAGCACTTACTTGTTTCTTTGATACTTTGCAACCCTAAGCTATAATCAGTAAGTCTGCATTAAAAGCATTAGGAAGACAGGTCCTTTAACACCTGTTTTTGTTTTGTTTTAACCAGTGCATATTAGAAATGCTTCCACTACATTTTAATAACTTTTGCTTTCATTCCTTCTCCACAGTGCTATGACTGCAAATACCTCAGTTATGCAGCTATTAATTTGGGCAACATCCCAAGTTTTTACAGTTTGACTCTCTTTTATATAAAGACTGCATTTTGTCTTTTAGCATAACAGCTATAAGATTGCAGAAAAGAAACCAGTGCCTTTCATTCTTAAATCAACTACACTGTGACTACTGAGTTATATTTCTAAATATTTCAAGTGGATTCTGAGCATCCAGAGGGTACTCCTGCAAGCAATGAGAGTACCAAAGTAGCATCCAAACACCAGTCTACTTATAGCCAGGAAGGACATAAAAAATTACACATTTAACATTAATTGGATTTTATTTCCTATCCTGATGCTACTCAGTAAATTATCTTTTGCACATCTATCAACCCCACAAAACAATATTTGGAACTGATATTAAGCTAGTATATATTATTTTGGCACTTCAGAACAGGTTTTTCTATCAGTGCAATCAAGGAAAGGGAATGAAAGAAGTTTCCAATCAATGCCTGCTGTACAATTTCCAATTCTTTTTGTTAGATTTTTGAAGACTTCAGAACTAAATGGTGTTATGTAAAAAGCTCTGCAACAAGGCTGTATGAAATTAGCATTTCAGGATGCTGAATATTTTTCGAGCCCATCCCTTTTTACTGCCCATTTTTCAACTTAAATTGTTGCCATACATACTCAAAATACACTGTTAGACAAATCACTCAATTTGAAAACATTTCTTAGACACTGCTTCTCAGAGCCCCAGTTTTAAAGCATATAAATCAACTGTTCTTACAGCCAAAACTATATTATTTCATGCATATTCTTTACATTATTTCCTCCTGAAAATGAAATTTTAGTGAGGTGCACATGGCCCTTATTGCTGCATGTTTATGGTTAACAAATTAAACATGCCTACCAGTGAAAGAGTTGGTCCTGAATCACTAAATGATACAGAAACATGGGAAGTGGAGCACTTGCTTAGTAGTTTTTCCACAAAAAAAAAAAAAAAAAAAGGGCACTCTGCAAGAGTTTTTCAACATGACTCAGCTCTAGTAAGGACATTAAAGCAATTAGCGAACAGAAATTAAAACATGCTCCTGCAGAAGCAAACAAAAGCTAGTCCATGCTGCATGCAGAGGATAGCTTTAGCTTTGATACACTGAGTTTGCAATTAGCAACCATTAAGAACCTGCTGACCTGGTTTTTGTTAAGATGTGCTTGACTCTATATACTGGCTCTCCAGCATTACAGCTAATGCCTCCTTAATCCTAGTTGCTCTTAAAGTCAAGTCCTTTGAATCCTTTTCTTTCTGCCAGATCACAAGTTGCAACACTTCAAGTACGAATATGTGGAGAAACTTGAAAATAGATCATTCTTTTCACATTCTTAAGAAAAAAAACAAACCACACTGTGGATACTAATTAGCAAGGTCTGGGAAAGCTTTAAAAAGCTCACAAATGCTTGAAAGGAGAGACCTGCAGCTAGAAATGACTGAATCTGAACACTACAACACAGATTCATTAAATTGTTTCTTGGCAGAACAAAAAGGCATCATCAACTACGCTGCGAGAAAGGAAAACTGAAAGGTACTCCTGCGCTCTCCGAGAAAACTGGCACTGAAGCGGCGCATTCACAGGAGGGCTCCTAAAATCACTGGAGAAACAGTAAGCTCCACCCCGCTATCCCTCCCCCAGCTCCTCTGCAACTGCGGTAAAGCGACATAATCCTCCCGTCACGCCTGCACTGACCTACGATATGTGCTGGCAAGGCACTGAGCGCGCAAGCTTCAGTCACCCTCATGCACTGGACACAAAAGGCAAATAGGAAAATCCCTGCCGCAGAGGTGGTTTTACAAAGTTCTAATGTTGAAGAGCAGGCAACAAGGCCCAGCAACAACAGCAAACCTCACAGACGCATCACCGTTTAGGAATTCTAAAACTCGCCAAAATACTTTTGAGCAGAAGTTGGTTCTGCTTTTTGAATTACTGACCAACTGCAAGTTAGCCTTCCATATTTCTAACTAGGTCAGCAACCTTGCAGAGGGCTGCATTCATAAAGTCTTAAGAGGCCAGCTACTGAAGATGACTAAATTAGCTGCTCTCCACCCCAGTCTCATATGACACTTGCATCTATTGACCTCTAGCTATACCCTTTCCCCTCTAAAATTTAGGATATTACTTGTACACTGAAACATGGAAGGTGGAAACAGCAAGATGGGGCATGGCAGCCCTTCTTCAGCAGTTCCAGTACCGTCAGTGGCAGATGATAAAATTCAGCAAAACCAATTTTAATTTGAAATTTGAAAAAGTGTTTTCAAGAACAATATTCCATATACCAAGCTGTCACCTAGTGGATTAAAAAAATTGCTAAAAAAAAAATAAATTAATGGATTATCAAGTTAAGCAATACTTCGGGGGCCATATATTGTGGTGTTTGATATTTTACATGACTGATTTTAAATGCTGGCCTTAGAGTTTGTTATAATTCTGAAGTATTTTGTTTTTCCAGATTTTGAGAGATATACAGATAGTGAATTGTAAACCACTATAATAAGTGTCAGAACATATATTAAAGCAATACTTTCTTAAAGTTCCTCTTTATACACTACTATGCAATAATAATTTTTGAAAAGAGATAAAGAACTCATTCATTTCCTTCTAAGCAGGACTTCTATCACTGCTAAAGTTCTTTATAAACATGAAAAGCTAAGCTCAGTCTGGTTTTCTCCATCACAAAATCCCGGTAGCATCAATGACACTTTTAGGTGGTCAAGCAATGCTACATCAGACTCTAGCTTGCTTCTAAATCAAAATCTTTCTGTACCTGGAATAGCTGTATAAACTAGATGATCTTTAATTTGCAGGTGAACAGCTAAAAATATATTTTCAAATGTCCCAAGGAATAAAAAGGTCATCTTTCAATGTTTTCAGGGCATAGCCTTATTTTCATCATGACAATCAGAGAGCTACAATGTCATTATTTTTAAAAAATACACCTCAAATTGTTTGTTTCTGTCGCTTCTAAAGCTACTGTTTCAGCCTGCTGAAAGGACAGATTTATGAACTATGCAACATAGCTGCAAGCTTCCACTCCTTCTTTTGGGACAAAAAAAATAGATGAGCTGAATATTTGTTTGCCTTGTGTTAGTTCTTTATATAGAGTTCTGTATTTTCATGGATGCTTGTATAAAAGGTGAGAGATCCCATGTAAGCACATGCACACATATGCTTTCTATCTTCATCTTTATTAAGTGCATTATGCCTAACAGATGGCTGATTACCTTCCACTAATCACACACAATCTCGCTTTCCCCTGGTTTTCTGCTCAATCAGATGCTAAGGCTTTAATGCAAAACATAGAAAGTGTGTGTCAACCATAATATATCTCATCAGTCATCACAAGCTTTGAAAGACTTCTCTCACTCATTCTGCTCCCCAGTTATTCGCATTTTCCTTGTTTATAAAGTGCAGGCCATATTCACTCTGCCAACTATCAGATCATCCACGTTTTCCTCCAACAGCAGTTGGTTCCTGTCAAACAAAGATTCATTAAGCATTATAAGCAATACAGTAGTCCAAGCATTGATCAGTGGTGCAGACACTGGGTCGAGTGAATGTTAATAAGCTCCAATTTTTCTTACTGTCACATATTGTTAAAATCAACCATAAGCACTATACAGCCACCTGTCTGTCAAATAAACAATTCAGTTCATTCCCCAAAATGGCCAAAAAAACCCAGAGAAACTCCATCATTAAATAATTATGTCTGCTTGCTGACTTTGAAATCTAATGATGTAAATTTTAACATCAAATTTAATGAGCTCATTGATGTTGAGTTTTCTTAAATAGATACAGTCAAAATGAATATCTCACACAGCCAAGTTATATTTCCATTTCTTTTCCATTTCAATAGTCTCAGGACTTCTCTGCCAAGTTGCAAGGCTCATTATATCTTTCCTTGAAAATGCAATCTACTGCATCTACTGCAAAAATAAACTGTGTCAGTACACCAAAAAACCGAAATACATCATATCAGTAACTACATATAGAGCAACTTGAATTTAATATGACATTAACGCTATCCATGTTACACTGATCCAATTGGAGATTTCCTACATGATTTAGGAAATGCAGTAATTTCAAAAAGCTTTCAAAGAACAGAATTCCAAGAGCGCCAATTTAGATTTTACTCCTCCCTGTGAACACGTTTCAAAAATATGTCCTTTACAGTTATCCTACTATTACACCTAAAAATCTGAACAAATTGGACAGGAAGGGAAAAAAATTTCATTTAGCACTGCTGGGCCTCCTATTTTATGTGCGTAGACTCTTAGGAGGTGCATCTCATAGTGAATATGATGATGTCTGACCTCCTGCAGGTTACAGACCAAAGAGCCTTGCATAGTAATGCCAATATTAAGCGTGAATGTTAATGTGAATCATGATTAAAATTTTTAATGTGACTGACTTAAAGTCCATTAAAAAGTCTACCCCCAAGGCTTTACTGGTAGCCAAACCACCAATGATTAACTGTAGAAATCCCACCATGGATGTCTGAGTTCTTGATTATACCTATAAATCAGAATTTAAGACGCTGCAATGACCCACCATGGTCCTTGGTATCTGCTGTTTCTCTTTCTAATACAAGGTGAAGCAAAACTTAGAGCTTATATGGTGACTGTTTAGCTAGAAATTGGAAATTACTGTGGCATATCAAGGCAAGTGGAAATTCTACTGGTGGATTTAGCAAAGGATCTGTCTGAAATCAATGGCATGGTAGGGCAGACTATGAAACAAACTGATAGACCACAAGGTCTAGGCATCATATACTCAGGCAAACTGTGAGAAGCCAAGAGTGAAATAGCCAAATTGCTGAAAGCTAAAGGAATCTAAAGAGCCATGGGATAAGGAGGAAGGTCCTTGAATGGACAAATAATTGAGTAAAAGGCTGGAAACAGTAGCAATAAATGGACAGTGGAATGGAGAATGAATGGAGACAAACAGAAGTCACAAGCAGAGTTTCACAGAAACATCTGCTAGGCACCGTGCTTCTCAATAAACTGATAAATTACCTGAAAAGTGCATGAATTGAAAAGGTCTGCAGAATATATTGAAATAATTATTTAAACTCTGAGTTTAAACTCTGGGACAAATTTATGCAGAACTTTACAAGACAGAAAAATTGAGCAATAAAACATCAGATTAAACTTACTATAGGCAAATACAAAGTTACGTGTATGAGAAAAAAAAAAAAAACAGTCCTAATTGCATGTGTAGAATGGGGTCCAAGATGAATGTTACTACTCAAGAGCAATATCTTGGAAGGAAAATTATCAAAGTTCCATGAAAACCATCGGCTTAATACTCAATAGCAGTCAAAAAGAAAATCAAACTTTAGGAACATTTAGCGAAGGAATAGGAAATGAAGCAGAAAAAAACCCCAACAACATCACTATATAAATCCATGGTACACATCCAGCACGTTATGTGCAATTCTGGCGCCCTCATCACAAAGCGAATACTGTGGAGCTGAAAAAAGGTTCAAAACAGCCAATCTGAAGAACAAACAGGAATATGTAATCGCCTCTGTTCAAATGAAGACTGAGCAGGCTGAGACTCAGCCTTGAAAAAACGTCACTTAGGAGGATAGGAATGAGGTCATAAAATACCGCTTTAAGACCCTGCTATCCATAAACTTTAGATTCTGCTGTTTTTCACAACCTAGGTCTCTTAATTCTTCAGAAGAAACCCAACCTCTTGTCAATGGAAGCAGCCATTGTATTTCCTACGTGGTCTTTGTCCAAAGGTCTTTAAAGCGGTAGACCACAATTCCTTTCAGGGCCTCAGTCATTTGCCCCATCCGTATATACCTAAGCGGGTGCTTCGACCATTCTACTTGCCATGGTTTTTGCATGTGGTTCTTCAAAGTGGGACCTGGAAGATTCAATCAGGACCCCTTTCACATATTCCTTTCAGGAACAACTTGACAAAAGACCTTAACCTGCAAACAGCTTCCTTTTAAAGAAAGCATAACTGAAAATTTCAGACAGCAAACAATCCTGAACCCACCTCTTTCAAGCCTTCAGTTTATTCAGTGTCTTCAGCTGCTTCAATAAACTCCAAGTCCCCAATTTAAATTCATTTCAGTATATATACAAAGCCACAAGTACAATAATCCATATCAGTAAAAGCTTTGGGCATAAATCCAGTTCAGTTATCATATCAACAGTTTGCACCTGTATTGTCAAGTCCAGGAATTTCATAAACTGTGGAAACTGTAAAATACTATGCCCTTACAATTAACCACTGGATTAAAACTGGAAGCACAGCAGAGTTCTTTTTCAGAGTGAGAGTTCACATGTGAGGAAGTACCAACTGTGCATCTTTACACAATCACCAAGTTTATCTAAATATGTATCCAATAGTTCTAGTCCAGCATTAACTGCAATCATCCTCAAAAACAACAGCTGAGAAAAAAACAAAGACAACAAAACCAAAAAAAGAAAACCAAACCAACCCTATATTTAACTATTTCTCTGAAATTAATTGAGTATTGGGTTTGTCACACTGAAAGCCACCATGGAGAGAAAGGAATACTTCTCTACTAAAGAAAATATGCCGTACATGCTTATGTAAAAATCTAAACACTGTCATGTATAGCAAAGTCTTGCCTGAAGCCATGCATAAAATTTATACACTCCCAGCTCATATCATTTTATGTTCTCACAAAAAAGCAGGGAGACTAGCTGGAAACGATCCCATCAGACAACTGTTATGAGGTACATCAGGAAAAATTCTACACTACAACATGTACAGACATTGAAAACAATTGTGTAGTGCCAGACTCGTACAGACAGAGCAAAGTTTTCAGAGATTCAAACATATTGGGATGAGTAGCTGTGTTTCCTGGCCATTTCTGACTCAGCGCAGGTTTGCCCTGCAGTAAGAAACAGTGACTGGGAGATGCAGCGATGCGAAGAGATTAACATTAAAATGGACAAAGACAAATTAGTTGCTTCATATTAATTCATCATTATTTCAGCATCCTTTATTAGCTAACTGCCCTACACCACCTTAGGCTTTCGTTAACCTAATTTTCACTCCAGTGTGTCAGCAGTACATGGAAGACATACGTAGTGGCAACTTTCATATGCTGATTCTTCAACATACACAGTTGGTGTGTGCTGGTTTTCTGTTTTGTGGTTTTGGGTGGTTTTTTACTTATCTCCATGGATAAAGCCATTTTTGTCATTCTAGTGGCCAGTAGTGAGCAAACGGTTTGCGATCATAGCATAATTTTTCCCTTCACCAGCTACAAAGCTCAGATGGTGAAGGATACAAAATAATTATTCCGGCAAGAAGGTGGCCCCTTGTTCCAAAATTTTTCTCCAAAGAAAATAAAAATAATAAGTTCCACTGTAATTTCACACTTCAGTTTCATAATAAATACATGCTAATCACTTAGGAGAAATCTTAACATTATTTCAAGGAAAATTATCCAGAGGCTAAACAAGCTTATTGCTTTTAATTATAGAAGCTGATTATGAGAAATTAATTACTTGTATCAAGGAATATGACCTCATAATAGACAAGAAGACAAGAAGAACTGGGCAAGGTTATTTCAGCCCATTTTCAGGTTCTATTATTCCTTATCCTCTCATATGTATTGTACTATAAATAATTTAGGTGTTAAATATATTTTTAGGCCTTATCTAGAAGAACACCACTGGTTTTTGTCTCAGTTTGGGAATTCACAGAAGCAGACTAAGCTCTTTGGAGCACAAATTGGGGGTTTGTACTAAGTCATACCAAAGGGTTCTGCTCTATTGTTTTGGTTCATGGTACTATCTAATATCAATAATACATTGTCAAAAGTGTACATTCAGTTGTTTCAGATGTTCATTTAGTCACAGTAATAGCGCACTGTAAAACATTTTCTTCATTTTGGGGATTAATTTTTAATATACACAAAAATAAGAGACTTTCTGCCCTACAAGGATGAACCACGGCTACGGTTACTGTTTTGCAAACTCTCTCAGTCACTGCTTGGATAAAATCCTGACCCTTGATGTTGACTTACTGGTCACCTAAAAATAGATATCCAGTAGTGTTATCAGTTGATTGACACCACCACCCAAGATAATGAGTACAGCTGCTTTATCCCCTTCCTTTCTATTGTGCAGTTTTGCAAGGTCATTTACGATTGACTCAAAGCATCAGAAAGGTATTTCCTCAGTCCTGGTGCAGAATTATTGTTTCAGGATTATACTAAATGGCAGAGACAACTTCATTTTCTCCACATACAATACTATTTTTGTTCTCAGATCTTTCTAGATTCACCATCACCCATCTTCTGAATACAATCAAAAAAATTACTCTCTCATCTTATTGTACCTTACAAATTTTGGAAGAAAAGCTATAGGACAAACAGTATCAATGACATCTCTAAACAGGGTTCAAGCATGTTTCCAACTTCATTTTGCACCTGAACTCTGGCCAAATTTAATAATATTGGCAACTGCAAAATTTTATTCTTAAATTCAAAATAATTTTCAACAACACTGATAGTGGACAAGAAATTTTTCAGTATTAAATTCTCTCAAATTTTCATCTCATGGACTTTTATGAGTACACAAACACATATGTACCAAGACTATCCACCAACACTGTTACAGACTGCATCTCCTGAGATAAGTAACTCTGATTCTGATCTCTCTTTGATTATTGTTTAACTAAGACCAACTTCATAGGAGCCAATAAAATGAAAGAAATAAGCAGATTTTCACAGCCTGTGAAGCTGAACATGGAAAATTAAGGCACAAATGTTTTTATGCTTTAAAGTCATTCTCAGTTACCTAACACTGCTTCTATTTACCATAAACTTGATCAGATACACCAAAATTAAGTTAAGCTAGAAGAGGAATCCAAATTTTCATGGTTCTGAAACTTTAGGGTACAAAATTATTGCTTAAAAACTTTAACTAACTATAAAATATTAACATAATATTTGTAATGTTAATAGTTCAGCATTAACACTTGTGCTTTGAGTAGCTCCATAAAAATGTTAGATATCATACATGCTGCAGGAGAGAAACTTTACACCTGATGTGTGTTGCTCAAAGCACAAGCCTTGAAGAAAAAAAAAAAGAAAAAGAAAATATATTTAAAAAAAGGAAGCACCTTTGTCCACCTAGGACAATCTTTGACAATGGAAGGATACAACCAGGACAATAAAAGCAACGACAACCAAAAAAAAAAAAAATAAAAAGAAAGAAACAAACAAAAAAACCACCCTGGCTCTTTATCTCCCTTTTATGTAGGTACATGTCAATATGTAAGCTATTGATATTGTTAAGGGCAAATCCAAACCCTTGAAGCCTGAGTGCACTCATGAAAAATTACTTCTGGTAAGTTTTTTCTCCAATATGAACAGATATTCTCTTGAAGATGCTATAAAAGTGACTGAAATGTTTCACAAGAAAACTACAGATTCTTGCACAAGATTCTTCCAAGGACGCTCAATCCTTGAAGAACACATGTATCTTGGAAGGATCAGGGATAAAGGAATGCAAACCTGTTTTTCAAGGTGTTTTTTGAATTCCAAGAGCTAAGCATTTGACCAGGAGATAAAAGAAAGCAGACAGTATTGTGAAAAGAAGCACAGATAAAGCAAAAGTACAAGGACTACAGAGGAGAGGAAAAAGAAAGAAAAGAAGGTCAGAAGGAGCTACAAGAAAATGAGAAGCTTAAATATGGGTTCAAGACAAAAAGATGCTAGAGAATAGATTCAAAGAGCAAGTAATCCGAGTAATAGAAAGGAAATTCAATCTAAAACAGAGCTTAGCTGGTGTGAAATGAGGAAAAGATGCAAGCAGAAATAAGAGGGATTTTATTATTATTATTATTATGTTAGTTCTAGGAGGGAAAATGCTTCTAGCAGGTTAAGAACGAAGACCACTGCTTATCAGCATGAACTAGTGTATCATTGTGCTACGTTTACCCCATAAATTCATCTATATCAACATTAGAGCTTGCACTACCTTAAGCACATTTAACCATGGCACCTTGACGGTACACCAAAACAAAAGGAGGAAATTTGCCCCCGGTGAACCGAACAGGCTTAGCTTATCTGAAACTGCAGACAACAGTAACAGAAAGACTGAAGGAAGAAATTGTGGCACAACAGTTGTATTAGAAAAAATCAGCAACAGGCTAAAACCAGAATTAAGGTTTTATAAAATATAAACATTGTGTCCCACCTGGTGGTACTCTCTTATGCAGCATTCACATGACAAAATAGCCAGACTTCAGTGCATGCCACCACAAAGAACATAATATTACCAAACACAAATAAACAAATAGACAGGAGTTTTCACTCATATAGCTCGAGTGTTTTATTCTCTACCATGAACAATTCATCCTTACTGTAGAGCAAAGGAAAACTCTCTGCCATTTGCCACTGTTCATAAAAAGCAATACATTCGTGCTTTCTGCCAGTTAGAACTTCTTTAGGAGAAAAATATTCTTTGTTTAATCTTGCAAGACATACTTCTCAAAGTCCCATACAATCATGCAGTAAGATACTTATGCAATCCCCCAAATTGCAAATAGATATAGGTACAGATTTTGCTGTAAAGCTGAACTATACCTGTAATTACAAATTACAGAGACACAGAATTCTTTACTTCCTAAAGGCAAGCAGAAGGGAGAGGAAAAAAAAAAAAAATCTGTGCTATTCAGCATCATCTATAACATTATAAGGATGTTTTCATTGCTTATATATGGTATCCTGTTATCACAGGAGGCACCTGCCCATACTCTAAGGCTATATGAGGTGGACTACGTGTTGTTGCAATTGTATTTAAGAAATAGCACAGGAATTCTGGAAGATATGGCTTGAAGTATCAATGGTGTCTGCATGGGAGTTGGACTCTGGTTCAGCAAGGAAATGAAAGGATATAGATTTAAAGCTTGGAGTTCCACTATAGGGAAGAAGGACTCTGAACAGAAATCCTACTTACTCTGGATACCTTTTTTCTTTCTCTTGCCTTCCCTGATGATTTTGACTCTTGTGTGAGTGGTTCTATAACAATGGACCAAAAAGTCACCCAAACACAGAGATTGTTCAGTGAGACCAAACAGATGATGGTGGTGCAATATTCCAAAATGACCACCTCAAAGCTGACCTTGCACAATGGATCCTGACCAATATACACTAGAAGAACAGATATTACAGAACTAGACCACCTGCACAGTAGATTGCAGCTTGATTTCTATAGTTAGCTGTGGGCTGACACAGAGAAGATGGCAGTCTCCAGCTACAAATGCTACTCGTACGTGGTAATAAACAGCTTTCGATATTTTTGTTCAGATTCTTGGACCCAAATAACTCAGAAAGCATTGTCTTTGTTGTCTGCCCCATTACAACTGGGCTATGCTCATTTTGTACAATGAGAATGTATAGACAGTCATGATTGTTCGTTTGGATTTATTATTTTTTTCTCCTGATATAAAAGGTACATGTAGCATCACGTTCCAAGACTTCTCTGAATGCTTTCAAGCACAGAGGATTCTCCTAGAAATGTGACCAGGGATTTATATTTTAATTTTCCAGAGCCAGAAATATTTGTACTAGCCCAAATAGGATGATAAGATATGATTTGCTTCATAAGAGTAGCTTGAGAATGATGGATCTTACCCTATCTGCTGCCACCAGCAGGCAGTAAGGTGTTTGCACCAGCACATTTTGTGAATAAATGAGCTGCAAACTCCTTGTTCTCTGCATACATGGTGTACGCTCTTGGTAAATCTGTTCAACTCACATAATTTTCTTATTATATTCAGAATTGTACTGAACAATCCAAAAATATGAATACATAAACAGAGATGTTATAAAATAGTCTGCAGGAGGTCCATTCAATTTGCTATGCAATTTAAATTTTAGATCAAGCACCTACAGAAACAGTAGGATCTTAATACATTCTGAAGAACTGAAATACCAATATGAACTAGCATTTGTCTTCTGTTAAATTTCAAGTCGGCATATATAATTACAGGTATTTGCAGTTCAGAAACTTTTTCATCCTACTTCCAAATATGTGTACAGTACATGAAAAAGGAAGGGTATAAACGGGCAGACTGGAGAAATAGTCACT
Source organism: Egretta garzetta (assembly GCF_000687185.1). Lineage (NCBI taxonomy): Eukaryota > Metazoa > Chordata > Aves > Pelecaniformes > Ardeidae > Egretta > Egretta garzetta. Next base: position 7,319,827 of record NW_009260791.1, read on the forward strand.
TACCCAGAAGTAAGACTGATTGTTTTGAGTGTTATTCTTCACGGTTTTACTCTAGATTTTTCTTATTCTGTATGATCTTCAAATATTATATATTTTTTTTTATTATGATGGAATAGAACCTACTTCAAAAAATACACTTTCATCATTGTTTTGAACATATTGATAAAAATCAATCATATGTCTTCAGTTTATGTGTTTTTTTATTAACAACCATTTTTACTCAGCAAAAGCAAGTTATACAGATATGCAGAATTTTTTCAGAAAGCTGGGTCAACATACAGCTATGAGCTATATGCATGCAGGAATGTGTGTGATATTTCATGCATCCAGAAAAATATTATAATGGAAAACTACTAAAAAGTAGAAAAAATAATATGTAGCCATTTGAAAATTCTGTGCGTTGTACATGAAGATAAAACATAATGATTGCAATCTGAGATGCACTTACAAGAATTAAAAACCCACCCAAATGGCCCAAACATGTTAAACTGTTTTCTCAAGACTATATGAAAAATGTAATAAACATAAGCTTCTAATTCCTCCACTCCTAATACATAATTTCAAAAAAAACAGAGCAATTTTAAATATTTAATTTTAATACTATTATTTAGGGCTCCTTTCTGAAGTTCTGACAGTCTATCATTTCCTTTAAGGCCTTCCAGAGTTGTTGAGGATTAGCCCCTTAATTTTGTCATTAGTTAACATATTGATTACATGTACTGATTATTTTACAGTCTTATTCTGAAATAGTTTTTAGAGAGTTTCAGTTTAGCTACTTGCTGCTGCCAACCTCCTATGGTACACTAAACCATGCAACTGTGATGATTATACTAATGCAGTATTTCAGAAGAATAGTGGTTTTCAGCATAAATTAGAATATGGGCTTTTTGCCTCAAAACTTAAGTATTTGTTCAGAGAAATGGAAAACCAAACATTATTTTACAGAACCTACAGTAACCTGAACTTTTAAGATAATCACTTGGGAAGGCTCAGATCTAGATTCCAGCCATTGTATCAAAAAAAAGTTTCCCAAAAGTACAATTAAACGGGAGCAACTGAGCAAGCTCCACTCAAAGCACCTCATAAAGTTCTGTTTAAGGAGCAGGATTAGAGCTCTCACGTGGTTTAAGATATCTGCAACTTTTTGTGCATGGAGGAAATAGACACGACTCTCTTACCAAATACAAGTGATTTTCCCTCAGGCATGAGGCTTCAGATTTATCCATGCATGTCAAGTAGCCAAGTCTTCAGAAAACTGATCAGGTCCACAGTAAATATAGGAAAACCAATATTTTGTATGCTTTTCATACAGAATGTGGGACCGAAAGAAAAAAATGACAGAATTCTGAATTGCACAGCATGTGTGACAATCAGATTAGTACAAGGTGTAAGATACATTCCTGTCCTTAGCATCCTTCATTGGCTTATGCTGGTCTACACTGAGGCTGTGGTGAATTACAGTAAAGGTGTCTCTTGGCTCACACATCGCAGGGAGAGTTCTGTTCTTAACTCTGATGGCCAATCTGTTCCACCAAGAGGTAGGTGCTGCAAGCACTCAGCACTGTAAACTCCAGTCCAAGCTAGGTTCTGAGGAACCTAGTTTTGCAGATAAAAAAATACCATACCTGTCCAAATTTAAAACCACTTAATTTTGAAAGAATGCATTTAGTTGAAAATATCTAATGACACGCTGTCAGCTCTGTTTAATCAGCTGCCAAATTTCAATTACTATTTTATTCTACCTTCATACACTCATGTGACTCTACTGACTTGAAATTATTTCTGACCAGCAACAGTATATACGAAATGGCATCGGACCTAAATTACTTTCTCAGAAAGGAA
>NW_009260791.1:7321680-7402325 GCF_000687185.1 Egretta garzetta
CCTGCTGAAACATCCACTGCTTCTTCAAAATGAGCAGTACAGAAGTGCACTTTCACTTACTAGAAGACACATGCTTTTTAAATCATTATACCAGTACCTATTTCTATATCTCTTTCATGCCAAGGGGTCACTTCAGTGCATTACAGGTATGGTAAAAGTCTGTAGAAATGGACTAATATGAAACCAAATCAGTATGAAAAATGATGCTATTAAATACCACAGGGTTTAACCAATCATTGGAGAGTGGAATTTATTTGGAACTAGTTTTCTCTTTCTTTCCTTATGGACACTTACAGTTTTGAGAAACGGAGACAAAACTTCAGAGAAATAGTAGTATGATTCAAAACACACCATAACTATAGTTCAACAAGTTAGTAGAAGGTCCCACCTAAACACAAAGGATATAATATATGTATCAGCATTATAATATGACAATGTAATGGTCAAAATCAGTGACTGATTTATCAAATACACCTACCATTTAATACTGATTGGAACATATTTTTTTGCCCTAAAACGTCTACTCACTGGTTATAAAGAAGCAGTCTGACAGTTTGAACAAGGAAGGAGACAATCCATGAAAAACACTTGTGTCTATTTAAGTCTGTTTTGATAAAAACTGTTTAAAGTCAGTAATTTCAGTTTTATGACTAGGTCCCCTCCAAACAGAAACAACCAAGACATCAAGCATTGGTCAACTGCTTGAGCAAAGAAGCAGCAAGGAAACAATCTGCAATAAATAAGTTCTCTGGAGAGTTCCCAGGTGTGTTTCATTCAAAAGTTGTGGCCTACTTAAGCTACATTCTGGTTATACTGTTTTTTTTCTGCATTGCCCATGGAAATTCATTTTGCTGTTTGGGAAATTCGTGAGCAGCATATGAGACAAATAATTGACTTACTCAGCAGTAAGGAGGCATGGAAGCTCAAATGAGCAGCTGAGGTAAGTTTGAGGGCAGCCACTTCACAAGTCTCTGAGATTTACCTGCTTTAGGTCAGATACCAGGGCTCCAGGATGGGGCGGGGGGGGGGGGGGAAAGTGGTCTACCTCATAGATTCAGAAAAAACTGTGATGAGCTTCAGCTGTTCTAGATCCTCATAAGAGAAAATAACAGAGATATTCCAGCTGCCGGAAAGCTACGAGCAGAAACAGTGGAAAATGCTGGAAATGTCTGTGTACCCAGCAGCTGTGGAATTAAATGCTATTTACAAAGCCTACCATAAATTATAATATTTTTTTCCAGAAAAAAATCTTGAAATCAGTGAAAAACTAAGAGGGAGAGAGAGATGAACAGTCTGCTGGGAAGGTAATTTTCTTTGCAGTTGCCAAAATCTGATACAATTAAGATGACATGGATGTTTTCTGCATCACTCTTCTAATTGGTAACTACACCCCTTGATGATATTTTAAACAGGAACAGATGCTCCAGTCTTAAACAAATTTATTTTGCAAAGCAAAAGGAAAACAGCATCATGAATGAATGGATCTGTTTGTCCTTTATGTTGAGAAAAATTTATTTCACAAGGATTACAGATGCTTCTTTTTAGAATGAAAACTATGCTATTCTTTGACAGCTTAAAAATTCCTCTAAGCTTAGAATGCTAACTTATAATGGACAGTGTAATAAGATAATTGTCTTTCCCAAGCTTGTTCTTTCATTCACTGATAAACATTTTCAGGAGGAACAAAATCATACTATGATATGGAACTTATCATAGGAAGGTAGGGCTTTCAGTAACATGGAAAATATTTTCCTGCTCTTTAGTGCTGTCATTCATGTTCTCCATTGTGTAGCTTAAGAACAACCCATGTCCAACACCTTCACTCCACTGCTTATTCTGCATTTGTTGAATAAGCAAATCGCCTCCCTACACCTTTGCTTCCATCCTTTGATGATCAAGTTCCTCAGGCCAATAACTCTTTTCAGATACGCACCAGAGGCAACAAAATGGAGCCCAATTATATCTGGGAATTTAAGCACTAAAGGAGTCAACGATAACTTGCCGTGAAGGAAAGGGAAAAGCAAAGTAACAGCCACTCTAAACAGACAGGACTTACCATCTTCCCTCCAGGCAGCATCAGTTCATTCTCCAGTAATGAGACATATTCGTACGCTTTTAAGTAGAGAAGTAGGGACACCTTATTTATGAAGGGCAACCCAGTTTCACTCCTATTAAATAATTAAAATGGAAGACATATTTGCTGAGGGACAACTGTTTCCAGGGTTCTTTTCTGGGAGAAAATGATCCCTTATCATTTGCTTGAGAAGTAACATGAAGCTATGAAAAAACCAGCAAATACAAAGACCTAGCACAGCTCCTCCAACCTTAACTCCACCCTTCTTGCCTATAACAGGATTTTTTTTTCCCCTTTTTACTGTAATGTGTTTAGCAATCTGTTTGAACTAAACTGGGACTACGAATGCTCTTGTGTACATGTCATAAATTACATCTAGTTTGATAACTGGACTTATTCTTTCCTGGAAGACATCTTGGAAGCCAAATTTCAAAGCTATTTTATCCCATTTTGATTATCGTATTCAAATATTTATCATGATGATTTTATTGTCTCTTCCTTTTCAGTTGGTAAATGATTATTAATACCATTCATGAATTGCAACAGTTTGGGATATGCTAAAACATGGTAGTATTACAGATGCTATAAAAAGTCTCTGTGTGAAGATTCAATGTAGGTTTTTCAAATGTATCTTTACGGCATGCAGTTCTTCCAAGATTATTTGTGGGAAGTGCCTTAAAAGGAGGTAATTATAGCTATTGAGCACTTTCAATATTCTTATAGAAGATGTTGTATTTGATTACAACAGAGAAAAATTGCCAATGGAATTAGCTAAAATCTTCATTATGAGAAAATAGCTAGGATTTCAAAGAAATAAAAATTACCTAAATCTACATAAAATAATACTAATTTAATCTATGACCTATACATTTGTATTTATATGTGCTTGTAAATTGCAAATTCAACATTAAAGATAGATTTTGACAAAAAATGCATATACAAAGTATTTTTAAATTAATTGTACTATCACAGTCTTGCAATATGCATAACAACTGAAAACCACAGGAAAAGCAGCTACAAGTTTACCAAGAATCGGAGAATGAAATGGGAGGGAAAAAAGGATTCTTATCTCTTCCATTCCCTTACCATCACATGGAACCACACCTGGATCCAGTCATGAAATGTAGTAGTGCACAGCCCTGTAGAAACAGCATATCTGGATCTAACCTGAATACAAGGTGTTTTCCCATAAGTGTGATCATGTCTGCATTCAGATTAGTATTTTCAAGTCTTTATAATTTTAACAGCTCTAGAGTCAAGTTTTCTTTGTGTTCTTTTCCCTTCAATATTTTAATAATTTTCTTTATGTGGCTTACTGAGATTTTTGGCCTACATCAAAGCCATTCTAGAGAAATACCAAATCATGTGCTTAATTGCACTGTGCAAATTATCCAGCTAAAATCATACGTGATATCTGTTTATGTGCCTAGGATCTTGGCTGTGCCAAAGCACTTTCGGAGCTAAAGACATCATTTTATAGCTTCAGACAACACTACACTCATCACTGTCTGTTAAACTCAAAATATTTTATTTCCAGGTGAGCTGAATTAGACCCACACTGGGTATTTTTGACAATGTCTCATTTTTTGTGGCACAGGTACACCTAGAATGATCCAATACCCACAAATTAATTAATAAGTATAATCACTAGGGTGTATTATACAAATTGTTCAGTGTTTGTGCTTGATGTTCTAGCCAATTTCTGAGGAGAATCCCACTCACTTATCATGGAACTGATTGGAGGGACTGAACTAAATAAGCATAGTATATGTTGCTTTATGCAAAGACTAATAAAAATCCACAGTAGTAAAACTCACACAGGCGTTTTACAAGTTTGTAACAAGCAAATTTAGGTGTTTCCTTCTTTGAGGTGCCAAGGAAGTACCAAAACTGCAAAATCATTTCTAGATTTGCTTAATACTGTAAGTCACTTGTGTTCACTGCTCTGTCATTTCCAGCCACTCCTGCATTTTTCTCTCTCCCTGTTCCTTTGAAGAGCACATAACAAAATAGTGTTGTGATCCCTGAGAGGGGATTGTACTTGATACTATAATGCAGGTAAATAATGGTATCACATGCTAGCTTGTTTAGCATCCCTTTATACAGGTCGTAAATAAAAAGTAGTTGTAACCTGCTATTCAGTAACTCAGCAGTGAAAAATTATTCTAAATAGTTGCTTGTTAGATAAAAGAAAGGTCTGTAAAATTTTGACATTAAGTAACTGAAAAAAGGGTCAGTCATGGGAGCATAAAAAACAAAACTAAAAACATGAGTGAGTCTCAGAAGCAACTCTAATAGTCACTTGACAAAGAGTTTTTTCTTTGATAAACAATGAATTTATTTTCATAACAAGAAACTATTTACCGTATTTATTTAGAGAGCATATCAGCTATGTAAAGTTTCAATCTACACACATAGTTTAAACTTATTTTGTTTGTAATTATTTTGAAAATGCTCCATGTGATGTCATGCAAGCTCAGGCGTTCCTGTGCTTGCAACAGTGACATCAATAATTTGTTTGGACTGTTAGCAGTCTCATTAAACATCTATGACTAAATAGCTTTTTATCCCTTCCATTTTTTTGATGCTCATTTCTATTTGAATTAGCTTAGTTTATCACACATTCTTCTTAAACTCACCTACGAAACAACCTCACATTCTTAAGTTGCAACCATTTTCCGTACCTGTATCAACCCAATAGATTTGAAACACCTCAACCCATTTGTTCTAATGTGATCACCTAAGACCATACACTATCAATATCCAAGATATTTTTACGGGCCTGGTAGCTATGACAGAGGAGCTACAGGAAAACTGTGACCTTCCAGCCAGAGGCCAGGCAGAATATTCTACGATGGTGCAGCTCTTACCTTAGAGACACAGTCCCACTCCGCCAGACAACCCCCATTACAATTATATTTCCCCTTCTCACACTAAGTAGGAACTGCACATATGCCTGCCATCAAGCCTTGCACAACTCATCAGAAGCAGCAGTACATGCCAGGAGAGCAAGTACAGTGCCCTTGCCTGCTGAGATCCCCACCAGCTAAAAGCATTAGAGCTGTCACTGCTCTGGGGCACCTCAAAAACCTATTGCCAACTGAATCAAGGCCAAACAGTCCATGTTACGTTTGGCCCATCCCATTTTCCTAACACCTCTCATTAGAGCATGTTTTTATCTGCTCATCTAACTGGCCTCTAATTTTGTTCAAAATATATGCCCTAATTAAATCACACTCTAAGACCCCACAGCAAGTCTTATCCCAAGTCTTATCCTGAGTCTCTTTCTACTCAGGATGAACGAACAAAATTGAGTAATATATTTTAGAATAAAGTTGAGATTTACTTTGTATTAGAAAGCTCTTGAACATACTGTCAGGATAATTTTCATGATTACTTCAGTATCTTTTCTGTGAATAGCAAATGCTTCCAGATGAGTTACACACTGATCCTGGGGGGAAAGTGGGTTGTCAGTGGAAAGAATGATAAATAGAAATGAGGGAACTAATTCTGCTTCTGTTAAAAAACCAAACAAGGCAGGAATGAGAATGTGAAAGCATTTGACAATGAAATCTTCCAATTGATAAATTACAGAAGTAGTTTTAAAATTATTTTAATTCTAATATGTTATGTTGATATCAAACTGTTTGGATGCACTGCATCCTGGTGTTGTTCATTAATTAAATAACATCAACAGAATACAGTTGAATAGTTATCCTACAAAAATGCCCCAAGTTTCAATCTGCTACTTCATCAGTAAGAAACTGTCATACGATGCTATGGAGTCTCATCCCATGTATCAAAAAGTAATTCCAAATGCCAAGATATCCAAGGAATGTGATTTTTTTGAGTGAATATTCTCACTGAATAGTCTGAAATCTGGGATAATTCACTCGCATAGTTTATGTGCCACTATGTAACAGAAACACATAGATGAAATATAGAGATGTAATGAACTAGTAAAATTTTTTGTGTGTAGGTGTATCTGGATTAGCAGCGTTATATGAACATCACCTAACTTTCATTCTTTAAATATAAATAGACATTAAACAACCAGAAGGATGTAGCAATGTCAAAGGAAGAGATGAACTTTGGCATTTGCTATTGCTCCCTGTAGGAGGTTTAATGCATATCTTGTTTCAAGCATCTCTGTTTGTGAAAGCATCCTTTTGCATTAACATAGCATGATAGCGACTGGCATTCTCTTTGGTAACACTAATGACCCCATTTTATCTTGATGTTACTGAACAGCTTTAGTCAGAATAGAAACCAGCTTTTTTTTGCCTACCAGAGAACCGAGATAGAGGACAGCACTGAATATTAACTTTAAAAGTTAAGTGAAAGAGTAGCTCTTTAAAGTAATATGCAGTGACAGTCTTTGCCATCCCTCTGCTGCCCTGAGTTTCTTTCTGGTTGAACAAATCTAGTCATCTTTAAAAGATACAAGTAGAACAGGCTTCGAGATAGGAAATTCATTTCTCCAGTGAGGAAAGAAGAAACAAGCTGAAAAAATGCAAGTTTTCCCATAACAACTTACTGACTTTTCTGAACTGATTACTTCTATTTAGGCACGTAGGCAGGGTTTCCTGTGGCAAGAGCAAAGGCCTGTTAACCCCAAGGTCATGCTTACAGTGAGAAGAGGTAAACACTGAAAAAAACACATAGTGGTTTTTTCAATAGAAATAAAGCTTATTCCAAAAAGAATTAAGCAGCAGCTGGCTAGCTCAGGGATCTTGGAAAGAAGCATTTGGTAGGGAATCAAACAAGGCTGTTTTGAGTGAGATTCCACAGGGATTAGCGAGGCCCAATGCTATTTGACATTTTCACCAGCAATCTGGAGGCAAATATAAAAACACTGCTCATTAATGTTTGCAGATGGACAGACTGGTGGAAAGCTAAAGAATGATCAGCCTGGGTTTTTACAGCAAGAAGCCTCCCCTGCTTTTCTAGCGGAGCCCCACTGGTGGCTAAGGTCATGCTTTTTGAAAACTAGCCCAATAAATAAAATGCATTTTAATCTAAGCAAATGTAGAGTTGCACACCAAAGTTCAAGGAATGAAACTGGGGGGCGGGGGGGAATCCTGACTCAGGAAAGAAATTAAGGATTGTTAAAGGCAAACTGAAAATGAGCGCTATATGGTAGGCTGTGATCACCTGAGTTAATATGATTTTTGGAACAAACCAGAAGCAGGGAGCAGTAGGAAAAAAACTAACATTATCTTTGAATATAAGTAATAGTGAGAACGCAATGCTGTTTGGAGGTGTGGTATACACATTTCAAAAAAAGTGATGAAAAACTGGAACGTGTGTGGCAAAAGTCATTGAACTAATAAGAGAGATAGATGCTTAAAATTAGAAGGCATAAAAAGCTTATCTGTTTAATGTATCAACAGGAAAACTGAGGGACATTTTCCACGGAGAACACAGGAAACCTCCAAAGAGGAATATGTTTCCCATTAAAAAGTAGATGGAAACTTAGGTATAAAAGTTGAAGGTAGATAAGTTCAAATCATGAAAGAAGTGTCCAGCAATGAGGGCAATTAATCACGATAATCAAATTATTGGGAAAAAACAGTGGATGTTGCTGATCATGAAAGGAAAATATCAGTTGGCCAAATAAAAGTTATTGGGCCCAAACATATGCAAAAATCTAACAACTTGAAAACCTAGAAACTGTTCAGAAAAGAAAATTGTCAGAGAAGACTGCTGGAATAGAAATGAGGATTTCTGTAGTCAGTATTCAGACCCTTAAGGCCATACTACATTTCACAACACTATAGTAAAGATTGCTAAACTACCAGGAGAATAAGCATACGACTCCTTCTGATCATGCTCTAAAGAATTCTTGTTTTAGTGTCATTATTGTTCTGAATATCTAGCCCCTTTTCCCCACCAAGTGAAGAGATTCATTAGTAAACACATGTTGCTTTGTAAATAATGAATTTATAATCTGCTAGCATTTCTGAAATACTTTCTTTTGTGGGAAAAAGAAAATCTCATGTCAAAGCATTTCTGGAGGGAAAGGGGATTAAAATTGTCCTGGTTTCAGCTGGGCTAGCGTTAATTTTCTTCACAGTAGCTGAGATAGTGCTGTGCTTTGGATTTAGTATGAGAAGAATGTTGATAACACCCTGATGTTTTAGTTGTTGCTAAGCAGTGCTTACACTAGGCAAGGACTTTTTCAGCTTCCCCTGCTCTGCCAGGTGCACAAGAAGCTGGGAGGGGGCACAGCCAGGACAGCTGACCCCAACTGCCCAAAGGGCTGTTCCAGACCATAGGACGTCCTGCTCGGAGGGGGGAGAGCGATCGCTGCTCAGGATGGGCTGGGCATCGGTCAGCGGGTGGTGAGCAATTGCACTGTGTATCACTTGTTTTGTATATTCTGTATATTCTCTTACCATTATAGTTATTTTTTTTCCTCTGTTTTATTAAACTGTCTTTATCTCAACCCACGGGTTTCACTTTTTTCTGATTCTCTCCCTCATCCCACTGAGCAAGTGGCTGGGGGGTGTTCAGCTGCCTACGGGGTTAAACCACAACATAATGAAAGAAGCTTCACATTGAAAACACTTTTTAGTGTTTATAGATTTTTTTTTTCTTTCTCTATCTTTCTGTATTTCTACAGTTAGAAAATTCAGCATGGCCAAATCCAATATAAAAAACAAATTTGGATTAAGAATTTTCCTTGGATCCAGTAAATAAAATAATCCAATAAACTCTCAACAACTATTTTTTCCAGATCTTCAGAAAATAGACAAGGTAAGTATCATCTTTGGAAAAGCCTTTAAATACTCTTTCCTGAAGTAGAGCTGAAGAATATGACCGATAACGTAGTGAGCCTATTCTGGGTACCTTCATTTAGACTATTTTACTCAGTGCATCATATGCCGGTTTGATTCAGCCTGTTGGTAATATAAGTTTCTGACACTGAAAATAAGTTTCAAAAAGAGGTGTTTATTACAAGTTGCAGATAATAGCTCTGCTTCCACAAGTGCAGAGTCAGAGAGTCAGGAATAGTTAGTCAGTATATGACACCCCCTGCAAGCACAGCCTGACAGGAGGAGGGAAACAGACCCCTCTTCTACTTCTTTTCACCTCCTTCTTAAGAGAAAAGAAAGAGGTCTGTAAAAGGACAGGAAAATCATTTGTATTGAACTTTACAGAACATTACCTCAACAATGATTCTGTAAATACGGAACTACAATTACACTTAACATATATCTTTTTATTTTTTTTTTTTATGTAGGACTTACTCATGGAATCCTTCTGTTTAATACAGAACATTCCTGAAGAGACTCTGAAAGTTCTGTGCTTACATTTATAATCATTTCAAAGGCACTGCAATATATTCTGTAATTACAGCAATCTTGTATATACCTGCAGTCCACATTACTCCAGGTTTCATTCTGCTAGATGTTTTTTTCATTTGACATCGAAGCAGTTAAAGATTCACTGACTCACAGAACTCCTCCATCTTTGAAGACCTGCAGACTTGTTTATACAAATATGATTCTAGAAACAGCAAGTCTGCCTGCAGTTCCTGTAAAACTGCTATGAGACACCACAGGACTCTTGTCAACCACAACCATCACATACACTACGGACTGGGTTTAATCCATCTCAGAATTAGGGATTTATACCTTCGCTTCTGCACTCCATGAACTGCACATCGGATCTTTTCTGTTGAGCTTCAGAGTAAATGAATAGCAAAGCATGACTCATAGCCTTGAAAAAAACATGACCCTGTCTTGGGGAAAAAGTACACGCAATCTCTACAAGATCTGAGCTGACACCAAGCAAGAGAACACTGGCATGGCTAAACAGTAAGAATTTATATCAGTTGCCATTACCACAGTTTTTGTTTGTATAATATGTGATACGGAGCTGTCAATGGCTAACTGTCTGCAGTAGGTATAAACAGTCCGGATGTATTTTGCATGCCAGGCTCAAAAGTTTGCATCTCCTCTCACTGGCAGTTGTTCATAGCAGAGCTGCTCACACCCCTGAGGGAAGTGAACCTCAGCCTTCCTCAGGCACTCTGTCACGTACCTGGCTGCACATACGTGTGCCCTATCGTGCAACTGCGCTTTTGCCAGTGGCACAGCTGGCTGCACCGACATACCTCACGATTTTGTAAGCTGATATATCACGCCCGAGTGACTCTTGGGGACCATACTGTCTGTTGCTTGAACAAATCACAATAGCAGCAGCCCAAAGTCCAAGATCCTTTTAGGAGGGAAGCCGGCAGAAGGCAGCTGGTGGAGCCAGCAGACAGCTGATCACCAGCAGCTCGCCTGCTGGAAACCCTGCTCCAGCATTTCCTCTAGGCTACAGCAAGAACAAGGGGGGAATTTCTCCTCCACCTCCAGGCAGAACAATCAAGTATTTGTTACACTGCATTTCACAAAACTCTTCTCCAGTCCAAATGAGGAAAAATTGTGTACACCACACACCATACAAACAGGGGATAGTCCATGGGCTGGGCAGCAGGTGAGCTGCTAAGGGCATGGCGAGTGTTTTGCGATCTGATGTTACTGGGTACACAGCTGAAACCCCAAGCTACAATGCTGCCATTGAGGACAGCTACGTGGCAAGGGCTATGCAAACCTACTACTACCCTATATGTGGCGCCCCTAACTCCACAGGTGCACTCGTCACACTTCCAGCTGTGCAGGTGGTAGTTGAGATTGCACACCTACTGCAGACTCAGCTTTCAAAAACCTAAATTTTCCACCAACCCACATCACTTTGAAAAGCCATAACAGATTTGCCAGGTTTTTCTACAGGATTAGTATCATTTTCTTTGAAGGTCCTTTATAATCACAGTTGTCAGCTGTTCAGCTATCACTTTTATTATATCATTATTTTATGGGCCATTAACACAAGTTCTCTATCACCTCATTTGCACATTTTAAAGTTCATGATGTATTATACCTCTTTAGCACAGTGTGACCATTTTTACTATGTTCAACTAAAACCTGCCCTTAAGGCCACAAACTTATCAATGACTGCTTTTTTTTTCTGTTTTGCTTTAAAAAATGCCTTTACTAAAATTCGATGCAATAGTTCCTGTCTGCATATGTGGCTTGTTAGTAAAGCAAAGATTAATAAAAATGCATCTCCTCTAAGAAACAGATATTGCAAACAACCCTGAAAATTTGCATTTATATTCATTAAAAAATGCATCAGAAAAATTGTAAAATCTGGACAGGTAAGTAATTCCTGCTCGTCTGTGTACATCTTCGATATCTATGGATTTTCCCCTGGAGTGTTAGTCTTACAAAGTTTGTCTGAGAAGGAAATTGGTGAAGCACTAATTTGGGAGTTGGTACTTCACAAAATTAGTATAAATCTCACTATAGATAGATTGTAGATTGGTACTGCATATGCTAAAAAATAACCAATTTCTGTACTGGGTTGAACAAGCTCCATTCCTTAGTATATAGTATGGTAGGTACATTATCCACCTTATATAGTTTGATTTGTAATACAATGTACACAAAGTAATTTTGCAAAATTAGTTTATAAAACCAGATGTATCTAAAATAGTAATTGGTAGGCTAGCAAGCTATAGTTCTACATAACATGTATCTGAAGATGAAACTGATAGAAAAGCCACATGAATAGCATGAGCATAAGCTACTTCATATTATACACTGACAACATGAATTCCTGGCTTTTTCATGTATTCATCTAGATATGCATACACTTCTACAGTGTGTATATGTGCGTATGTATGTTTATTCTTGTGTCCAGGTCAGTGTTCTCTTTGTTTCCCTTTACTCCTCCTACCTCAGACATGCCCTTTTCTAGTATTCCCACAGTTCAATACCTTATCTACAGCAAAAGTTTGTCTTTCATCTTTCCTCTAGACTGTTAATATTTTTCTTTGCCATCATAAACACCTAACTGCAGTTTTCCCTTTTTCTGTATAACAGTAACTGCATGTAATGACAAACACAGTCAGGAAAAACGTGCAGTAGAGCATACATTTCATGTGTATAAACCAAGGTATGTCTTTGGGGCAAGTCACTTCTCAAATGGATTTTTGTTTTGTTTTGTACTTGTTCCAAATAAGGTTCTAATACTATGGAACACAAGAGAACCTATACTGTGGAACACAAGAGAACCTATACTGTGGAACACAAGAGAACCTAAGGAGCTCAATTCTTTTTACCACTTTAATTTTTTTCATTTTAAAACCTGATATTAACATGCAGGTTTTTTTCTCTTTTGCAGAGGTCATTACCAACGATGGCATTTGTTCACATTCTAGAGAACAGGCATTTGTATGAGATTTCCACACTGGTAAGGGCCAAGCTACTATCCTGGTTTTGAACATCACATTCTTGTTCGATTGCTCATGGTTGGAACAAAGATATTGTACGTGGAAACATAGAACTACAGGATATTTGAAACAATGTCAGTAATGTGAATCATGCGTTTGAGAATATCACTGTTCCGTCTTTCAAAAAGACAGAGATCCAAAGACTCAACTTCATTATGTTTAAAATCCATCCACTAATTTTGACCTGCACTCAGCTTTTATTTGTAAAGCTTATCAGATTAAGATAAAAGAATAGATTTTTTTTTTTTTTTAAAGCATGGGCAAAATTTATATGCCAAAGTATTTTTATGCATTGGACCATAGTTCACCAAATGAGATTTTCCCTAACCAAAAATTAAAGTTCTAGAGTAAGTGCTATATAAATGATGAGCTACAACAGATGTGAAGCAAAACACAGATGCCAAAGGTCTAATTTTGTTCAGTTTTGCAAACAAACGATTTCTGGTTATTAAGAAAATACAATATCAATGGGTTCTTATATGATACCATGAGCTAGAGAAAATAGAAATTCAGTTTGCCTACATACTACAGTAAAACACAATAGCAGTAATGAGAAATAATTTAACTTTCATTTGAAGGTTCACTGGCATACTGCACAGTAGAAAAGAATTGCAAAAAAATTCAAAGTCAATACATTTCTTTAGCAGTTACTTTTATATATTACATGTTATATTAGAAGATCAAAGGTCAGATTAAACTCATATTCACAGGTGGGTTCTTTAAAGTTTATGTTGCCAATATAAAGTAAGTTCAGAGGGGGTGGGGAGCAGGACAGTTGGTATTTTTTAATTTATTTTTTTTAAAAACAGACAAAGGTTTGTGTCCTTACCCACAAACCACCATTTATGTAGTTACTTCAGGAACTTCTGTTACAGCAAAATCATATCTAATTGTCTTCATATAGTAATATTTTCTTCTATTTTGTATTTTAACCTCCTGCTGTTTTGACAGTTTCCTTCCAAGTTTTTATTATCATGCCACCAGTGTTCTACAGTAAAATGCTTGGGATTAATGTCCCACTACATATTTAAATGCTCATTCATGAATGCCATTGGATGTAAGGTGCAGAAGCAAAAAAAAAAAAAATGAGGCATCAGTCAGTTTAGAGAAGTTAATGCATTCTAAGCTGTCATACTGTGTAGTGCTAGATGGAATATCAATGCAAGCTTACTTTAATACTGACAGTACATTACAAACACTGTGTCCTTACAACGCTTTGTGTCTCCAAGCAGAGATAAGAAGAGTTTAGATATCACCTACATAGACAGAAAAGGATAGGTCAATAAGCCAATAAAATGAGATTACCAGACCTGCTTCTGGCTTTAATAGCATTTTGGTTACTAGCTTGAGATTGCCTGCGGCTGCAAAGTTATAAGAAAAAACCACACAATGATTAACATTATCCAAAACTACTCCAGAATTCCTTGGAAGTTTATGAGATTCAGAGCAAAGTACTTTGCATACATTAGTTTAGAGGTGAATGTTTATTTAGATACCAAATTCTAACACCTAGCTGCTAATTTCCATCATCAAACTAACCTAGCTCTAGAGGAGTCCAAAATCCTTAGCATCCAGTAAAATCTCCAAGGCAGCTGCACTCCTATTCCAGAGCATGTCTATAGCCACCTAAATCTACAACAGTCACTGATCAACTTATACTTAGCCCCAACAGGATGCATAAATTCCCCAACATCCTCCATACAGCACCTGCTCCACTGGATGTGGTCAAAATAGTCCAACTTTCAGAGACCGCACCGAGGATTATTTTAATCAAAGCTTGAGTTTGGAAAAGTCGATTAAAGTTGTTTTCTTGGGAAGTGAGACAGATTTAAATGTCCATAGTGGAGAAGGGATTTGAAGCCAGATCTCCAACCCCCCAAGAGGTAGCTTATCCTCTAAGTTACCAGGCTTGCAATTTGAACTCCTCTTGAGCTCTTTTCACCTGGCTGTAATAATTAAATACACACTGAGCTATACAACACATAAGAACAGCTCTCCAGCTAGAGGTTTAAACAACTCATATAGGAGACTGAAGATTTGTATTTCCCTCCCAAGGAGCAACTGATATCTTAAACAAAAAGGAGCAGATTACATCATGAAATCTTTTAGCTCACCCCTTACATCTTCATGGTTCGGACATTTTCCTGGGAGATTGACTCCAGCTATTCCTCCACTGACTATCTGCACATGGTGTAAAGTCATCACCTCTTATTCCAAGATAGAAAAATAATTCTGTTTAAATGCAAAGCCATGAGTCTCTGAGGAAATAGACATCTAAATCTGAGCTGGGGGAAGGAGTTTGAGGTCATGTTTAAATTATAGCTTTCTTTATGTCATGATGGTTTTGGTTTGGAGGTTTGGGGTTTTTTTAGTTTAAAAGCTCCTTGTTCAATATGCTGTACTCCATCAAATATATTTTATTCCTTCATGTGCGTGGTATTTAATTTGAGATTATCAATTCTACAGGGTAGGAAGTCCTTATAAGTGACATGTTGAACTTGAGCAATACTGCCCTGCTCCTTTCCTTGCTCCATATTATGCTGTAAAATGTTGCATTGGTTTACTATTACCCTTTTCAAAAAAGTAGATGTATTTTGTCTTTTCCAAAACCTACCTAATGTTACACTCAACCATGCTTATACCTGCCAGAACTCTGTGCACCTTGCACATAAGCATTATCAAGCCTTGCGAAAAATGTGAAATTTTGAGGGTGAAAATACATACTTAAACACTCCCTTTGAGGCCAGAGTCAGTCAGCAAGAATTTATTTGTCTCCACTACTTACACTGTTTTGTATGGGGACAAACAAAAAAAATCTCAGGATTTTCTATGAAATGGGTAAAATGAAAAAGTACATTTTAAACATGGGCAGACAAGGACATAAGTGAGAAAAATCTTTTAATAACTCATGACAGGTGTGAATATGACTGAGAAAGTTCACATGATCAGATGACAAACCTACTTATGAGCATGCTGCTAAGGCAACAATTGCACATTTCACAAGATCTTAAGAAAAGAATATTTATTGGTCCACAGCAAGGAAAAATAAAAATCCTGAATAAAACACCCTTTCCAAAGCTGCAGGTAGAGCCTATCCCTCCAACATATGCACCTTCCAAAGAATCTCTGGCTCTTTAAAAAGATTTCACTGACTCTTATCAGCTTGTTTTCAAGCAGTTAGGCCTAGATTTTTTCCCAGGTTGTTCACAGAAAAAAACCCCATACCATAACAGAGATACAGTCTGGTGAGAAAACTGGTTTGGGTTTGTGATCTTTTATTTCTGCTCTTCATAATTAATATGCATTTACATCTACAGGAGTTACTTGTGTAGGATTTATGCAAGTGTGGGGTGAAGGGTGGTTGCTCTTTTTAAAAGTAAAGATAGAAAAATAATAGAAATACAATGTGAGAGAAGCTAGGTCTCCAAGGATACTACTTTAGGCACATCTGAACAAATACCATCATTCTATCCAGAACTGTTTTCTGTCTGCCTTCATGTGACTGTATGGTGAAGCTACCTGCGGTCTGTCCTCAAGACAAACACAAGAACTCATAACTCAGGAGGTACAAGTAGTAAAAATTACTTTAAGCTGCCTTTGCTTTTCTGAGTCCTTATACTGGAAAGCAGCTTCCGTCCCCAGAACAGGTAACCTAGACAGCATCTGGGGACCTGTTCAAGTCACAACAGCCTTCCTGAACTGAAGCACTGCCTTGTTCGGGCTATGCTCTGACCCTGTAAAAGTGTCTGTTCTGTCATCTTTACTCAATGAGGGTTTCCTCTTTAACTACTTATTAATCCTGCAGAAGTACCATAACTATACATATCTACCTGGTGAATGATTTGTTTTGACTCACTGGCTTTTTGTTTACAAGAGGAATATCCACCAGTATAGACTGTCTGCTAATATTTTCTGGTTTGTTTTTTTTTTTTTATTTTGACGTATGCTCCTTTTTTATCCTTTCATAAACACCAATAACAATGCAATAGCTGAAAGGCTAAACAGAAGAGAGTAGTGTACCATACAGATGCTTTTCAGTCGAAGAAAAGGGTTTCCCTTTGTGAATAAAATCATAATGGTCACATAAATACAAACAAAGAAAAAACAACCCACCTAATTTTAAAAGCTTGGACCAGTTACTTACAGACAATGAAGTTTCTAGGAGGCTCAAGGCAAAAAAAAAATATAGCTTCTTTACATCTAAAAATAAGAAACTGCGACAACTGCCTGGCTTGCTACCTGTCTGGACTGCCCTGCAGCTTCAGCTGTAACCTGCAGCAGGTAACACCATGATGTAAACTAAACTGCGCATCTTTTGATAGTAAGTATATGCAAGTTATTCTGCATGGGCTAGAGCGCAATGGAAGCAAAGGTGCCACTCATTTGTTGTGGAAAATCTGTAAAGGAAATAGTAATAGCAGGCAGCTTGGAAACAGGGCCAGACATTGTTCAGAAAGCTCCTTTCTGATAAGGATAAAAACCCAGCTGTCAGCTGTCTCAAGCTGCAGATAAAGAACCATAGGAGACGCTGTTTGGGAGAGAGCAGGATTTCATAAGGAGAAGAGATCACTATCACACAAAAGAGTAGCTTTAACTGCTCTGCCATCGCCCTCGATAACTCAGGGACAGGCTGCCTGCAGGCAGAAGTCTGGAGGGAGCAGGGAGGAAATGGCTGGAAGTTGTTTCCTGCAAGTACAAGTCTCAGAAGTAATAACATGTGGTGTTAGTCCTCAGTCTTGTAACCCAGCTGTGAAGGCCAGGTAAGAATTTTTCTGTTCCTTATATATCTGCATAGGGAAGGCTCTCTTAAGTACACATATATGCTTCTTTCTAAAGTAATGGAGGAAACTGAAAGACAGGCTGAGCATGAGTCCACAGCACATCAGCATGGAGCATTCTCTGCAGTGCATCTTGCTGCTGTGTAACAGAATTATACAAGTGATAAGAGCAATGGGGTATACCGCCAAGAAAGGAAAAGGAGAAAAGAGCCATCTATGCAAATATTTTACATGCGTTAACTTAATGTTTGTTCATATAAAACGCATTAAAAGATGCCAAATTTTTTCTTTCCAAGTAAAAATACAAAGATAAATCTGTTTGTTTAGATTAACAGAAGATTGTCTAACATAGTTTTGACAAAACTTTTCACAAATGCATTCAAATACACACAAAACCAGCATCACACTGGTCTATGTTTGCAGTAAATCCTTAAGGAGAAAACATAGAGACTGCGTAGCTGGCAAATTTTGCGCTCTCAGAAACACATGATCTCTTAAAAGTCTCAGCTGTCTTCCTTTGAAATGCACTCCTATCAGATGAGAGATGATATGACACCATAACACACAGTAAACATGTCAAAGAAAGAAAGAAAAAACCAAACCCCCAAATGGGCAATGTTTGCTTCACTCAAGCATGAATAAGGCATGCTTTGATGCAACTGCAGCTTACCTTCACAATTTATGTTCAAGTAGTTTACAGCAATCAGAAACCAAAGACAAGAAACCTGCACACGCGGAACTTAAATTCAAAGCGATAATAAGGATGGCTCTTTCTATGAGCATCATGGTGAGCAGAAACCAAACAATCAAGACTGACTAATGAACTGATTTGGGGTCTTTGGTGAATGCTACCTTGTAATGTTAATTAGGTAAATAACAGTTGGTAGGCAAAGTAGTTCTCTGGTACACTTTAATATTACAAAGAATGGAACAGATCCCCATGGCTTCTCTTAGGCACAGCATAATTGTAGAAAATGGGACCGTTTCTCTAAGTATGACTAACCAAATTATCTACCATTTGTTTTGGACAATATCATGGGCAAGGAATATAAAGTGTTACAGGCTTTTTACTTTTCTAAATATATTCATATTCCAGGTATTAGCTCTATAAAAACTAAAATTCCAAATTCCTACAGTTTCAAAGTCTCCTTCCTTTCTCATCTCTTGCATGCCTTGCCTATAGCTTTTTCCAAAATGCACATAACTCTAAAAGACCTATAAGCTCCAATGACATGATGTGACATGATTATTTTTTAAAATAATTAAGCATCATTAGGGGAAAAAAAAAAGTGGAAAATTATTTACCCTGGGGTTATAGATCTACCAAAAACCGGTGCTAGAAAATTATCTATCTTGTTTCTGTGGCTCAGTTATTTTAACATCAGATTCAGACAAGATAAAACACATCAAGTGTAATAAGTCAGCAGTTACTGATTATCTTTCACAGTTTTGGAAAATTTCTAGAACAAAAGTGCATTTGTAGCTGTGTACCATATCCAAGTTACTGTAAGCCCACAAAAGAAATGCAAAGAGATTATCATGTATAATAACAGGAAATAAAGAAAAAAAGGGAAACTGTTAAGATCCAACAAATGAAGCTAGCTCAAACTCCTGGAGCTTACCCAAGAGTACTTGCTCTCCTCGGAGCAACTCCAGCAACATCCATTGGTTTTATTGCAACATTGATGTTGGTGCTCAGGTTACACAGGAGTACGTAGAATATCTGCATATATCATGCCTATACTGATGTTTAATGGATCTGAATTTTGGAAATTTGTTGGAGGTAGAGGATGAAATACAGCATGTAAAACTAATTTCAGCTGCATTTTCTGTTTAAGGTTCTTTGGGGGAAATGAAGCAATCTACAGTCATAAAAGGGGGTTTACTCTATAATTGACGAATAATTTTGAATGTTAAGTACTTCAAAAGGAAAAAGAAATTTTTGAAGAATTTAATCTTCTGTCAAGATGCATGCAGTCTAAAGGTAGAACACTGTTTTGGGATATGGGAAACCTTGAACTTTTTGTGACCCTGTAGATCACTTACCTCTTCACTGCTTGCAAAACTGCAAAGAGATCACCAAAACCAGAGGAAAACTATGTTCCTGCTCTCATTTTCATGCTGAGTACAAGAATTACCCTTGGAGATATCAAGGAGCAAGGCATGGCAAACTGCAAACAGCTGTAAATTTCACCCACATGATGAATGTTTTTTCAAGACCATATCACCTGACCCAACTGTAGAAGCAAAAAAGCATCCAAGACATGAGGCTAAGCCTCCTGTCAATAGTAAGTTCTTATTTTACAGTGTGTTTTTTAAGTATAATTTTTGAGTATCTTAAAGATACTAAAGCACCCAAAAGAAATTCTCAGGGTTTGTTTGCTTTTTTTTTTTTTTTTTACTAATACTAGCAAATCTGTATTTTTTTTTTCTCATATTTTTCAAAAATGCTGTCTCCCTCCCCCAAAAGAAATACAAAGAAAATTCAGCCTGAGGGATTTACCCATCTGGAAAACTTCACGTCAAACAGTAAACATTCATCAAGGTCTTACATACCATTTTACACCGATATCAAAAAGAATTTGCCTGCATATATGCATTTATATCTTTATGTGACCATCCAGGCACAAGCAAATAGGTCTCATACAAGTCAGTATCTTAACTTGTCTAGTAGCTAGGCTGTATTTTTGCCTGAATGGGCACAATTTGCATTGCAGCAGTACTTTCTACATCCTAAGTATTTTGCTGTGACCTGCTTATTCCTACTACTCACAATCACAAAATAGCCACTGGATGAAGGAAAGTTAAATAGTCTTTGTATCAAATTCTGCAAACCTACAAGCTAAATGTAGGGGGAACAAAGACTTAGGAGTGGGAGAAAATGAATATCTCAAAACAAATAGCATAAGCCCCTTGAGGTTGATTCTCAGATCCAATTAGGTTAATAGAGTTACACTGATCTGCTCCACTTGCAGAACTGGTTCAAGTCTGTTTGTTCAAAAACGCAAGAGAAACATATTGAACCTTGTTCCTAGCTGAGCCTTGGTCCCAACTGTACCTTATTACTAGTTAAATTTATCGTGAAGAACATGCATCACCCTCCTGTCACTAGAACGCTTCCGGATACTTCTCCTGGTACAGTGGAGAATTACCCAGATCCCATTTCTTAGTCTTATTGGTGCCGATCTTTTAAGTCTTCCAATCCCATCATAACATTCACATATACTTGCTTCTCAGTTCTGTCTCACAGCTCTAGCTGCAAATCTAAGCCTGCACACACCTTCATCTTCAGTGGTTTCTCAGAACTTGGTTCTTTTGATGAGTCAGAGGTCACTGCTCTGGGTGGTATCCAGCCTGCAGTTTGAACGTTATGGAACTGCAGCTTATTTTCAGCATAGAAAAAGGATCCTGAGATTGCCAACAAGGTACACATAGATATCAAACAGGAGTAGAAATATATGTGTGCTGTCAGCATTTTCACTGCTTTGGTTTCCAGACTAGTACAAGTCGTACAAACATATCACAGTGATTAAAGTGCTAGTGGCTGGTCTATCATCAGTGTTCCTATAAATGTTATTATGAACAGAGCTGCATTAGTGAGGGAAATGGGAAGAGTGAAATGAATAAGGCTTGGGATAAAGAACATGTCTAGTACCCCTAAAATAAATTTTCACTGCAAGTTAATTATAATTTTTACAAGTTTTCTAACTTCTCTGCCAGCCAAAAAAACCTCTGATCCAAGCGCTAGGAAACTTCAACCAACAGGTAAGTCTGAGAGAGAGAGATTTGACCTCAGTTTACTTCAGCACAGGTTAATGATTCAGCTCTGAGGATGTAAGCGTAGGAGTTGACAGCCCTTCAGTGCATTCGCTGAGGCTTCCCTCCAGCTCAGCTACGTTCTCCTGTTTCCTCTTTCTACCCTTCTTTATTAGAAATGTCTTACACTGGCTTGATTTTTACATTCTGGGCTATTCAGCCATATTTCTACATACACAGCATTTCAACAGACAGTCTTGACCTAACGAGTCCTCCTGACATGCTGCCCACTAGCCAAAAACAAAACAAAAAAACCCCAAACCCCAAACATGAAGATTCTGGAGAATCTGGTAAAGTGAATATCAGTAGGAATCCTGACTTGAGAGGCATCAGGATGCAGCAGTTCCACCACAAAAATTTTAAGCAACAGCAGACAGTTATCAGAGGATGCCCGTTTGAGCCCAAGAAAAAAAAAATTAAAAAATCAGTTTTTGAGAATGCACATGAAAAAGCTATGGCTCATAAATTCAAAGGAATAGGACATGGATTTACTAAGAGGTGTTTGACCCTTTCTCACCGGCTACATTTAGGTGAGAAAGAAGAGGTACTGAAGAAACAGCAGCTCCAAAAACAAGTGAAGACAAAGATGCGGGCTGGTGCCCACACCCACTCTGCTGATTCATGGCTCAGAATTTGTGAAGAGTACAGTACTGTGACCGGGAGAAAGATCAGAAAGTGTTAATTATTGCAGCAAGGGAAGAAACAAGTAGGTACGTTAGGAATTAATTTATAACGTAAAGCAAATCCTGCTCCTATTGTAATCTCATGTTGTTGATGAAATTAAAGCCTGAAGAATTATGGTTTTCCACTCGTCTCCCAGACATTCAAGAGAGAATTGAAGCTGGGAGAAAAAGTAAGCATAGAAACATCAGGGTATTCTGTTTGGCAGCACCACGTGCAACAATTAGCACAAGCAGAGCAGAATCTACAAATGCTGGCATACATGTTTATATACGCTTTCACTATGTGCACTTTCTGCACTGAGGAATTTTAAGAAGTAGCCAATGTATAAAGGCCACTATCATCTATGTCACTATTCAAATTAGGAATTTTTGAAATCTTCTCACCATTGCAGGTATCTGCAAATCTACCGAATGTTGACAGAACACAACAGAACGATTCATCTGTGGTTCTTTTATGCTTCTGTTGCTCACAAGACTTCTTAGAGCTTAGTTGCTGTGTAAGTCATCAGAAAATACAGAACACTTCAAAAGAAACACCTGAAAAGCCTCTTTCCTTATTCAGTCTGGATGAATGTGACACTTTGGTCACATTCTAGTGCAATTAATGCCTCAGTTACTACTAAGATAATTTATACCTGCCACAAGGTCCCTGCCCTACTGCCAGATTAGTTGATCCTAATTTCTGTTTATCACTTCTTATCCTGTTCTGTGGTTAAACTGGTTACAAACTGAGCAAAGAATCTAAGCTTATACCTCAAGTAAATAAAGAGCTAGCATTTCCTCTTTGCTAGGACTCAGTAACATCAAGGGTAAAAAATTCTCCTCCACCTCCAGACAGAATAATAAAGTACTGTTACACTGCTTTTCACAAAACTCTGCTCCAGTCCAAACAAGGCAAGTGAGTGCGTGCCAGCAAAAGGAACAAGAATCCTTTAAGAAAAGAGAAATGGCTAGAGGCAAGCTGCTGCAGGAGCTACAAAGAGAACTGCCAACAAGTCAAACCAGCTCCTAGAGTCGCACAACAGCCAGGGCTGGTCTGCAGCAGAGGAGGTTACAGCAAACTACATTGGCCATTATCTCAGTAAGGAGAGGGGGAGGAGGAAAGGCAGCGCTGATAACAGCTGAGGAAACAGCAAGGCAGGGAAATGCTGAAGAAGCTGCTTGGCAGCAAACAGGCAGCAGCAGAAAGTACCCGTCACGATGGAAAAGAAATGCATGGACACAGAGTTATTCTATTGTATTGCACTTCCAATTCACTTTCTACCTTAATTAGAATTAATTTTTAAGGCCCTAAGAGAAATCCACCTTCCACGTGGCTGCTCTTGCAGTAATAAGGATTAAATCAATCCTTTCTTCCTTCAGCTCCCCACTGGGAGCAAGCATATGGCTTCTGAGAGGGTTTGACCCATTTCCCATCTGCCAGTGACCAAACTGCAGGTGGTGAACTGAAGAATTGTCACCCCTCTATGAGAAGCTGGAGAGAGACCTCCTGAAATTAGGATGAACCGAGTCATCAAGCAAAGATTTTTAAATAAAGGAAAGCTTTTCAGTATTCCAGAACTCATTATGTTAACATGTGTGTGTATACAGATGTATGTGTACATGCATATATTAGGGTTTCATGTAAATCTTCTATCAGTCATGCTATGATAATGCAAATTCTTCCACAGTGAATATTCACCTGAAGTTATTCATCAGTTTTCAAGATTCCCTTCTGTCATTACTTTAGGTGCTTGTAGACACCAGGTGAGGCTACGTGTGAGGTGGACACTGTGGTCATCCCTACCACACAGCAGGATGCAGCGAGGGGCTTCTTGGGAACCTGATTACATGAAAAGTAGCTATATTCCATTAGTAATCAGTCCAGTTGATCAATAAATTTATTGCCTCAGGTAGAACACTCTACTAATGTGGCCTTAGCTCTCCGTATCAATGCCCTATATGGTGCAAAGCTATTGAGTTCATTTACTGTTATCTCAGGGTTCCTAAATAGTGCATTTCATTATAGAATTGCCAGCACCAGACTTCTCCTGGGACTCTTGCAAGGAAATTTAATCTATGCATTCCAGATTTTAGGAACTGTGGGGCATTATTGTAACTTTACTTGTTCATACCCTGATAGCCACTGATGTACATCTTTTAAAAATGTGTTAACAGACACAGCATATTTTTAGTCCAATATGGATTTTTTCCAAGCTCTAACCAGCCAAAGCTTGAATATAGGCCTGTTCAGAGTTGTCAGCATATCAGTTTTGCAGGAATCAAGCTCAACATTTCTACAATTTAGGAACAAACTATTAAAGGACCATCCCTGCTGATCCAGTTCTTCAGCTTTCCTAAAGGATTTCACCCTTTATAAAACCTCCACAAAAAGCAGTGCACCTAAACTTGCATTCATTCCATTGACAGTAATGAAAGTTATCAAGTGCTCGACTGATTATTTACAGATCTAGACTGCGAGCTCAATTATCAACGCTTTTCATTCCAGACTGTAACTTACTTTCTTCCAGCCGTAATTCATTCATTGAGCAGTACCCATTGCTTCTTACCTCATGGAATTACATCAAGGGCACTTGTGAATGAAAGGTAATGGCTGTGAAAATGAAAATAAAGCATTTAGCTTTAAGTCAACATTCTTCTAGTACTAAATCCAAAACACAGCACCACGCCAGCTACTAGGAAGAAAAAATTAACTCTATCCCAGCCAAAAGCAGGACAATTTTAGCAGAAATGAAGTTCAGTGAACACTGGTGTCTCATCTAAGCCACAAGAGTATATAACATTAGAAACTCTCCTTCTATGCTTGGTAGCCAGCACAATATTTCCTAAGGTAACTAGTTTAATTGACTTAAAGTTATGATGGTAGTGAATCTCACAGAGGCAATAGATAGCAGCAGACATCAAAAGTGTAACAGTGTTTTCTAGTATTTAATTTTTTATTTGGGTCAGGTCAGAAACACCACAAAAATGTGTTCCCATAGCACTTCAGAATTTCAAATGCAGAAAGAAGTAAACAGAGAGCAAAGTGGGACAAAACTTCCCAAAAATTCACATCGGAAATTGTTTTGAGGCCCAAACAAGCATGTAGGCTAATCCACATGTTAGCCACAGGAATGCGTCTTTTCCCCTTTGAGAAGGCTGAATAGGCTTGAGAAGACCAAGTAACACGAAAAGGCCAATATCTTTTGCTATACATTAAAGATACAGACTTCAAAGCTATCTATTTTTAGCTGCACTTCAATTTCTCACTTAGCTTTTCATTCTATTATTACATACAACACATTTTTTATTTAAGAAACTGTTACTGAAAGAGACTGGAATGGGTGCCAGCTTTACTAACTATTGCTATTTCTTTTTTTACCCAAAAATGTTTTATTCTGAAAATTTTGTACTCCTAGAACCACAGACAGTTCTGAATTAATGTGATTAGGGAGATTTTTTTTCTGAAAGATTAGAAAATGTGTGTGAAAGGGTATGTAAATACATGGCCAGTGCTACACAATTTTTACTACTTTTAGGTGGAAGTTAATATCTCATCATCCATTAACCCCCGACCTGTCACAATTTTTTAGTCTTTTCAACGCTAATCAGAAATTTTTCTCATGGAGGTCAGAAAATATCACTGGGATTGCAAATTCTTCTCCCTCCTTCTTTAAAATCTATTTGTAAACTTTTACTGTAAGTCAGCATACCAGGGAACAAGACTGTTCAAAAAACAACTCCAAAATGTTATATTAGCTTTATACCTACATTTCTCAGAATAAAGCAGATGAATTTTTGGAACAATTCAAAATATCTTTTAGAATCAGCTTCTTAAAAGTTTTAAAATTTTGAAACAAGGAAAAGCTCCACAAAAAAAAATATTTTTTTTTCATTTTCCTATTATTTTGATCAAAAATTTTATGATGCTTTACAATGCAAACATTCACAAATATATATATGAAATCACTAAGAAAGTAAATATCTTCAAAAAAAAATCTTAAGAATAAACTCATCAAGGCAGGAAATTCAATGGAAATATCTGTTTCCATCGATTTCATGAAAAACAAAGAAAGAATGATGAATCACTTCCATCTTTTACTTCCAAGAGGAAAGAGTTAAATTCTATAAAATGCACTAAGATAATTTAGTTATAGTACATATCTCTTAATGAACAAGCTGCAGTAATCTCATCATAGAAAAATTTAAATGATGGGAACCAAACTGTTTTTTTCAATCTTGTTCCAAGCAATTTTCTTACCTTGAGAGGCATAAAGAACTTTAAATTCTGGCCCACGTAAACGCATTGCAAAAAAATTTCGTGGGTCTCACTCCAGTCTTTGGATAGTTCTGCTAGTGACCTATGGTACTAGGTCAGTACATGTCCTCTTAGATACTTTTAAAACTATGACTGGTCTTCAAACTGTTGAAGAAAATGCATTATTTCCCAGAGAAAAGAAAATCATTTGCCTATTAAGCTTGCCTACAAAATTTGCTGAAACATGTATGCCTAACCTATGTGCTCTAGACTTAAAAAAACCATACAAAATTGTGGCTCTCATTTAGTTTCACATACAGAAAATGTCATTTATGCCAGAATTTTAATTTAAGTCCTCAACTGCCATTTTAAACATTTAGTTTTACTATGCTTGGATTTATTAAGTAGATCATCATTCAGTATTGTGAATTCTCTAGTCCAGGGAAACAAATTCTCAATAAAGGATGCAAAGTCAGCATTGATTAAATTGATCTCCATGCCAGAAGGATGTAGGTATTATTTTCAGAAAGTAAAAAAAAACTGTTCACATTAACAGTTTGTTGTTTTGCAGAGGCAAGTTGCCTATTCTTTACATTGAATATTTCAGATATTGCAAAGTCAGTAAAAATACTTCCCCTTCCCCAGTTCTTCATTTTAAAATCACAGCACATATCCTTAAAAAAATTATTTTTCTATGTGGACTGATGCTGCAGTAAATACTGGACACATCTATTGTTTCATGATATAGACAGATACATTGATAATTACTTTTAAGTAAAGATATAAAGGTTCTACAGAAACATGGATTTTAATTACATTTATCGGTTCACTTAAATTTTGGTTTATTCATCTATGACAAAGTATTGACATATAGACAAAATTAATGGTGGAGAAAATAGATGCAATAAAGGCTTCATTAGTTAATTGACTGAGCACCTCCATAACATTTAATGGAAGATCCATCATTGCCAAAGGGTTTATGTAACATTTCTGACTGCAAAACACCTGTCTAAACAAAAAAGAGGACACCTACAAGTGAATAACAGCGGACTAGGCACCAAATGCAACCAAGCTTTCAGCATCATTTGAACTTGTGAGCCCAATCATTTTAACCATTTCACATCTACCTTTATGTTATGCCAGAATATAATATAAAGCTGGGTAATGCTGGACACAAGTATAAATTAGGAGAGGAGCCCTGCAAAAGGGGATCTGGTCCACAGCAGGCTCGTTATGAGTCAGCAGGGTGCCCGGGCAGCCATGAAGGCAAACCACATCCTGTGGTGCATCAAACACAGTATGACCAGCCAGTCAAGAGAGGTGATTATCCCACTGTATTCAGTGTTAGCATGGCCTCACCTTGAGCATTGCGTGCAGTTCTGGGCCCCACAATTTAAGAAGGTTGTGAAGGTCCTTGAACGCATCCAGAGGACAGAAACAAAGCAGGAGAAAGGGCTGGAAGGCATGTCCTACGAGGAGCGGCTAAGGACTTAGGGCTTGTCTAGTTTGGAGAGAAGGAGGCTGAGGGGCGACCTCATTGCTCTCTACAGCTTCGTGAGAAGGGGAAGTGGAAAAGGAGGTGCTGGTCTCTTTTCCCTGGTATCCAGTGACAGGACACATGGGAATGGTTCAAACCAGCATCATGGCTGGTTCAGACTTGACATTAAGAAATATTTCATTACCGAGAAGGTAGTCAAACACTGGAACAGGCTTCCTAGAGAGGTGGTTGATGCCCCAAGCCTGCCAGTGTTTAAGAAGCATTTGGACAATGCCCTTAATACCTTTTGGTCAGCCCTGAAGTGGCCAGCAAGTTGAACTAGGTTCTTGTTGTAGGTCCCTTCCAACAGAACTATTCTATGTTAAATATCAACAAGAAGAAAGGTTGCTAAATTATCTTTTGTTATTTCAGAGAACAGAAAGTTAACTTTTTTTATTTCTGCAAGTCAATAACGTCTTCTTTTTAGAAGAGAACTGTTCACATCTTAAAGACTAGAGCTGGTATTTCAGAAAGTTCATTCCTTATCTAGCAGCTTTCTACATCGCACCATTTCCTTCCTTTCGCCCAGAAAATAGGTTTAGTTTATGCTTTCAATATGGTTCTCCGCTAAGCTCTATAACACAGAGGGAGACAATATCTTTCTGGGTGGCAATGATACACAAGTTAACTTACTCCTAATTACAACATGGCTCCATCAATTTATTTTGTCAATGACTGGCTTCAAAGGTTCCCAAAAAACACTGAGAACTGTGGTGGAACTATTATTGCCTTTTTTGACATATAACTATGTATTAAGGACTTACTCATTAATTGCAAGCTTACTGCCAAGAGGGTAAGTATATAGGCCTAAAAGGCTTTGTAATGGGATATGCAGCATTTCACTGTTAAGCCATTCATCCACATCTGGTCTAGCTTAGCAGTGACCTAAAATCATTACCGTATGAAGGCTCCTTCCTTATTTATGCAAAATGAACCTATTTAGTCCAGTTCTTAAACTGAGGAAATATCCACATCACAAAAGACCCATTAAAACATCCTGCAGAGTCTCCAAGGATTTAAAAAATGAGCTTGCTTAGCCGAAGTTAAATTTATTATTATGTTCTTAAATTGCTGATGATTCATTTTCTGCATGCTGTAACCATACTGGATAATACCATTAGGTATATTTTGTTGCATATTGTACTTTAAACTTCTTCGGCTTATTCCAAATACAACCAGAAAAAGTGCATCATACCCATTAGATGGCCACAGAGGAGTTTGCAACGTTCACTTTATTCTGACAGGAGCTGAATAGGAGTAGGAGCCTATGGAGTCTTTAAGCAGCAGTTAACTTCTGGCCTGTTTGTATCATCTGTTACCTCATTCTCCCTCAGCTTGTTACAGCTCACAGCAAACCCATTCAGCCCGTGGCAACCCAATTTCTCCCCTCTTTTGCTTGTGGTAGCTCTTACCAAACTCTTTCTTCCCACTCTGTGCCCCTTCTCTAAGGCTTTCTCCAGACTCCAACTCTCCCCAGCCGCCTCTCTCTATCTCCTCATGCAGCAGGGTGCCCCGATACCACAAACACACCCTGGGCACATTCTTTTCTTCCTCTCATGTCCACTCTCTGTCTGCCCAAGCACCTTAAAGGGATACTACTGACTCTCTCGTTTAGCTGTCCCCACATATTGCTAGCAGCAAGCTTCTTAAAAAAGAAAAAAAAAAATCTGACCTGTCAATAAGTGATAGAAGGAGTACCTAATAGGGCTGTTACGGGTCATGTAGGAACTCATGTCGCAAATCTTTAATATCCTCTTACATACCTGCCATGTTCCTGATACATTCCTTTGCAGGCCTGCGCTCAGACTCACACAATATTTGTTTTGGGGTGGGGAGGAGATACTCAGGACTTCTGTGTACATCTGTGCATGACCTCAAATGCCAAGTTCTCTCTTTCTGTCAACATTAACAACAACCACCATAGAAATATAACACTAATACCAAAACAGATCACAGCACTGTGTTTGGCTTATTTGGTTTTAGAATCTACAAAACCAACGGGCATCCACTATACCTACTGTTGATTTTTCCAAAATTGGGTTGAATTACATTAGCAGACTGAGTTGTGGATCTTCAAATAATGTTCTTACTGCCCGTGCACTTTGTCACTATTATCCCTGCTTTTTCATTAAATGGGACTCCCCTGGGGCTATCATAAATAATTCCTGTAAATTCATGTTTTAAGTTTGCCATTATGCTTTAGTTCAAAGAAATCACTACTTGAAACTTTGTTTCCTGTACAACACCACTCTTACTCTGAAATTTGGTATTGGGATTTTTTCACATTTTAAATAAGAGCGAAACAAAACCAAGAGAACTATAAGCCAATATCAAGCAGTCTAGCCCTCCACACATAACAATCAATGAATTGTTTAACCTTACTTTCAAGGCCATGGATATCTTACTTGGCCTTTTAGAAAATAAAGCCACGCATCTCTAAAGCTCTTGATGCATTCCTAAAAATTTTGGCTTTTTTAGCCTTTTGAAGCTTGATACTATATTTCAAAAATCGCAGCCAGCATAACACCCTTTAAATTTGGTAAGATATTTTATCACCACTCAGGAAGGCAAAGAATTAATGTTAGCTTCTTGAAAAATTTATCTAAAACCCACCTGCATAATATTACTTGTGCTCAGATCTTAATCAGCTCCCCAGCACACAAAAAAATACTTTAGCACTCCAAAATACTGTAACAGCAACCTGAACTTCACAGATGATACCAATAACATTTTCATTATTTGGCAGGAAACCGAGGAGCAAGATTATTCCCAAATCTTTAGTCACACAGACCTTTTTCAAACCTTTGAATCTCAAAATGAGGCACACACATTTCAAATGGGTTTGCCGCTTCCAAGGATTCTGCTTGGCTTCATTCAATTTACCACGTGACACTTTTCCTTGGGGAAATCACAGACCCAGAGAGCAAACTCACCACGACATCAGAAGATACCAGGCCTGAAGCTTACTAATGACTCCTGTAAGCCTTGAATAAGACCCACAGGTTTATATTTTCATTACAAGTGAAACATGAGAAATCAGTAGGAACAGAGTTAGACCTGAACAAAAACTAAACACCACCCGAAGCCAGTTTGAGTGGCATGCCTGTAACCGCTGCAGGACATAAATGATCGAGAAAGGAAAGAAGTGTTAAGGTAACTTCAAGACTAACCTTGTGCTGACATTTCTGGGCTGCTCCAAGACAGAATTTATAAACATGTATTACCATCACGGGTAGTAACTAAACCCCACTCTGAGCAGCAGCATACCCACCTCTGCTGTGCTGCAAATCCTGCTCCTCCCAGCCTCTGCGCTGCACCATGCTGACGGGAACTCTGACAGTCTTCCTCCTTGTCACTACAGCAAGAATTATCTCATTGCAAAGCCTGGGAGCCATTAAGGTACCATTAAAGGCACCATCATACCCTTTTAGCTCCCTCGCTCTTATTTAAAAACAAACCCCTCACTCTCCGGAGTTCACATTTTATTTCTGCATTTTTTAATCAAGTTTTGCCTGCTGTGTTTCAATATGTTCTAGATTTGTTTCTTGGAGACAAAGTTAACATCCCTGATGCACACACTTGATGAGCTAAAGTCAAGCGAATGCTTAGGTATCAGACTCTGTTCCCACCCCCACGCTTCTACTCCTCTAGTCTCTTTAAAGAACAATATTTTTCCTCCCTATAAAAAAAGAAAATATTTTTATGGCATTACCATCCAAAAAGTGTAATGCGAGGCCCTAGTATGATTAATAATGATGGGGAAAGATTATTGGACTTTTTTGTACCCTCAGCACCACAGAGCTGCAACTAGAAACATAAATTTTATATCAAATGGCTACATCTACATCTCTGCCAATCTTCCAATGGGTCACTGAACAGAATTTTGTTTGTTATTGAACTATTGTCGTTTCATCCCATTTGAATCTAACTTTGATTCTGTGATATTTTAAAGATATTTCTTAGAAGAGATTGTTAAAATGCCGCAAACTGAAGCAAATGATGTCTGATGGTATAACCAACTCCAAAGTTTTTTGATTACGAACAACGCAACTATTCATAGAGGTTAGTTTGCAAAAATAGTCATGTTGCATTAGTATATTACTGAGTATTTTAGTTCTCTGCGCAGAGATCTTTTAGGATTACTTGAAAAAATTTTCAGAAGGAAATTTGAACCTTTTCTAATATACACATTATTCATTCCATTTAATTACTCATTCTCTAGTCTGTTGAACACAGACAATTACATTTCCATTTTAGCAAATAGTATAAACTCGTTTATGACATTAGATTTGACATATATATAATTAAAACTGAAATGCTTGTTTACAGTTTGTCTGATCATAGAACTACATAGATCAGCAGAAAAGATCTATTTGGCCTTGTAATCATCAGTACATTTCTGTGTGTGTTTAAGTTGCAGATGTAAAGAAGTCTGCTTTTGGTTTTAAGAAAAAAAAGCTAAATATTGCTTATGGCATAGCTAGCAGTTATGAACCATCAATAAGATGAGGAGGGCTTAAACCAGTCTTATGCACAGATTGTACTTTCCTTGCTTCCAGTAAAATGTTTTGAAAGGCTGGAATAAAGCACTGTGCATCCTGGCCCAGGAGATAACCACCTCTAAGTATTCAATACATCCAGTGTTTTTCTCATAAAAGGATTTAATCTACCAAAGCAATTCTTTTCCCGGCTCCCTGCAGGGAGGAATGAAATGCTGGACTTCCTTCCACTAGGCTGTCAGGATACATTATTTTGTCAATCAAGGATCTTCAAGTACCCAACACTAATCAGCCCAAGACAGGCTAATTATAATCCCTGAGGCCTTCTCCAGTCTAGGAAAATATTGCTTTAAAAAAAAAATAATAATAATTCTGAGCCCTGTCAAACTGGCATTTTTCCTGGCTCCAAATGTTATCAAATTTCACTTTCAGAATGTGTAATTTTCAGGTCAGATGTAGAGGGGGGAAATACCATTTCACAGACTGAAGGTTTGTTGAAGTTCTCTGCAACCTCTGCCTTCCCT
Organism: Egretta garzetta; assembly: GCF_000687185.1. Taxonomy (NCBI): domain Eukaryota; kingdom Metazoa; phylum Chordata; class Aves; order Pelecaniformes; family Ardeidae; genus Egretta; species Egretta garzetta. The sequence continues at coordinate 7,354,177 of NW_009260791.1, forward strand.
GTGGTCCTCCCACACCAGTGAAAGCACCAGACAAATCAAAGAATATTTCTCAGAACCTTATTTTATCTTCATACATTTGATTAGGTAATTGCTATCCAGAGCTTGAACTTATTAAGGATTAGTTAAAATCATGAGGTACTAGTCAGTTTACAAGAATAATACAAAAACCCCACTAGTAACTCCTCCATCAATTAACACCCAGTAAGAACACAGAGAAACACACAATGTAATTTATAAGCCATTCAAGAAAGTTCAAGAAAATATGCTGTTAGAATTCAAATATGTCTAACATTAATTTTACATGCTGAGGTTAGCATGCCAGCTTGTTTTGTTTACATATTACATATGTCATTAAGATATATGTTTTTAACCATTCAAAGGATGAATCCAGGAATCAAAGCTATATGACAGTATATAGGTCTAAAATAAACTAAACTGAAGTGGATTCTAAATTATATTGGGAGTCAGAAAACAATACAGGTTAATTGTGGGAGCTACTTTTACTCCTGATCACTCACAAGGTGCCTTCCTTGCCATTGCTCCTCTTCCCTGAGCCACTGGCACATGAATTGGAAATACACATCTTTAGCTCACTTGATCCTTACAGCTGTTCTGGTTTCTATAAATAAATAAGTATTTATTAGACTGGAAAGAGCGATATCTCCAGAACCCAGGGGTCTGCCTAATTCAGAACAGATGTTAGTCCTGTGTATCTTGCATCTCATTTTAATGCATATCCATCAGTCATTAGCTGTTTGGGGTTGTTTGCTCTCTGAACAAAACCTAGGCAAAAAAATTTAACTGAGATCAACAATAGGTGTTTTAATGAATCAGCAATGACTGAGAAAAGAGCATTTTGTAGAATAATTCTTATCAAGCTCTAATTGTGGAAAGAACCCCTCAAAGATCATGCAAAAGCCTGGTGGGTCCCCCTTCTTTCCCACAAAAGGGACGATTTCTTTTACAGCAGAATGGCACACACATATTGCCTCAAGCTTTACAGACCAGGTGTTGCTGCCTCTCTGTCTATATGCAAATCACCTAGACTCAGCCAGTAGAGGTATCGGCCTTTTCAAACTTAATTGTGGAGTTAAGCTTTTATTTTCAATTAAGCAGGCTCAACAGTTTGGCATACGCTACTTATAAATTGTAATTTTTGTGATGCCAAAACAAGGACATTTGGTAAGTCTTCTACTGTGCAAACCTTTAGAATCGTAATTTTTGTGATGCCAAAACAAGGACATTTTCCATACATTTGGTAAGTCTTCTACTGTGCAAACCTTTATTCCAGGACAAAAATCCCCAAAGCCAGTTTCCTTCCTTTAGATTTTTACATTTTATTTTCAGCACCCACATCTGTCTTTTGTTCAGCAATGTTCCCTCGCACTGTTCTGTCTGGCATCTGCCACTGTCTTGCCTGTATATATATATATGTGTGTGTGTGTGTGTAAAGTTAAATTGATAGCAGCGTCACCTAGCACTTACACAGAGTTCTCTATGAAGGGGATCAGTATCATTGTGTTCATTGCCTGTGGAATGGACAAGAGGCACAACTTCAGAGACGTTGTGCAAGGGGCACATTCAGCATGACAGCCAGAAGCTGTTTCCAGGTCTCCTTGATTTGGGTATTGCAGGCTCCTACTCAAGGCTACCTTTCTTGCAGCTTATCACTTCTATGACCAGGCTTTATTCTATATCACCTTACATTAAAATTTAAACCCAGGAAGTCCTCATACTAGTTTCAGTACATTTTCATGACAAGTACAGGAGGGGGAACACCCAAGATCTTTACCTCAAATAAATAATAACCTAGTACTAGTGTCCTATATAACTCACCATTCAGGACCTCAACATACTGACAAACATTTCTCCGTATTGCCCAATTAGAAGAGGAAACAACAGAGATTTGGGGGGGATTTATCCCTCTTGACCAAAGTGACTTTACAAGTTACAGCAAAGAAAAGGGATCACATAGGTGGGACCAGCAAATGAAACTGAAGTTCCAATCCACTTCAAAATGGCATAATGAAGCTGAACAAAATGAATAATTAAGAAGTTTTCTGCATAATCCACAAAAATACAAAATCAAGTCTCTCTTTTTATCTAAAGGTTTACTTTAAAAAGCTATTGCATTGCAAACAGGTGCCAAGCACTTGGAGGGTTAAAATTGTTTCTTCTGAAAGAGCAGTCATCTGATACAGAGCCTGTTCCTACAACCTGCACAGAGCATATTTGGATTCCACCTTCTCCAGATACAAGAATACTGAAAATCCCCTAATTATTTTCCAAGGTATCTGTGCATAATATCATCAAAAACTAAGCAGGGGTGTTACTGTTAATGACCTAGTAAAATATTATGATGAATTTTTCAGAAGGAAAAAGACTAGATGACACATTAAGTATCTATAAAATATACCCTGCATATTTTAATAGCTGACCCTTAAAATGGCAACTCGCATATCTGCTGTGTCACTGCCTTAGCAACACAGACTAGACGTGCTGAAATCTGACAGCAGCCTTTTCTAGCTGAAGCTCTGGGGTTTGGGTGGGGTTTTTGTGGCAATCAAAATCTGATTTATTATTCTGAACAAAATGCAGTACGTTTTAAGAGACTAGCAGTGCAGCTTGAAGTACAGGAAGGATATAAACCTGCTAGTACAGAAGTGCTTTGGCCAGGGAATTCGCGTCCTTAGCAGGAAAAGCTGCTTCTAAACATGATCTAACACACTTGAAAATTGTAAGCAGCCTGGAGTAGCTACATGCAACAGCTTTGAAAGATGTTCTTATTTGAAAACATTCTCAACAGACCCTAGTTATTCTGTCAATAGCACTCAACTCTGAAGTGCAGTTTTTTCATGACAAAAACTAAGTGTTGAGAAACATCTTTCATTAGTTTTGTCATTGCTAACAATTTTATTTGCGTTTCTTCAAGGCTTGTCTTGCAACATCAGCTTAGAAACAATCTTACACAGCCCCCAGACTTGACAATATCTGACTCCTTTCTTTTTGGTTTGTATTCACTGTATGAGTTCTATCAACCTCTACCAAACAAATACCTGTCAAGAATCTTATCGCATTTACTGAAAGGGCAAAAATGCAATACAAGTCACTTGTTCAACAATATTTCTCAGTAGGCATATAAGGTTGTATTTGTAGTGCAAACCAGGCATTTGTCCTTACTTTCCAGTTTCCTATCTAATGAGCCTAATATTTCAGTAGGCAGGTATGTTGTTTTCTTAATTTTGTTAATCTATTTTGCAGAAATATTTTTATATTGATTCCTTTGGCAGTGAATATTCTGTCACAGCAATCTGTCAAACAAAGGACAAGCACTTATCTACCCAATAGAAGAAATTGGTTTAAAACTTTTAAAACAAATGTATTATTTTCTTTTAAAAATTAAAGAAGTACACAGAAATTTTTTCTTTCTGTTGCCAACTGACCATATAAAGGTCCAGCTTCCAGTAACTGAGCTATGGATTTTTGTTATTTGTTTCATTTTAAACAGTACAGTAGAGGTTTGCCTAAAAAAGGTTGGCAAGTAGATCCTCCTCTTTTGAAAGACTAGAATGTTCCCAAGCTCAGCACATTAAGTTGCAGCCTAATTCAGGGTAGGCAACAATCATTTCTTGCCTTAAATCCCTTGAAGTTTCACAGATCTCCAATACGAGCTCAGCTTTATCCAATGCAACCACCACAAACAAAGAACCACCAACCACAGAAAACACACACAAAGGCACAAACAGGAAAGTACCAAGACAGATAAAAGATTATATTATTTTTGAAGTTCTATACAAGCAATAAGAAAAATAACTTCTCCCAGGTCTGCCAAAGGTTCTTCAACAACCTTGGGCATGTTACTTATCCCTTAGGAGGGATACCTACAAGAGTGAGGAAAATAGTTTCTCGTCTCAATTTAAACTGAAAATTAATGCAACCTAGTCAGGAAAGACTACACCATTTCTCAGGTATTTGTACAGCCCCTAGCACTGCAAAGGTCCTATCCAAATTTTGGTAGAGATATCTGTATTGTTTTGTTATTTTAAAACATAATAATAACCCTGAAGCCACACAAGATTTCTGCATATAACTTTATAACTTTTCTTAAATCACTTTTTAGAGACTGTCCAAAGGAAATGCAACTTTTTTGCAAAGGATTTAAATAAGAAAATAATGACAACTTGGTAGAAGAGAGCAATTACAGGCATAACATTCAGGAACAGAAAGCTGGAAGGAGCAAGTAAGAGGAAGTCAATACACGATCGAATTGAGCAGGAGCTGAAAACAGGAAATGCAAGTCTAACAGAGTGTGCAAGGAGAAGTTATGGATGCACTGATGTTAGGTGGGATGCATTTTAAGACTGAAGTAGAGACTCGGCTACAAGCTTTTAGTCCAGAGATACAAGGCTGCAAAAATGACACAGCAAAAAAGAAGGGAAGAAAGAAGAAGAAAAAAAAAAGACTACTTGTTTTATATTCAGATACATGCCTCCTTTACTTTATCCACACACCGGGGTGGTAAAAAATTAATATTATTCTTTGACAGTTCATGAAGTAACTTTACGTCTGCATCCCAATCCTGAAACTATGACAACATCCAGCTTATAAGACAATCAGTACAGGGCAACTCTTGAAAGAAAAAAAACCAAACACATATGCAAAAGCAATAGGTTTACAGTCATACTGAAAAGAGAACTAGTTATCACAGTTGGGTGCTTCCTCACCTAAAAGCTAGTACTTCTTTTGGTACAACCTAATACTAAGAAAAGCCACCTTTTCAAGTGTGTCAGCTCCCACAGGACACTGTACTATGGGGGCTGGGAAATCTGTTTCATAGAGCTATTTCTTCATAGAAAACACTATCACTCGAAAGATCTCTTTGCCAAAGAGAGAGAACATTTCAGCCACATGTTTATTATGCTTGGTGCCTATGAGAAAGCAATTGGACTTGGTGCCCCAGCAGTACTGGGGGTCAGGCCTTTCTGTGCCTGCACTCAGCCCTGCAGAAGCCCAACTGCCGCATGGAGGGTCCTGTGGTTCCCCTTGCAGAGCACCTTTGTACTGCCTCACCCTGTACAACAATCGGTCGTCTGGATTGCTGACTACTTGCCCCGGCTGCTCTTAACAGTTGCAGAAGCCACTTAGCTGTCAAAGGTAAGAAAGTGCCATTACAATTCACAGTGTTCATCCTCCGCCCTTAGCTTTGAGGTGGATGCTCTCCACAGGACACAATGGTCATCCTCCGGGCTGGAGGACACTTCACTTGCTTTTACAAGCTATCTCCGCTTCCTGGTGCCTTAAAAAACATTCATTCACCAGCTAAGAGAAAATCCCTCCTTGTCTGGCATCAGGATTGACTACTGGACAAGGAAGAGGTAGCGACAGCATTTTGGCCAAGGCTGCCAGGGCAAGCCTGTATCTGACACATGCCATGAGAACTGAGAGTTCACGCAGAGTGGAAAGCATTCCTAGCTTTAAACATCTTGTCTGAAAGCACCAGACATTTTAAACTGCACAGAGCTGAATTTTTTGACCTTGGAGCGATGAAAAGCTGAGTCAGTCTTGCTGAGATTCAAAGTACCCAAGAGTCTAGATATTTGAAACCTGTAATTCAACCACAAAACAGGAAGGGAAGAGCTATATGGTTTGTTTTTTTCTTTATTCCCCACCCCTTTTCCTCATGAAGCAAAGCTTTTCTGAAGGCGTTTTAAAAATAAGAAAACTTCTGCTTCAAGAAAGCACATTTTGATACTCTTAAAGAGTGATTTTGATGATGATCCTTCTGATGTAATATATACATACACACACACACGTATGTGTATATGTAGCATTACTATTCATGTCATTAAAACTACTCTGACCATAACAAGCCAGTTCAGAGATTTATATTTTAGTCTTGACCTGATGGGTATGAAGTGGGGTTAGGTGCTTTTATTTTAAAATCAGTAGAAAATATTAGATACAAAACTAGGTGTGAGAAAGAAAATACTCCCTGGACCTTTGTACAAGAGAACTGATTAAAAAGCATATGTGCCCACTCAGCAAACAAGGAACAGAGAGCCTTTAAGCACTGACAAAATAGAAAATGGCTATAGAAGAATGTGTTAGGGTTAGGAACGTAGCTGAGGCCTCTCTTCCCCTATGCCAAAGCCTGCAGAAGCTGAAAATCCCAGGGTGGCAGCTGTCTCTTCAGGAGTTCTGGACTGATGTCAGATACAGTTGCCCATCCATCGCCACTTCCATCCACTATACATCCTGCTCCCCCAACTGCATAAAACATCAATCTAGACACCTCCTGGCTCTCCATCCAGCTCAGGTTTTCTTTTTGCTCCTCCTCTTCCTGTAGCAGGGAAGACCTGGCCCAGCCCAGGTGACTTGTGATAGGGGTAAGGTATAAAGCTTTTATTTTCTGCAGCTGAAATCTGCTTTAATGAGTGGCTGTTTTCATCAAAAGGGCAAAGTGAAGGGCACCTTTTTCCCCTCCAGTCCACAGAAATGTTAGCATTCAGACATAAGTTAGTTGCAAGATGATCTCTTGAAGTCATCTTTGCATTCATGTATCATTAATTTTATCCCTGTAATACTAGTATAATGTCTCATTACAGAATATACAGACACTTCATTATCTAGCATAGGCCATACTTACAATACAAAATATAAATATACTATTTCAAAAGACAAACATGGTATCTTTTAATACATATAAGTCTTTTTCTTTCAAATACAAATCTGGAACTTCAGACATTCTGGCCAACTGTAGCTCTCCCTGCAGCTAGCAGCACTCAGCGCACACACACAAAAAAACAACAACAAAAAAAATCAAGCCCAGATTTCTGTCAATATTTCTTTCATAACACAGTACTGATTTTAACAGAAGGGTGCAAGTAAATTATGACATGGCATAGGATTTTAATTATTTTTAATTCCTCAATTATTTTGAAGTCAATATTTCACCAGCATTTTGGAAATGCCACCAGTTCTAATCAGTGCCTGAGCTCTTCTGATAAAGAGGACTCCTTTGACTTGACTTCCCAGGGGTAAGTTCCTGGATGCAGACCCATTCCAGAGCCAGCAGGGGGTGGAGATGATGGGACACACACCCACCACTCTTCTACTGCAACATGACCCACAGAAGATGAAGTCTAGAGCACAGGGTTCCCTCAACAACTTTTTAGAGAAGAAAAAAGGCCTCCTTACATAGAGGACGTGCTCTGATCCCCTCTCAGAAGGCTTTGCACTGTCATAGGCTGACAAAAAAAGATCCACAAAGAACATGTTAAAATTGTACCAACTTCCGCTGCTGGAGTCAGGCTTCGTCATCAACTCCCACAGCTGTTTTGGGAGGAATCAAGCTCATGTGTCTCTGTTCAGTACTAAGCTATATAGGAACTATTTAATTGGCAATATAATGAAATACTTTAGCAAAGCTAAACAGTTTTCAGTTCACTAGTATACACCCATATCCAACTACATGTCAGTATGAAACTGCATATACAGAAGAACTCTTAGGCATATTAAGTGTCCAAATTCAGCTCCTTTGGGGAGGAATACATGTATTTACAAAACATATTGCCTTCAGTCAAGATGAGTAAAACCAGCTGTGGAACCAAACTGAAAGGGACACAATTTTCCTACTGTTGAATACTGTCTCACACATAATTGTACCAATTTTGAATTTGCCTCAACAGCAAGCAAAATTATATTACATCTGTAGCATTTCTACATTTGGTCATGCTCTGACTCAGGCAATCAAGCTCACTTTTTATAGTAAGAGCCTCTTCAACACTCCATACTCTTCCATATCCTCATGTACAGACCTCAGTGAAACGCTTGGGCCCATACAAAAATTAACAGGAAATATTCTACAATCAAGACATTCAGCTAGAGTCCGAATTAGCCGAGATGTTCACCAAGAAACAAGTAGTGTCATCATGGCTCTGTGTGTGTTTCCCAGGGCAAACAATGCTGCGAGAAGGGTGTGGAATAGAGAGTAACAGGAACTTTTAAAAAATAAATGTTTGAAAAACAACATGGTTTACATTCTCATTACTAGAAAAAATAATTAAAAAAAAATCTGTACTGGGGGCTCCATAGCGGGTCATCTCTTCATGAATACTGTCAAAAGTTGTTGGTTTTCCCCCCAATACGATTCCCCTCATTTTTAAATCTAGCCTGAGAAATTGTAGTGATAATCAACTCACAAAATCTAACAAAATACATTATTATTATTATTAATAAAGGCATAATATTCCAGCCAGGCATGTCTCATGCTCACGCCTTATTAACTGTTCTTTGATGGTCCCTAAAGTTGCAAGTTAAATGCATTACTCACCAGCTCTCTTTGCATCTCTGGTTCTGACACTAGCCAGACATCAGCTGTCCCACCCTCCCTCCCTCCCTTCCTCTTGCTAACTCATACCTTCTGAGTTTGCCTGATGAGAGCACAGCAAGCAGCAAGCACTACTTTCATGCTGTAAAATGCATCACAAATAAATACAGCAATATCAACCTAATGTTCATTTACAGTCATCTGCTTTGTGTTTTGCAGTAGGAAAAAAACCCCAACAAACATACCCAGACCATGCTGAAAAAAGCACATATGATGCAGTACAGACTGCCTAATTAAGATATAGAAGCTCCATTCCAGCTTGTGCCAGACAAGACCATCGCACCCATCCCTGTGAAGAGCAGTCAGATCTCGTTATATTTACTAGTCCATACTTTATCAGGTATAAGGGACTAAAATCCACAATAAACATAGACATCGCTACAAGATTAGTGCTTGCTATTTTTGCTTGCTGCACTTTTGAAATATAAACTACACAGAGAGAACGGAGCCAGAGACCACTCCCTAATTCCTAGTGGACATATTGATCAATTAAAATGACATGTGTCTGGTCTTTTCTTTCCTTCTAATAGCAAACAGCTGAAAGACTGAATCTTTTAAAACATGCAAAATCAAATAATTCATGTTGTTGTATACCATCCAGCAAGATTAACTTGAAGTTAAGCAAAATTAGCCTGGCCTCCAGAAGCAAGACCTTAATACAAAATAAACAAATAGCGGACATTGTAAAGAATTGTTAAATATTATAGACAGGATTTTAACCAGCTTGCTGAATATCCCATGATAGAGGTCAAAGTCTTTATAATTATTCCTGTTATTATTTTATTCATAGCAAAACCTCTCAGAATGCCTGAATCTTTAGCTACACCTTTTACTGCAGTTGCAGCAGGAAAAAAAAACCCCCAAACTTGCTTTCCTTCCAGTAAAAGACAGATCTAAATTTCACTAAATTCATAGTACTATTTAAAAAAAAAAAGAGATTGAAAGAAAGTCAAACAGTAGAAAAGCTAAAAAGCTACGGTACTTTCAAAATACCTGGTTATTGTTTGACAATTATATCAGTTTTGCTTTTTTAAGAATACCAGCAGAAAATAGGACAGTCTGAACCATGTTTAAAATCAATACCGTTCCAGTTGCTTGTTCAGCACTGGGTTGCAAAGTATTTTCTGTCCTATCATGTTATGGAAGGCCAATGAAAGTAAATAGATGATATTCATGCAATTGAAACAATATAGGTTAAAAGAAGAGCTACATGTACTAGGAATGCTTAAATAAAGAGACAGGGAGAGGAACAAGCTGTGTTTATGGCATTAAAATTGAAAACAGCTATTCTTTACTTTTAAGCAAATCAGACTGTAGCAACCTTAATTGGATTGTGAAATTTAAATATATTCTCTTCAAATCTTCAGGGTATTATCACAAATGCAAAGACAAGTCTAAACATTCAGACTGAATGTGTTTTCTGTAGGCCTTTGTCTTAGCCTGTCCGCCTGAAAAATAATATTTAGGCATGCAGCATCTTTCTTCAAAATCATTTTCACAAGGCAAAACCCACACATTCTTATATTAGGAAAACCTCATAAAACAGGAAAAAATAACGGTGCAATTAAAAACAGCACAACATTTTGCACTTACCATGTCCTGTTCAAATCATCCTCTTTTGATGTTTATGGCACATCTGTAAGATGCAATACTAGGAGGTGCCTTGTGTGACCTGCTGCATGATGCTGTGACATCAGTTCAGATGATGCAGCTCATTATGGGAAAGACTGCTGTTGCCATGACAACCGAGATGTGATACGAATCCTTACTGCATTTCCAGGGGAGCCCGAGACAATACGGAAGCCCTTTAAAGAAACAGACAAAATGCAAACAGGCTTTTAAAGTACTGTGCCATAGATTTTCGAGCCCATATTCAAGTACGTGCCTTTTATTAAGGAATATTCTAGACAAATTATTCCTGGACAGTGATACAGAATTGAGGTGGATGAGCTGTAAATGATTTTTATATTTAAAACTTAATATCACATGTGTCAATTTAAGAACAAATTTTATAAGTCAAATTTGTTTATCACGCGAGGGAACCTTACTTAAAATAAACAGTCAGTAGTACAATTTTAACGCTAGGGCTGTAAAGACAACAGTTATTGAACAGTATTTTAAGAAATAGATATTTTCACCCTGCCCCACCCTGCTCCTACATCCAATCTGTCACTTACAAGAAAAATCTTGTTGCTAGGGAAAAACGCTTGATACTTCAAAATGAGCAGATTCACACTGTTGAATGAATGACAATGAGTTTGGGGGGAAAAAAAAAAAAGCAGGGGGGGAAGCTTTTTATTCACAAGAGAGTAAAGAGGTTTCTAGCCAACCAAGTAAAAATCTCCTTATCATTTTTCAACTGTAGGGCAACCTGCACTACCATCTGCATGCTGAGTAGCCTGGCTTCCATCTGCCCATCAGGCAGACAGATGAGCGAGGACTTTGAAAGCTGTGGGCAAGCTGGGTGCCCAGTGGGCCACGCTGCTGCTGGCCTCCACCTCCCAGGCAGAGCAGGAAGGGCAGCAAAGCAGAGAGCCCCTCCCCGTAATCTACCTGAGGGGCTGGGATTGGAAGCAGAGCCTGTAGATGTTACCTTTGACACCAGGGAACCTGCTCACATCCTCCATTCACAGCAGTGATGAGAAAAGCAAAGGCTAAGTGAAAAAGTGGTAAAAGGAGCTGTCTGGAAATTAAAATTCACAACCAAAGAACCACCAGCACTTTTTTGGCCACTCGCCAGTTCTATTTGGATGAGAAAAGTTTCTGGCAAAACCTGCTTTCCCTAGCCATGAAAATCCCTTTCTACATGGTAGAAAAAAAAAAAGTACAAAAAACCCGAACCCTATGCACTTGATATGCTGAAGCCCAGAGCAAAACAAAAGGCCAGCTTGAACCAAGAAGCCTCAATGCCCTGAAGATGTCCAATAAATATGGGTGCCACTGTCTGAAGCCCCTCATTCCATTAAACTTCAGCCTGTAAGTAAAAATTTTGATTTCTGATTTCAGAGGAAGCCTTAGGAAATAATTACACCCTCTTCCCATCACCCACCTTTGGAAAAAAAAGGGAAGAATATATTCACACCTTTTGATTAATGGGTGAAATACAAGCCTCTCCATAAATCTAGGAAATGTCATAGCCTTTCTAATTAGTGCTGTCTTGACCCTGAATGTTGTCATTTCTGACAGTTTCTCTCTTCCAACATTAAACCCATGTCATTCCAAACAACAAAATTAAGCTCTCAGACAGATCCAATATCAAATCCACTCTAGTGATCCATAACAAATTTCAACTCGCAAAAGAGCTATAGCTCTATATTTTTGAACATTTAAAGCTTTCTTTAATCCTCTCTGAGGATATAATTCCCAATTTAGTGGAGGACATCATCATTGAAATATGACTTAGATTGGACTGACATGAAAGTTAAGGAATGTCATTGCAACTTAGCAAAGTTTACAGTATGCTGAATGCCATACTGTTCAAATGACATAGAATCATAGAATGTCTTGGGCTGGAAGGGACCCCTAGAGGTCATCTAGCCCAACCCCCCTGCAGTCAGCAGGGACACCACTAACTAGATCAGGTTGCTCAGAGCCTCGTCCAACCTGGTCTTGAATGCTTCCAGGGATGGGGCCTCCACTACCTCTCTGGGCAACCTGTTCCAGTGTTTCACTACCCTCATTGTAAAGAATTTCTTCCTTATATCCAGTCTAAACCTAACCTGTTTTAGTTTAAAGCCATTACCCCTTGTCCTGTCACAGCTGTCCCTACTAAAAAGATTTTCCCCATCTTTCCTAGAGTTTGGGGGGAAAAAAAAAAAAGCAGGGGGGAAGCTTTTTATTCACAAGAGAGTAAAGAGGTTTCTAGCCAACCAAGTAAAAATCTCCTTATCATTTTTCAACTGTAGGGCAACCTGCACTACCATCTGCATGCTGAGTAGCCTGGCTTCCATCTGCCCATCAGGCAGACAGATGAGCGAGGACTTTGAAAGCTGTGGGCAAGCTGGGTGCCCAGTGGGCCACGCTGCTGCTGGCCTCCACCTCCCAGGCAGAGCAGGAAGGGCAGCAAAGCAGAGAGCCCCTCCCCGTAATCTACCTGAGGGGCTGGGATTGGAAGCAGAGCCTGTAGATGTTACCTTTGACACCAGGGAACCTGCTCACATCCTCCATTCACAGCAGTGATGAGAAAAGCAAAGGCTAAGTGAAAAAGTGGTAAAAGGAGCTGTCTGGAAATTAAAATTCACAACCAAAGAACCACCAGCACTTTTTTGGCCACTCGCCAGTTCTATTTGGATGAGAAAAGTTTCTGGCAAAACCTGCTTTCCCTAGCCATGAAAATCCCTTTCTACATGGTAGAAAAAAAAAAAGTACAAAAAACCCGAACCCTATGCACTTGATATGCTGAAGCCCAGAGCAAAACAAAAGGCCAGCTTGAACCAAGAAGCCTCAATGCCCTGAAGATGTCCAATAAATATGGGTGCCACTGTCTGAAGCCCCTCATTCCATTAAACTTCAGCCTGTAAGTAAAAATTTTGATTTCTGATTTCAGAGGAAGCCTTAGGAAATAATTACACCCTCTTCCCATCACCCACCTTTGGAAAAAAAAGGGAAGAATATATTCACACCTTTTGATTAATGGGTGAAATACAAGCCTCTCCATAAATCTAGGAAATGTCATAGCCTTTCTAATTAGTGCTGTCTTGACCCTGAATGTTGTCATTTCTGACAGTTTCTCTCTTCCAACATTAAACCCATGTCATTCCAAACAACAAAATTAAGCTCTCAGACAGATCCAATATCAAATCCACTCTAGTGATCCATAACAAATTTCAACTCGCAAAAGAGCTATAGCTCTATATTTTTGAACATTTAAAGCTTTCTTTAATCCTCTCTGAGGATATAATTCCCAATTTAGTGGAGGACATCATCATTGAAATATGACTTAGATTGGACTGACATGAAAGTTAAGGAATGTCATTGCAACTTAGCAAAGTTTACAGTATGCTGAATGCCATACTGTTCAAATGACATAGAATCATAGAATGTCTTGGGCTGGAAGGGACCCCTAGAGGTCATCTAGCCCAACCCCCCTGCAGTCAGCAGGGACACCACTAACTAGATCAGGTTGCTCAGAGCCTCGTCCAACCTGGTCTTGAATGCTTCCAGGGATGGGGCCTCCACTACCTCTCTGGGCAACCTGTTCCAGTGTTTCACTACCCTCATTGTAAAGAATTTCTTCCTTATAGCCAGTCTAAACCTAACCTGTTTTAGTTTAAAACCATTACCCGTTGTCCTGTCACAGCTGGCCCTACTAAAAAGATTTTCCCCATCTTTCCTATAGGCCCCCTTTAAGTACTGAAAGGCCGTAATCAGGTCTGCCCGCAGCCTTCTCTTCTCCAGGCTGAACAGCCCCAACTCCCTCAGCCTGTCCTCATAGGAGAGGTGCTCCAGCCCCCGGATCATTTTTGTGGCCCTCCTCTGGACCCACTCCAACACTTCCATGTCCTTCTTGTGCTGAGGGCTCCAGAGCTGGATGCAGTACTCTAGGTGAGGGCTCACCAGAGCACAGTAGCGGGGAAGCATCACCTCCCTCGAACTGCTGGCCACACTTCTCCTGATGCAGCCCAGGGTACAGTTGGCCTTCTGGGCTGCCAGCGCACATTGCTGGCTCATGTCCTGCTTTTCATCCACCAGCACCCCCAAGTCCCTCTCGGCAGGGTTGCTCTCGATCCTTTCTTCCCCCCGACATGAGATTCTGAAAGTTTTTATTGAACTATTTGGCTTTTACTAATTACTATTTGATATCATTGTTACTGCTTTTACTGCTGTGGGAAAGGAGTTGAACAGAGGCAACAAGCTTTTGTTTTTCTTAGGAAAATGGTGAGATTCAGGATCATCATTATGGCAAGCCAGGAGTCAATCTAGTTGATACAAGGGTTCTGTCTCATGCCCATCAGCTTGGCCTTTGTTCCTGAACTGGAGAAGTGCAACTGGTGGGGTGGGCACACCAGGGAAGCACACCCTAGGCTAGCCCTAACACAGCAGGGTAGCCATCCCCACCAGGCATCCTGCTCCAGGCCATCCAGAACATGTCTGTGACCTCCACGTAAGGGGGGGAAATAGAAGCACAGTTAACAAGGACACAGAAGATTATGAGGAGGGAAGTCAGGCAGGAGCAGGGAGAATATCAGGCTATTTTTACAAAGACTTCTGCCTGTTTTCTATTAACTACAGACTGACTGTAGTTAATAGAGTCTGACTATTCACACATGCAAATGATAAGTAAATGGAGACAAAATCATAGTGATTTTCCTGACTTTTGAGCATTTGGTATTCTTTAAATATCAGTCTGTTGCTTATTTTTCAAAAAAATTTTCATGATGACCCAGGGCACATGTCAGATTGCGTGCAAGATAGCTACACCAGAAACATCCCAGGCAGAGCATTAACTAAGGATTTGTCACATAGGTGTTATGAATGGTACTATAGTGAATTTGTGTCCACTAGATCCCAAAAGGAATTTCTACCTTATAAATACAAAAGGCAGCACTCACAAGTTTTCTAACCTCCTAATTAAAACGGCAGATCTACAGGAAGAAAGCTGGGCCTAGCTGCTCTTAATGCCTTTTTTTTTTTTAAAGAAAAAAATTTAAAATGAAGCCTTTGTTTTAAGACAGCTGCAGTTATCCACCCAACCCAGAACTGACATAACTTTAAAATCTAAGCTTTAACATTTCTTTCGGTTCACATTCCTTCCAGTTCACTGGAACAGGAGGTGGGGAAAGAGAGCACCCAACCCACCCTAACACCACATGAACACCTTGGCCATGTTGAAGTATCACCAATAGGTTTCCAAGCCAAAAAGCACAGGGCTTTGGCTAAACTTTTTACTATCAAACTAGAAATATTTTTACCTGCACTGTTATGACCAAAAGTAGAATAATGCTGGGCATAAATTTCTTAGTCTAAATTCTTATTTTATTAACATTCTTCCTCTCCAGCACAAGCTGTAGTGTCTTTGCCTTTTCCACCATTGGGATACCCCCAATTGTTTTGAAGGAAACAAGTTTTATTAACGTTCATCTGAAAGGAAGAAGGGTTTCATCTACCTACTGCCATTGTTTTCCCTTAGGATCAATTTAAGTGGATAACTAACACTTGCACAATCCATAGAGGTTTTCAACAGGCAAGCCTTTGCCATATAAGTAGGCACTGCTTTAATTTTAAGAAGCTCCACTTCCCCACAGTAAGGCCAGTAATAAGCCAGGGACTAACCTTGGCATGATTTACTTTCCATTTAACTATGTTCAAGAAATTGAATTAGGAGCAAACTCACAAAATACAGCTAAACCAAGTAAAATGCCATTGCAGACCTTTTCTCCACAAAATCCATGCTGCTTCCCTGTCCAAAAGAAGGAAAGCAGTTTTTTACCAGTTGCCAGCTACGCTACCCAAATAGCCAAGAGAGAAAGGGGGAAGTACACTGAAGGACCAAAGGAAATCAGAATTCCATATTCTGAATTATCTGTCAGACAAGCCAGAAGCAGGCTTGAAATTAAAGACAAAATGCATAAAAAGCAAAACCATAATTACTGAAGGCTGATGCACAACAGATCAGCAACTTATAACGACACTTAACAAAGTAAGCCATCATTCTCATACAAGACTATGCAGTCCAGTTCAAGAACCCATCACCTAAATTTTGCATGGAGTGCCTTAACTAAACAGCTGTATATCAGGGTTTCCATTCCACTGCTGACTCTGTCAGAAGGAAAGGCTAGGTCATACACATTGATAACAACTCTGTTCCTTTCCTCTAAAAGGAAAGGGACACAAATTGAGGTCTTATTGAACCCATCAACTGAACAGGTGTACAGACTCAGGTACAGATTTGAACAGGCTACCCAGGGAAGTGGTTGAGTTTCCCATCCCTAGAGGTATCTAAAAGATGGATAGACAAGGTGCTTAGGGACATAATTTAGTGGTGGAATTGGCAGTGCTAGGTTAACAGTTGGACTTAATGATCTTAAAGGTCTTTTCCAACCTAAACGATTCTATGATTCTAAATTATTAAAAAAGTCAAGAACATATAATAAACAAAGATAGCAGTAACTCTACAACCTGAAAAATTTTAGTCACCCCTTTTCTACATCCATACAGTAGAACAAAATCTTTGCATTCCAGCATAAGCCTTATTTATTTAGTCACTTATTTAGACTCAATGTATTGTGTCAGAAAGCAAGACAGCATCTTCATTCGCAACACACTGAAAGATTACAGCAGGGACATGAGTAACAGGACACTTCTGCCAGCCACTAATGAGCTGAGGTCCTCAGATGGAGAAACACAAACTCCAGGTGTTTTAGTCTAGCTCTGGACCAAATACTATGCTGTTCAAACACTCCAGGGCATACAATATTGTGATAGAGTATATTCATTTTCTTTTGGTCTCATGCTTTCAACCACCCAAGTAGTATATTATTAGCACAAGAAGAAAATGCCCTAGAAGGCCTTCAGCTTATTAAAATAACATTTGTATGAAAAAAATAAGTAAAATTAGCTTGAGATTTTTCTCCGTATGTTATCAAGTACAACCTATCTGCAATACAAAGACCAGTCACTTCTAATAATAAAGCTTAAGCATTCCCAAATCAAGTTGTAAATCTTGCCTCTGAACTTTTCTGCCTACTCCATCATTTACCATAATAGATAGCACCAGAGGTCACAGTCTTGGTTTTGCCTCTGTTACAGCCATATCTGTTGACTAATACACCTCATTGCGTGCACCTTTCCATATTTTCTGAACTTGTTTCTCATGTTTCCTCTCCACTCATGCTGGTCTGATTCAAGGTTGAGACCTGGTCACTTCATGTCTTGAAAACTGCAAAATCCTCCTCTCCAACCACCAAAGATCAATTTCACCCCTTTCCATTCAGGGTATTACCAATAAGTTCATCCTTCTGGTTCATCTTACAGTGCGCTTTAAATTCCTAAGCATTAAATCCTATATAATTAATTCTTTTCTATTTTCAAACATTCTGGAAAACGCTGCATAGTTTCGTCTTCCTGCTCCTACAGAACTGAATACACTTTACTCTGCCAGTAACATTGTAGCCTATTCCTGCTACAAGTGCTTCCTTTTCCACTCCCTTCTGCCAACAAGACCCCTAGTAAAAAAAACAAACACACAGACCAAAAAAAAAAAAACCAACAACAACAAGCAAACCAGGAATATTCTTAATCTTCATTAAAATTCCACTAACAGTGTTTGGCACAGCTGTAATCCTATTTGTAAACAAACAGGAAAAAACCAAGCTGACTACCATCACTGACTTCTATACTATCCTTGACCAACTTGTTCTAAACCATCTTATTTTCTTTCCTCCACCCAGCCCCCTCCAGTCAATCTGTGCTGCTCCTCCCTGCTTGTTTCATACGTTCACTATGTACTCCATTTTAGGATCAACAGGCTAATGGCATAAACATAGTACACACAAGAGACATGAAAAATCCGTGTGAAAAGCTGAATAATCATTTTGGTTTCATGCTTCTGGATTTACAGCTGTCTGGTCTGAAACTGGCTAGTTTAAAGTCAGTTCAGGCATTCCACTATTAGGCTAAACCTTTGGTTTAGTTTAAAGTTGTCACCTACCACGTATATCCACAGAGGTTAAACCACAGCATGGTTCCCCATACTAGTTAAAGCAGGGATCTGGTTTTAGAATATGAAGGCAACAATAATTAAAAAAAAGAAAATATTTATTTTTTCAAAAATTGTTCTTACCTTAATAGGGCCAATGCTTTTAAGAGCATCTATTTACAACAAGGCTGCTTTAATCTTTCACATTCTCTTTTTAAAAGCATAGTTCATCATTCAGTGGATTACAAGTTAATATTTAAACATAGTGGGATGGTGAAAAAGTCTGACTACTAATGTAATGGAATACAGAGATATGGGTTAAAAAAAAAAAAAAAAAGAAAAAACACAGCAAGAAATATCAGATAGCTTCTGATAACCATAGGTTGCCACAAGGTACTAAAACCCATTGTATAGCAGAAGTAGTTAGCACTGACAGAAAAAAACTCATTATATTTTTAAGAAGTTAATGTTATATACACCTGTTTGATAGCCCTGAAGAAGGACAACTTCAGAGAACAAAATGCAGAACAGGCCCAATCAGCACATTACAAGCCCTACTTGGCATATTACCACCTCATATTAACTAGGTTGTGTAGCAGTCTCTTTTACAAGCAGAATTTTAAAATCCACAAAAAGCTACATTTCAGTCATTGACTCATCTGCTGAAATGACCCAGATGCTGGGAGACAGTAAATCTGTTTATTTTTATGTGAGGAGGCAAACTATTATCTTAAAAAAAAAAAAAAATTAACAAAAATTTTTAAAAAGCTGTGTCTGCTTATTTTTTTTCACCTTGGCTGGTGGTATCAAACAACCACCAATGTTATTCACTAACAAACAAAAAGAATGCAAGCAAGATGTCTATGCCTGGGGTAGAGCTGTATGCACCATCCTCAGGACACACAGCTACAGCTCTTTGGGAGGTCTGTGCGAGGCCTTACTAGTGGTGTACGTAGACGCTGTAGAAGCGCCCTCGCCAAACTTCACTAGTTTACTCACTCTGTGCCATAACAAATAACTGTTTACATTTACTATCCAAGGACAACTACGCTTAGTTACGTTATTACTATGGCTAGAATACCTTGTTACTGACTTGCTTACTCAGAACCCCTACTGTGTGGGCATGCATGTATACCTTTAAATACTTTTTTTTCATATATTGAAAATATAGCCATTATTTATTATTTCTATTACTTATAAATTAGATTTTATATTACAAACCTCCTCACATCAGAATTGTCATTAACTATATTTTGGGCCCCGGACAAATATCCTTTGCCTATCAAATTTGAGGTACTATTTGTATCAGTAACTGCCTCTCTACATCTAAGAGGTGGCTCTGGCTACAGTTATAGTCTATGCAAATGTTTTGGGCCTCAGAGGCAATAAAAACGGTTGAGCAAGTGTAACATTACCACCCCGATTGCAGCATGGCATAGGTTTAATGTCCCAGCAAACCCAGGCCTACTACAGATAGCACTGCTCAAAAAAATTAGTTCTCTAGATGGAAACATGTTTGAACCAAGCCTCCTGCTCCTTTGCCTACCTGCATGAACTCCATATCCATATAAAAAAAAAACCCAGGACAGAAACAACTTTTCACACCAGCAGAAAAAGCAAAATCATGAACAGCTATCCCCACCACCACCATTAGTGCAACAAAGACCCCTTACTGACCTGTTGCCACAAGCACACCCTCTCCCTGCCACCACAGAATGAAATGGCCAAAACCCGTGCTCATCAGGGCCTATTAATCCCACCTGCGGGGCCCTCCCTGCCCCTTCCTTCCCCTCAGCTTCCGCCCCCTGCGAGGGGGCTCCCAGCCCAGCAGGTGCTAAATCTGGTTGTCAGGACAGTGCTGCAAAAGCCCTTCGCAGCTCTGGCAGCTTCACCAAGGCCCCAAAATCTAATTTGGCCCTGGAGTACAGATTGAGTGGATTTCCTTCTAGAGAGCAGCCACAGGGACCTACGGGAAAAGTTCTGGCTGGGCTTTACCCATGTTGTACCAGAATTTCCTTCAAAGTGGTGAAGCTGTTGAGAGTTTGAGGATAAAAGGCCAAAACCATGCCAGGGCACAAGTATCAAATGGCTCTCTGATTTTTAAACGTGCTCACAGGACGATGTGAAACAACTTTCCTCAAAGCTCAGCTGCAAAGCAGATTTATCTGCCCCCTCGTATGGCCAGCTGGCCAGTGAATACGTGTGCAAAATGAACTGAGGGAGCGGCTGTGGGAAGAGCAGGTACAAGAGTTGGTTTTCATCCTCCTAGGCCCAGGGAGGTAAAACACAGCCCTGAGCTGAAATCTGAAAATCTGGGCAGAGCGTGCCTGCTGCTACTCAGGGAAGACCCCTCTCCCCAGGGGTGGGTGCGCTGGGGATGTTCAGCAGCAGCACTCAATCCTGCCATGGCATCATGGTCCCCCAAGACAACCAGGGCCAAAACACCAAGGGGCAGCACTGTCCCCATAACATGTTGGATGCAATGATCCCCCTTCGACCCAGAGTGGCTGAGGCCATGTCAACCCACTCAGGTGCCTTTTGAAACACAAACTAGATCCAGATTGGTTGATCCTCATGTGTGTGCTTAAATTAGGTTGCTGGTTCAAAGCAGGTGTGTGTTTTTAAAGCAGCTCTCCCAGTCATCCGCATCTATTGTACTTGCATTCAAATGGCTGTGCCGTCTCCAAGGACCTGAACTGCATTCCTTTTGCACACTGCTAAAACAGAAGATGGACTCCTCCAGGAGAGCACCCAATGCACTCCAACTGCTAAGAAGTATTTAATCCTGGCAACTAGACATGGTCTAGTCTTCAGTGAAACCTCCTGCAATGCTGCTAGCATAGATGTTAGATCCCCAGCACCAGATTTTTTGCTCCACAGCTCTGCTCTCGACAAGAGGCAGGGCTAGCTTGCACGGGCACTGCCACTGAGTCAGGGCTACAAGATCAGGCGGACCCTGTGGGGTCCCTGCAATGCACCTTCACCATTCACAACTCCAGGAACAGCTGGCTGTGAACCAGCATCATTAGCTCTGTGCTGCATTAAATAGGCTGCATAGCCTCAAAATCCGGCTTCTCCCTGAAGACAGTACAGCTGCATTCACACAGCATACCATCTGACCTAACAAGTCCTAGTAGACCTGATCTGGCTTTGCATCATTGCTTCTTCCCCTCCCAGTCTTCACCACATCTTCCCACCCTCCTCCTCCAGGCTCTCCCTATACCACAGCCCATCTCAGCACCCCTGTCCTTTGCTTGCATTCTTCCCTAAAAAATTACCTGTGTCACTCAACCTCCATGTGCTCTCGGTCTTTGAAATCACTCAAAATCACGATTTACATGTGTTGGTAGAACTTTTCAGATATTACTGGCCATGGCCTCTGAAGACTTCATCCTCACTTGGTGTGGCTGAGCCTCCATGGTCCTTGGTATAGCGAGGTTAACACTGCCCCATGCCTTCATAGTCCCCATAGGTGTCTAGTCTGGCCTTTACTTGCCACCGGGAAGGAACAAGCATCTGGGCTTTGGATGGTAAATGGAAAAGAGATCTTACTATTGAAAGACTGGATTCCACAGTTTTCTGTATAAAATTTGTTAAATGCAGCTGAGCTGATCCAGTTGTTCACTTTCCACCAAAAAAAGATAAATCTTAATCCTTCCTTCCTAGTCCCTTCTTAACTTTCCAGCAGTGCAGTCCCACCACTTCCCTCACACTAATGAGACTTGTCAGATAATTTCATCAGCCCATTTAACTCACTAGAAAAAAAAAATTAGTAAAATAAATTGACTGACTGAGGGTAAATAGTTGAGTCTGTGCCACTCCCACTTCTAGGAGAAGATAGATGGTCTCACCTCTCTCTTCGAACTGCATATGTTTCTGACATTTTTTTCTGGTGAGGATCTTTTTCTGGGCTTAGTGGGGAAGGGTTCATACCTCAGAGGGTGCTTGATGCTGATTCAGGGTTTGCAATGACAGGAGCAGACTGACACTTCTATTTCCCTGTCCTCTGTGTCCTTCTTTTCGTATTTTGCTTATATTGGATTTATCTTTCTTGTGGGTTTTGTGAAATACTTGTCCATCCCCCACTACGGTATAGGAACAGATATATATTTGTTCAACTCAGAGAAACCATGGTTTTGGTAATCTAAAGGATGACATCTCATTCCCTAAATAAGGTAAGCCAACTTTATTTAGCATGCTGCTCCTCCATCCTGCTTTATTCTGATTCAATGGACAGCCATATGCTGTCATTCATTGTATGAATTCAAGACGCAGAACAATTAAGTTTCCTTGTGAACTTTTCTATGTTTCTCCTCACTGGAGTACCTGAAAGCTTCACAAAACCAAGCTCCTTCATGTTCACAAAATGCCTACAATGGGAGAGGTTTTAATCCTGCTTTAAGGTAGATAAAGGCACGCAAAGATTAAAAATAAAAGTATGACTAATTTTGTGTGTCTGATCTAAGAAGATTTGACTTTTCAAGAGCACATGGCTTCCTACAGCATGTTTGCTGTCCAAAGTACAGCTGCTGTTGGTTTCAGTTTCTGCTGTGAGCATTCAGCAAGCCAGTTCCCAGGGTTTCGAGTCAGGCCCAAGGAAAACAAGGAAACAAGTATCGATGTGACAAAAGTTTAGTTTAAATAAATTGGCCAACATTATACAGAAGCTCTGTAGTAGAGACAGAAACACAGGAAAGAGCCATTTTGGACTCAATAGCCTAAATTATAAGCTTTTTAAAAACTTTCCTGTACTCATTTGCTGTGTGCTTTCAACTTCTGCCGCAGAGAAGTGATGGATACTACAGAAATCTTCTCCTGCCCTTTTTTGCTTTCACTCATTTATCACAGATCCCTTACACGCAGGCATTTTGAGGGGAGGAAATACTAGGTGAACATTATAATTACAGACTATATTAGAAAGCACTCATGCAAGAGGGTCAGTTAAGTGTTAATTCTAGTGTTGTCTACCTTACCCAAGTCAAGCAGCCAAATCCTAAAGGTGACCTACAGAACTGGTTTTTTGAACAATACATGTCGTTTTGTGTGTTTGAACCTACATGGGGTAAATCCATATCTCTGATTTACCTTAAAATAAAAAGTCTGTGTTATGTACAATGCATAAAAAAATGTCAGTTTAATGCAGGTACACACATGGGAGGTACAAGCCAAGAGCAGACTCAGATATTGCCTGGCCATCAAGAGAAGCTAAACTCTAATACTGTGAAATAGGCAGAGGACTGACTTATGGTATAAATGACTTTTCTTTAGTAATTGTTGGACTATCAATACATAATAAAGCAGAATATATATTCATATAAAGAATATTAGGTGATAAATGTATAGAACTACTGGCTGCCAGCAGACAAAGAGAACAATTTATCATCTTCCTAATGCAAGGTTTGTTAATATATAGCTGGTCTTCTCAGTATCTTGAAAATTAGAAAGCTAAGCAGGGTTTGTGCTTCCACTTAAAGCTTTCGGTTCTGAACATGCATTTCCCAGATAAGATAATTATCAGCTTTTGTTTAAAACAAAACATGGATCTTACCTGCCTCTTGGAAATTTCCATCAAATAAATCAGTTTATTGTGTAGAGAACCTTATGGGAACGTGATAGCCCAGCCACAATGTCTGCACATCTGCCTCTTCACGATAATGGTCCAAAATCTAAAAATGACATTAATGATCTAAAAAATCAAAAGAGACATTTTACCTGTACACTGTGCAAAATGGTCTAATTTTTAAATATCTCCCTCTGTTCTCAACAGTGCTGGTGCATGAGTCCCTCTCTGAGAGCAGGACAAGCAGACAAGGCTGCAGTGCAGCGTGGTCCCTTGAGTGGGATTTTCACTGGGAGCTGAGGGCACCTGCAGTGAGCAACTGGCTCCCCAGCAGGCTGTGGGTGTCCCAGTGGTGTCAGCAATAAGGCATCATACAAGCAAAATAGTTTTATTCCTCCAAGGGCCAGAGTTCACTTTAACGAAGAAAAACAAATGCCCATATCCTTCTTCAATAGTCAGGAAAATGACCACAGGCTTTAAACCCTATGGAGTCTTTTTGCCTTATGACTTTAAGACACAGGCCCTTCTTGTCTGTCCATAGGCACAGCTACAGATTTAATCTGCTCAGTCATCATTTCGTGACTCAGTTACTGCCACCTTATGGCATCTGACCTTGATAGGTTTAGACTGAAACTAAAACCATCTTTTTGCTGACTGTCACTTTGCCTGTATTACTCTCTGCGTTCCTCTGCTCTCTCACAAATGGAAATTATTTGATTTGATTTCAACTCCTTTCCTAACCCATCACCACCACACCAATCTCTTCTCATTCCCATCTCCAAATCAGTTTAAGGCACAAAGCTTCATCACCCATAAAGAATCTCCAGAACGGGTTGCTTACTAGCATCCATTTTTTTGGCAAAGCTCCTCATAAGCATCTGAAGAACTTCCTTCTCAATTTCAACAAAATTTTTTCTTAAAACTCCCTGATTTATTCTAGGCATTGTGCAGGTCATAAGGCAGAGGTATCAAGGTACCAGCAGCCCATCAAACTGATCAGTACTAGAAGTAAAGTTGGAAAAGGACATATTCTCATTAGAACCAATGCACAAAGCTGCAAAATTCATCATTTGTCCTTCTTTGTAAAGATAAACAAAGAATGTCAAATATAGGCACAAGCTGAGAATAAATGCTTTCAAAAAAACTTAATTCAATATGTGAGAGAAAATGGAGCTGGTGCATGACAATGGAAAAGGGTGCAGGAGAGAGAAGTGATACAGTGATTCTCTCCAATAGGAAAGAGAAAGGTGGATAGAATATTGTATAAGGGACAACAGGGAATAGCTGGTGGCATGGAATAAAAATATAACATCAAACTAATATAGCTTTGGAATAGTATGTGGGACCTGTTTCAAAAAGTCATGATCAAAAGCTGTTCTGTAATGTACAAAAATTGTGTCCTTACAGGACAAATGATCCATGGTGACTGGACCTACTTCAGAAAGATTCTACGCAGACAGCTTCCTAAAAAGAAGCAGCTAAATGAGGAATCTAAGAGTTAAATCTTTGCAGGCAGGCTGCAGACTGACGACTTAGAGACACCACTTTAGTAGGCACAGAAAAAACACATCATCTTTCAAAGAAGGCTATAGAAGGGCAAAAAGCCACTAAACAGCAGGGTAAAGAAGATTTTAGTGGCAGGAAAAGATCATTCAAACAGCAAAAACTATGTCCAAATGAGGAACGTAGAAAAGACTGTAAACCATGGCAGTTCAAATGTGAAAATGTGATAAGTCAGAACCAAAAAGAAAAAAAAAAAGAAAAGAAAAAAAAAGACAGTTTGAGGAGAAAATCTTGTACAAGCACAAAACCAAAACAGGGTATAACTTCTTTCTTGAACATAGCAGTAGCAGAAAGCTTGTCAAGAGTGTGTCAAGCTAGTAGATAACCTGGATATGCAAGGAGTACTAAGAAGCTAAGACCATAATAAAAAGCTAAACATATTTTTCACTTCTATGGTTACTATGGAAGAGACTTACAAAGCTTGTACCCCAAAACTCTTTGCAGGGGACTCACAAGGTGGATCTCAAACCGAAGTATTGAGAAGCTGTTATAGAACAAACAGGCAATACAAACTAACAGAATCATAGTCTTCAATCAGGAGTACAAATGAAACTCAAATATTAAATAACTAAGATATTAAGTGGTATGTTACCTCTCGTTTTAAAAGTGTGGCATGTAGGAAATCTGGCACCAATTTTCAAAAGGATTTCACAGAGTATCTTGGAAACAACAAACAAGTTAATTTGGTGTCTACAGTGAGGAATAAGTAGAATATAAGAAAGAATTTGTGACAAACAGTATAGTGAGGAAGAGCCACCACACATTTTAATAAAGGAGCATGCCCCTCACAGATCTATTGAGACCTTTAAGGGTGTCAGCAAGTATACAACTAAAAAAGATCAAGGTGATACTACTCACATGGATTTCCAAAAGTTTCTCACCATAGGCTCTCAAGGATATTGAGCAGCCTGGAAACAAAAAGGAATTCTCAGATGAAATACTGGAAAGAAAGGGTAAGAAAAAACATTTTTTATAGTAGAGGGAGGTGACCAGGGGATTTCTGCCAGTAGGTGAAGTGGCATGGATATTCATTCAGTCCGGTAAAGATGAGGGCTGTCTCTGGAGAGGCACAGGAAGAGCTTACGAGAGTAAGTGACTATGCATTAAAATGGCAGATAAAATTCAGCAGACATTCCTATGAGGAAAGGCTGAGAGAGCTGGGCTTGTTTAGACTGGAGAAGACCGAGAGGGGATCTCATCAACATGTACAAATATCTCAAGGGTGTATGTCATGATGTCACTTCTTCTCAGTGGTGTCCAGCGACAGGACAAGGGGCAATGGGCACAAACTGAAGCATAAGAGGTTTCGGTTGAACAGGAGGAATCACTTCTTTACCTTGAGGGTGACAGAGCACTGGAACAGGCTGCCCAGGGGGGTTGTGGAGTCTCCTTCTTCTGGAGATATTCAAAACCTGCCTGGATGATGTCCTGTGCAACCTGGTCTAGGTGAACCTGCTTTAGCAGGGGGGAGAACTAGATGATCTCCGGAGGTCCCTTCCAACCCCTGCCATTCTGTGATTCCGTGATTAATGTGAAGTAACATACCTAAGAAAAAATATCCTAATTTTGAAAATACAGTGGTAGGGGCTGAGGTGTCCATTATGAGTCAGGAATGAGATCTTGTGGACTTCATAAATAATTCAATGCCAACCTGAGCTCAGTGCTGTAGAAATCAAAAAAAGCAAATCAAACACTTCACTTATTTCCTGACAGACTAGCACAAACAAGCACTCATCCTACTGTAATAAAGGTATTTAAGCCCACGTCAGTGTCTCCCCTACTGGAAGCAAGCCCACAGCCCACCTATCTCTCCTCCTTGGCATGAGAATTCTGGTCCCTTTTCCCCTTTGCTCCACATGCAGGAAGAACACACGCAGCTCATCATTTCCTCATACAAGTCCCTTATAGCACTCAAATACTCTGCCAGCCATCCTGTTTGTAACCTGATGAGGAAATCAATTTGCTAGCAGTGTACTGAAGCGCCTGTGCTGGCCCCCAGCAACTAGAAACAAGTGGCCTGTCATGTTCTTCAGTAAAATTAAACCTTGAGCGTATTTTATAATGTATGTTTAGAAAGTCTCCCTCTTAGACAGATTATTTTTTAAAAAAATATATCAATCATATTAGTGCATTTGGGAATAAAAGTATAGTTTGCTTAAATGGCTGTCATCTACCTTTTCCTGAATACTAATCGCTTACTGGTATTAGTAAGATTGCAAGAATATTTGACTTCTCAGGTATTTTTGAACAAAAATTTTACCAAGTCCGCATTTTACAAGGCACTATTTTAAATATCTAATAGAATCAGTAGTATAATATGAGACTACCAAAATGTTTGCCTCTTCAACTCTTGTAACTTCTGTATCCTAAATATGTACACAGCCACATAGAAGATGGCAAAGGGAACAAGGGCTATGTGTTTCCCTACCTGAAGGCAGTTATTTGTTTCTTTGGTGCAGTAAGCTTTAAAGATGTTCACTAATAATGGAAAGTGCTAATTTCAGCATCAGTAAAGCAGCATAATTTAATGAACAATCCTCTAATAAGCTAGATAGATAATAAGCATAGATAGAGGATTATATATTTATTGCATAGTGCATGAGAGTAAAATTTCTGTAAAATGAAAAGAGATAGAAATCCATAGGTTCAATATCCTAGGGCAATTTGGGAAAATATTAAGCTTTCTACCTTTAAAAAAAATTATTTTCCAGATGTATTTTTGTAAGATATAGAAATAACTGAACATTATCTACGGGACATATTGGAAACTCTGAAAGAGAGAATTATCCCAGGAATCCTCCCATAAATTTTATGCCAGAATTTTGAGAGACATATCCCAGAAATGCCTTTGGGCACATCACTGATGTTATTTCCAGGCTAATTAAGGATGTATGCTCCCTTCCAGTGGGATGAGTGATGTGGTAGGTTTAACCAGGTCTTGCCAGGAAAATGAAAATATATGCCTATTTCAATACATCATCTCTTCTTGGCATTATGCAGCAGAAGCTACACTTAGTCACCATCCAAATTTGCACAAAAGCAACAGATATGCACAGGAGCATGTATGCTTTGAACCCACAAAGTGTTCTATCTGATGTAGCATGGGTTTCCACTCCATCCATCTTTTCCGTAGCTACTCAGTCTCTGAAAGTAGTAACACTAGCATTCCTCTCTCTTTCTTCCCTCCTTTGCCCTCCTTTATGAAGCAACCAAAATGTACAAAAAAAAAAAAAAAAAAAAAAAAAAAAAAATCCATAAAAGCAGGTGTGCTTGAGTAATCCTACTGCAAGGCAAGAACAGACATGCATGTTACAGTAGCAGCAGACCCAGCACCGCGGTGAAAGATGAGAACTGAATCCATCCCTCACACTGGGTCATGCCCCTCCAAGGTTTTATAGCTCACGGCTGCAGAGGAGGGATGAATCATAGAAATATTGGTTGGAAGGAACATCTGGAGGTGTTTGGTCCAACCCATAGCCTGAATAATGTTGGACTATTGCCAGCAGTAGATCAGGTCAGCCACAGGTTTGGCTAGCCACGTCTTGAAAACCTCCAAGGATGGAGCTTCCACAGCCTCTCTGCATAACCTGCTCCAGCGCTACTCTACCCTCCTAGTGAAGAAGGTAGTTTGTTCAGGTTTTTTTGTCTAGAAGGGAGTGGAAAGTAGGAAAATTATAGGACACCATAAAAAAATCCCATACTATGTATGCTGCATATCCTAATGGCAGTGTCATAGTCTCTGACTTCAGGCAAACTAGAAAACAGCAGCAGCAACTCACAACAGCAAAGAGCATATGAAGTACCAATGCTGTGATGGAACAGGGAGAAGCAGCATGGTAGCTAATGGAGGAAGGAAGGAATGAAATTTCCCTTCTGCCCTCCTTGCAAAGCTGCCCCTGTAAAAACAAACCAGACCATTCCCCTCTGTTACATAGCCCACCATTCATCATTCTTGACACCAGTCTGCCTCAAGCAGGTAGGGTTACAAACAGCAGATGACATCCTGGTTCTGGACCCCCTGTGCTACACTGGGGCACGCACGGTTTTGACTGAAATGCCACAAGCAACTGAAGTCAGATTTAGGCTACAGTGTTTGAGCATTGGTGCTTTAAGGCGGAATTCAAAGTTTTCATAGACTGAAGACTTAGGAGGAGGCACAATTTAATGGCTTAAATCTTTGGCAGAATTAGAATGCAATGGGGAAATGTGTGTGTCTAAATTCACTATTATTTCAAATATTTATTCACTGCTCTTTTCTTTTCTAGGTTTGACACCAGTCTGACAATCAAGTCTCCCCAGACAGTGCTCCCTGAGCCTAGGACACATGCGCATCAGCTTGAATCACACAGCCTCCAGCCCTCTGAGCCTTTCCTGGTTCAGAGGGAGCGAGCGGCTACGTTCTGACAGTTTCAGTGGGAGGTGTCAGCCTGTTTCCAGAGCTTTCAAAAGACATTCCGTCATTTCATGAATCATATCATTGTGTGGAACTTCTGAGATAATGAGACTATGAACATCATCTTGCAACACCGTTTGGCTCAAAGGCAGGGAAACATGGGCATACCCCTCTACACAGATTTTGCCGGGGAAGTAGGGAACATCCTGCTGTCTGTAAAAGACTTTTCTTAGCGTCATTTGCAAGCGTCTGGATGCTACTAACAGTGGACAAGACAGAACTGGTCAGCCACAGGTTGCATATCTCAAACACAGCTTTGCTCTGCTTTAAGCTTCTGCATAGAAGCGCAAAAGAGACAATCACCACGGGATGTGAAACCTGCTAAAGCTTACTTAGGGCATTAGACTGACATGGTTGCAATAAAACCACCTCACTTCAATTGAAAGACTAGTTTTTCCTCTTATTACCAAACTGAATGAGCCTATGAGACCGTCTGAGTCTAGATTTTAGCCTACACAGGTAGGATGACTCACCCACACCTTACCACTATGCAACGGAATGGGATAGTCATCGGGATTAAATTGATCTGCAACAAAAAAATTAAGCTCCCACACTGCAGATTGACTTGACCATTTAGAATCCCAAGTGTCACTGAAAATTCTTTATACTTGAGCTTTTATTTTGGAACACAGAATATAGGACCTAGCAGAGATTCTGACAAAATTGCCACATGGAGCTTCAGCTACCATTTTATCTCACTTTTCAAAATAGCACTTCTGAGCTGTGCTACAAAACGCTTATCAAAAGGTTTTATTCAGTAGCTGCTACTTCATTTGGTTCACCCACTGCCCTCCAGACCAAATCACTCTCTGGTATTTGGCCGCTTTATATAAAAACTACATAGGGAAAACAATAAAACCCCAACCCCCATACAGTCCCTCAAAGAAGGATGTCTAGCCCTCTGGAAAAAAAAAAAGTGAAGGTGATACAAGAGACTAAAACATTTTTCTACCTTGCCTAGATTGTTCTACATATGGTATATATTACAATTCTCAGAGTTTACATATCATATGTCATATGAGAGCAATAAATTACTTTAATTGGCTCAAGTGTGAATTTTGAATGACTGGAATTATTTTTTCTTTCTTTTTTTTAGGTATTTAAATGTAACATAGAATTTATTTTTCACATTAAAAGGCCACATGCTCTAAAGCAAATCCCTTAAATAAAAATATAATAATGTAAAAACTTTTTAGCATCCAGCATTTCCAGTGTGAGCGTTCAAATCCTATATGTGAAAATATCTGGAGAAATCATTCCCGTATCACTTGAATTTCTCATTCAACAGGAAAAATATTTTCAATGTATACAAAACACAGGCTGCAGCCCACCTAGCTGCCTACACCAGCATAAAGGAGAGCCAGCAAATGTAACCTCCACGGTACTGCACTGCGGCACTTTCCATGAATTTAACTTCTGTAATCAAAATATTCCACTCTGGGTTTTAGATGAGCTTGGCACTCTCAGTGATCTGGACACATTCCAGTGTAAACTTTTTTTTTTTTTTTTTTTTAATAACATAGCAGGAAGGAGGAGTAAACAGACAAAATAGGGAATAACTTGCCTGTTGTGAATCTGCTAAGTATTTCATAAGTATTAGGCCCAGCTCTGCACAGTACTGAATTAAGGCTCAACTTTGTTAAGTGAGAAGATGTCTAGAGCCTGTTTTCTCCAGTGATATTCTGCATTTATTTACACAGACAAGACAGAGTATCTCTCCTGGTGACACAGGCACCAAGGAAGAGGCTGCCACCTCTGTTGAGGCAGTCTTCCTTCTTTGTAAAATCATCTCAGCCTGAAGCACCTGGGCAGGGACTCCATAGGATTTTGAATATAGATTTTTACTTTTTTTTTTTCTTTCTTAAGCAGAGGTATCTGCCCTGGTATCATCATCTATACAGAACTAACCTGAGTCTCAGCATTTGTATTTATACCTCAAGGGAAGGACAGATTTCAGAGGCGATAAAAGTTGTTACAGGCTAGAGAGCTGTAACATAAACCAGCCCCTCTGGGAGAGTGGGAATTCCCTTCTTCACCAGCTTTTGTGTCTGCTTCCCTCACATAGCCCCCTCCAAATCTCTTTGCAATTAAACTTGCCAGGGATCAGCTAACAATGAAATAGCATCCAGGTACTTACCTCAGAATTAATCCTCAACAGTGCAGTGGAATAGGTACATGTGATAATTAACAGTCACAGCAATTAAAGCAATTTCATGTTGCGATATTCATTCTCAGCAGAAAAGAAAATCTAGTTTATCTCTCCTGACTGAGTGCCAACATGATGCTGAAAGATTTAACACAGCAACTTGCAACACAGAAAACCTGCCTCCTCTCTTCTGTAAAGAAGAGAATGAGGCGGCACGCAGAGCTCTGCTGTACTGCTTTGGCCTACATTGAGTCAAAAATACTGTAAGATACAGAATGCTAACCAACTTTATTTCTATTCTCTGATACGCTTATGTTCACAGCCTGTATTTAACTACATGTTAAAATACAAGCAAAAGCTAGGGAGTGTGTTCTTTGCTACATCTGGCAGTGAAATGTAAGAAGAAAGCCAAGTGAGCTGAAAGAAGAACTGCCAAACCACAAATGCATTCCCCTTAAGCATTCCACAAAATGTTGGTCACTTGCTACAGATCTTGGAAGAAATACTGACATTTCTGTCACCCAAAGCAATGAAGACTCAGGGCATTGGCACAGTGGAACTGGGAAAGACATCTTTACAGGGACTGGAATTAAACAGCTAATCAAAACCAAGATACAGATACTCCTACCACACGCATCTATGTTGTATCATTTGTTCTTACCAGGCAAAAAAGTCAAACAAATAAAACAAAGATAAAGTAATGCACAAGCTCTTTCTCAGCAGAGCTATAGCAGCAAAGAAATTCCAAGCTAGCAAAAGAATAATTTCTACTGTGATCTACGAAAAGCGCACTGCTGTCCTTTAAAAACATAAATTGTATGTCTAAACTTGAAACAATTCAGAAACTGTAATAATGGATAATGCAGATATGCAAACATACAAATTCTATTAAGTATGTATGTTCTGTGTTTTAATCCATAGAAGCATTCATACTGAAGAGTATAAACGTTTGTAGGATTTGACTGGAATGAAAGTAATCTGCGTTTATTTGGGGGCTTTGATGCACACTCTCTGCTTGATCTTGGGATGCTTCAGAGGCAGTCATATATATTCTCTTGCAGATAAGGAATCTTACTCATGCCAGTAGCCCCTTCTTTTCACATAAATTAAGTTATTCACAAACCTATCTATCTGCAGCATCAGTCATACATTTTGTATGACTCAGATCACTAAGTATAAAATGGGTTCATGACACTTTTCTCCTTATGTATTTCTATTTCTCCACCCTTTGTCTTGATCAGATCAGAATATGTCTGGGTAACATCTCTTAGTACATTCCTGTGAAGTACCTAACACAAAAGGAACCCAAATTTGGTTGGCATATCTCTTTCTAACAGTAGGACAAGTAGGTTGAGAAAAACCTTCTGTTTGAATAGCCCATCTTCATAAAACACTCTAAAAATGAGAGGGACTTCTCCTTTCCATATCTAGTCTGAAGCATTCGCATAATCTATGATCATGCAAAATGGAAGTGGGAGTGAACAAACTGGATCTTTTCCATTTCCTTGAAGTCCCAACACACGGAAAAATCTGGATTTTCTGTCCTTAACACAGCAGAAAAGGAAGTGAAGAAGGAAAATCCAGGACACTTCTCAACTGACTGTCAAATGCCAGGAATCTTTAAAGATTTTACCTCCTTGTTCACTGAAGATCTGTAACACACAGAGCTACAGTGATCTGAACTTTCTATGTACAGTGTACATCAAAGAACATAAAGGTTTTGCATATGAGCTAAACATAGTCACTTAACAACTTCTGACATGTCTGGGTGAAACAAATCATGCTTCCAGATGAAATTCATCTTTGAATACCCTGGTTACCCTCAGCAAAAATTTCCCCATTTGGCAACAGTGTAATTTCAGTGTCTACATACAGGCTGGATGCTAGGGGCTCAGCCAAGAATTAGAAGACAGAAATGAAAAACGTCTGGTGCTCGCTAACAGCCATCATAGCCAATGAACAGAGGCTGGTGCATCTCTTAGGCTAATTACATGGGCTATGACTGAATTAGAGAAGAGGCATGGTAACCCTTGTAAAAGAGGCTATGAATTTGCAGGTCCAAATGAGGACAATCTTATCAACCCATACTGCGCAAAATGGGTGAGCCAGGAAGGTCAGGAGGGCAGGTGTTATGAAGGTATGGATAGGCCATGCAGAAAACAAAAACTAAAGAATATATGTGGCAATAGTTAGTACAGTTGCAACTGGTTAGGGGCTTAGTGATCTGGGGTGATCTCGGCATTTTTTATTTTTTTTTAATAAATTTAAAACACTTCTGGAGAAATCAACAATTTTTGCTCTGCTACAGCAGTTCCTAGACCTATTTATGAAAAGTATAGATTTTAATAACCATGTCATCTTTTCAGTTGCATCTCAACAGTTTAGTGATTCTTCTCCACAAGGTGGCAGAAAGACCACACGGTTGACCAATAATGGTTATAACCAACCTCTGTCTTGTCACAGAATCACCACTTTAAAATTCCTACCACCCAAGTGAAATAAATCCGTAAACAATGAATTCTATGTTAATTGGAACAGTGCAATATATCCATATGATATAACAAAGGTTTAAGGAAGAAGATCACAAACAGAAGAGATTAAACTGCTTAGTCATCATGACCTACTCAAACATCATTATGCAAATAGAGGCTTTGCATAAATGCCAGCCGGTGATACCTCAGTTATCTAAATAGAAATGGATATGAAAGCAATTTGGATAAGAAAGAGGATCATATTTTAACACCGATGAAACCAGCCTGGAGGGCAATAACTTTACATTGGATGAATTTTCAGATAATGAAGCTTCAGAAAAAGAAGCTCAAGGTAAAGTGGCTTTTAAAACACCAGTTTCCAGATTGGTAATGGGGGCACAGGGCTTGGGTGGGGAAGGCCTCCCCCTCCAGCCCCAGTTCACACAGGGCTGTGCCTCTGGCTGTGACATGGGGTAAGGCCCATGTGCCTGTCAGACAGGAGCACGGCGCAGGCAGTCAGCTCTGGGGGAGCAGGGCTGGCCTGCGAGGAGGAGGATGCTGGGTGTGGAAGAAGGCAGGCAGGCAGAGCAAAGGCTGCCTGGCCAGCTGGCAGCAGGAGCCTTCTGGCAGGACTCAAGATCGAGGATTCAGGGCAGGGGCAGGAGGAAGACATGAATATCTTAAGGGTGGATGTAATGAGGATGGAGCCAGACTCTTCTCAGTGGTGTCCAGTGACAGGACAACGGGCAATGGGCACAAACTGAAGCATAAAAGGTTTCAGTTGAACAGGAGGAATCACTTCTTTACCTTGAGGGTGACAGAGCACTGGAACAGGCTGCCCAGGGGGGTTGTGGAGTCTCCTTCTCTGGAGATATTCAAAACCTGCCTGGATGATGTCCTGTGCAACCTGGTCTAGGTGAACCTGCTTTAGCAGGGGGGTTGGACCAGATGATCTCTGGAGGTCCCTTCCAACCCCTGCCATTCTGCGATTCTGTGTGTAATTCAGCATGAAGGATGAGACTTGGGATCATGGTAACAGACTCTGCAGCCTGGAGCAACTCATGAGCTCGCCTCCATGCCTGGCAGGCTGGGGTGCCCTCCTGCACCATGCAGGGGATGAGCCTGAAGCCCCGCTGCCTGCCCCAGCCCTGCGGCGCACCACAGGCTCCTTCCTCACAAAAACGTTGTAAGTCACTTCTCTAAACTAGAGGTTACATTTCTGTTCCTCTCCTAGATTTGCTTAAACAGGCTATAACTGATCGCTGCGGTTCAGAAGGGAAGCAATTCTTGCCCAACGCCATATTTTTGGATCGCTCCCCCCAGATATCTCTCTCAGTGTTCATCTGACCCATTTTTTTTTTTACAGCAGATAAAAAGACATGCTGCATGTACAAAAGAATCCCTCTACTTCTATTCCAGATCCTTGCAGGTTCATCTATACCCCCAATCAATAAATTGCAATTTCCCCCTTGAGGATCAGCAGTAGTAAAATCCTCACACCCTCCGGGAAGGCCTCCAGCCCTGGCGTACCATATGAGCAACTGGCCTTTTAAGAGGCTTAAAAAATAACAATTTATGAAATAACTTTTAGTGGAACTGACTGCTGTAGTTATTTCAGAATAAAATAAGAAGCAAAAGATAACCAGAAGCCAGGGCAAAAGCCAGTTAAAACCGACAGAAGCGTTAAAGCCAAGTACACAGTGGTGACAGCAGTAAACACAGTCATGTGCTGAGAAGGCCTGACACGACCTTGTCTCAGTGACAAACATCCTCTTCAGCTTGTGAAAAATGTCCGTGGTTTTTTTGAAAAATGATTCCAAAGTCTGTTGAAGCCAGAAAATCAAATTAAGAAAGCATTTAAAAAATCAGCTTAAAGTGATTAAAATTTTTGTGAAGTGTGGAAAAAAAAAGGGATTTTTAAATCACTTTTGCTTGTCAGGATGAAAATACATCATCCAACTGAATGTTTTGCCCACACGCAAACAGAACAGCTACAAGAAGCTGGGCTGTGCTACGCGACAGCTTCAATGTCCACCCTGACTGCAGCCTCAGCAGAGTCATCCCTCCCTCCTGCTCCGGCCCTAGGGATTGGGGAAACACGTTTGTGAGAAGTTGGCCTTTTTTAGGCAAACCCGCCAGACTTGCAGAGGGACCCCAGTTTCATCCCTGTCTCATCCCCGTGCTGTCGGCCGTCTGACCTAAGAGGCAGGACTTCTCTGCCTTTCCCCCTCTTCTACAATCAGGTGAGCCAGAGCTAAGTTTAAAAATAAAGTCACTGAAATATATTAACATATTCAGGATGCCACAAGAAAACCTTGTACTATCCTTTATTGGATTTTGGATTTTCAGTTTAAAGCAGTCAGAGTCTCCAAGGTAATTTAATGGAGTTTAAGAATATCTTCTGTTTATACCAGTGGGACTGTGCATCTACAGAGATACCGCCCTACATCTGAGAATAGCCAGGGTATTTAGCAAGACCGTCCACACAAAAAGAGAAAAAACATTTCAAGTGCTTCTATTTCATGTATGAAAAAGAGGAGTCTTATTCATGACCTAAGCTGGAAAAAAGGCGATTTTGCAGCTGAAATTCAGGAGACAGGGATTTGTCACCCCCGATGGTTCATAGGTTCTCCACATGGCCTCAGGTGAGCTGCTCTCACCTGGGAAACGATGGAGGCAGCGTGTCACATCTGTGCCTTTCTGATCTGCTTAAATCATCTTCTCTTTAGGACAGGAACAAATGCTGAAGGCTCCCTTTTTCTTAACAGAGGATGACTAATAAGGTAAACATCAATCTAATGCCCTTCCATGCTTACACTAAACTATTCACGGCACCTCAGAGAAGAGTGGAAATAAGAGCACAGCAGGCCCTGCTCAGGCTGTTGAAAGGGGAAGCTTCTGCTCTTCTACTTTTGCCTTGATCCCCAAGAAATTTGGTATCAGAGCTAAGAAGGGAGTGTATCTGAGTAGGCCAGATTCTCAATCCATGAAGATGCCATCTCCAGAGTATGCTAGGTCTGTATTTTCAAGTCTAGCCAAACTGTCAGTACTGATTCCCCCCAGTCTATGTTGCAAATTCTCCCCTCAGTAAGCACCCCCATGCTATAACAGCTGTATGCTGACAATTTTTAGGCTTTCACACTGCCAGAAGGTGGGGCACGCAGGAATGAAGGAAATGAAGCAGTACACTGGCTTTAAGTCTTTTCACTGAGATCTTGCAGTCTTCTGAAGCTGCCTGTTTTCTGTGCTAAATATTTGAGTAACTCACTAAGAACGTCCTGCTCCCTCCCCCAGAAGACTGAGCTGGAGGAAACACTGCAAATGGTTCCCGGCTTTCGACAAGGGCAGTTTCACTGTATAAGGGATAATCTGTTTTGCAAAGCTACTGGTTATAGTTAAAGGGCATCAGGGTGGTACAGAGAAAATTACAACCAAATGGGCTTAGGTAAAATGAAGGTAAGTTACCAGAGCACTACACAGGAGGAAGGCACTTCACTACCCAGCTAAAGCACAACAGATCTGATACATGAGCTCATGTACATGAGCTGTATCTGATACAGATCAGGAACACATAGCTGTAACTGCCTTGCCCACCCTCTGCAAAACTGAGGATAGCTTTATGCACTCTTACCTGGCAGCTACCCTTTAGCATCATACCCTGCTAAACAGTGTAAAGTCCTAAAAGCAGCACCATCAGGAACCTCCCTCGCAGATGGTTTTTTTCTGTGGCAACTTCACAGATGATTTATCCCAAATTAACCCGTTTAACTAAGTGTGGCAGAGGCAGCATGGCTATATCTTTCTTATTCTCATAAATGTTATCTGAAGTGCAATCAAGTTTGCAATTCATTAAAAGAAAGTCCCAACCCTGTCATAAAATGTGACAAATCTGATCAATTGTCTAAAAATATGAAAGCATTTATAACACTGTATATTCATTTGCTGGGAACACTGGAAGAAAAAGGAAGAAATTAATGCAACCAGGAATGTAGCAAATTCTATAAAAATCCCACAGACAGGAAGAAAATTTGCTCCGTGTCAAATCCTTAGTCAGTTAAGCTCTAATTGCACTGTAGTTTAAGATGGAAATGACTTACAGAGCTCATCAAATTTATGTCACTGCAAGGGCTGTCACAGAAGATGTATCAGATAGTAAGCTGAGGATACATTTGTTCTTAGCAAAAAGGCCAAGAAAAAAATGTATCTTCTTCCTACATCCATCAGCTGAGGCGAGAACACATAACTGGTTTAGAAGATAAGGCAATAACTAATTCAGTCATGTGGAAAGAGCTGCCGTGAAATCCCTCCCACCACCCACAACATTTTTCCACCCACATTGTTTGTGCTGCTGCACAATCCCCACCTAAACTTTAAGAAACTGAAATTCATCTCTTGGCAATCCTAATGCTTTGTTATTTCAGCCCACGATTCTTTGCTTCGTTGGCGGCATAATATGTTAACGACGATGAAATCACTACAAGCCTAGGACCTTCGGATGTCCACAGCAGCAGTCACTTGAAAGGGAATCTATCCTTATTAGAGGAGAGAGGATTTTCAATCAATAACTGTCAGCTGTACATTTTCTTAAACATGCTGTCAATGGGATTTCTCTCCTTCCTTGTATCACTCAAACGCTTTTCATACTCACAAATGTGGGAGCCTAGTCACTCCA
Organism: Egretta garzetta; assembly: GCF_000687185.1. Taxonomy (NCBI): domain Eukaryota; kingdom Metazoa; phylum Chordata; class Aves; order Pelecaniformes; family Ardeidae; genus Egretta; species Egretta garzetta. The sequence goes on from NW_009260791.1 coordinate 7,393,068, forward strand.
CGCATCTGTTTAGATTTTAGTTTCTCCAGTGAGAATGCCAACAAGGAGGCCAACGTTGACTGTGATTTTTCTGTTATCTGCGTACACATGCAGTAGAAACTGTACTGAGACCACAAACTCATTTCACATTCTGTAGGTCACTGAACAGCTGCTGGTAATGATTTTTGCTCACTAATGACCTAGGTTATATTTGAATCAGTGCCCTAGAGGTGAAAAACTCTGTATTCCATTACTGATCCCCTGAGTCATAAAATCCCTTGATAATTTTTTTTCTAGGTGGTTTTTGCAGTATTGTTATTTATTATCTTATAAAAATTGCATGTTCATCAAGCTTCAGAAAAATGCATAATAAAAAGCTGCATGTATAAGAGATGGAAGCATTTGCATTAAATGACCCTCAAGATGTGGCAACACAATGGAATCAACACTACATAACAATCAAAGGGGTTGGAAGCAAGAGGCTTGCTCCCCCTTGAAAGGAAATATTCTGTCAGGAGAATAGAATTGTATAACCAAATATATGAACAAGACATTATTTCTGGCACAGTCAAAAAGCTATACTAAATTAATTATAACCTTGGCTTTTAGTCCCATCCTCGGGTAATACTCCGACATATATCACTCACATATTTAAGTTAACACAGCCATTTCTACTGGTAAAGTATATTTCTTCTAATAAGATATTATACATTTCATTTGCCACATTATGACGTCCCACGCGTTACATACACAATTCCCCAGTGCGGGCTTGATTAAGAGAAATACCCAGGCTCTTAGGAGAAAAAAAAACAAAACAAACTGCGCTGTGAATCTTAAAAACACAGACTTGTGTAAGAAATGTGGCAAGGGGTTAAAAAGCCAGATAAGTGCTTTGGTATCTCAATGTACCAGTGCTTTTCAAATATTAGACTCTTCCTACCTGCTGTGCTTAGCTTCAAAATTCAGCACTGCCACAGGAAAAAAAAAAAAAAAAAATCTGTTTGCTTTTTCATCCATGTACCACATGGCTTTCACTCTCATCAAAACACAGCAAAAGTGTCACAGGAGAATCATTCCCGTGGCTGCCTTAGCACTTCTGATCTTTGACCTCCGCTGGAAATGGATTCCAGGCACACTTCTGCCTGACAAGTGAACTGTGTAAAATCTTGATGAGGTGTGTGTTTTGTTTTGTTTGATTAGCAAGCCCTAAAATCAAGGGAAAGCTTTGCCTAACAAAAAAAAAATTAAAAAGCCCACTTTCTTTATCCCTGCATTCCCTTTGCAAATGTACTGACCTAGAACGGGATATGCTGTCTTCTACATAGGTAAAAAGCACATTAGTACATCAAAGCGGTGTTTTAGTGAGACACAAAGGGCAACAGCTACGCGCGCAGAGCTTGTGGCAAAAGAGGAAGGCTTAGAGCCATGACGTCATAAATCTCAGCAACTCCCGCAATGCACTGAATGCGTACGCACAGCATAAAGAATTTGCTCCCTGGAGGAAAAAGCTTAGGAGCAGGAGGAAAGAAAAGATTATTTTTAGCTAAGGGAACCCTTTGTCTTACGGCATTAAAAAACCTTGAGTTGGCTTCTCACAATAGCAGCCTTGTGCAGTGCTGTACTTTTAACTCATGGAGTGCTGCAAAACCTAACAATTACAGAGCAAAGTGCCGCGTTCTGAACTTGCCTATTTGGTTCTTACTTGATGTCCTTTGGGCTCTGGTTAGAATTTTGCACATATCAAAGCTTCAGATTTTAGCCATAGAATTCAAAGCTCTTGTTCTTATCCATTACCAAGTTACACGTTTCCATGAGTAACACAGACCTAAGCGATAGGACCAATAAGCATCATTTATTAGCCTGAGAGGCTTAAAATGCGATACCTAAAATTAAACTGAAGGTCCATTCCCATTTGAACACTTTATCTAGCGAGACACAGATCAACCTTTTCCTCTAATGCCAAAGAAATTTGATTCTGCATCCATTAATAATCCCAGATGTCAGCCATAGACAACATTTTCATCAATCATTGCATTAAAGCACTGACCAAAAGATATACCTAGAAAAGAAGAAAACACACTTCCCACTACCTTAATGTCTTTAATGTGTTTTCAAGATTTTAAGCCATTTTGCTGAAGGCTACTTTTAGTAAAGTGAAGAGACAATTGCATATACATCTCAGCTGCAAAAAATTTGATTTTGTTGAGCAAAGAAAAAGAAGTCTTACAGCCTATTTTAGCTGCATCCTAGGTACCCCCAAGTAACACTGCATTTTGTAGTATGCCTAGCTGTTAGCTAGGGCTGATTTGGATCAGCTTCAGCCTGACCTCTAGTACATGTATAGGAGCCGCAGCTGCCTACCCTTGCTCCATGTGCCAGGATGGCCTGGCATAGCTCTGTTAAATGGCGTAGCAGGGGTATGTCTACACCACGCAAACCAAACCTGAGGTGAGCTACCCCGAGCTGCCTCCAAAAGCATTAATTCAAGTACCAGAAACAAGACAGACACATCAGTGCAGTATTAGTCTGACTAATAAGCAGGGCTAATTAGTCTATATAGCAGCTTGTACTAATGAATTTCAATGAAAGTGGGCTAAATCTAATTACCTAAGAGTTTTTCTGGTTAAGAGCACATACACAAAGTGTTACTATGAATTTGCTGGTCCACAGGAACTCTCCACACATTTAACCTTTCAGTCCAATTCACAGCAGTTTCATTCCCCAACCATGCCCTTAGGACAGGCCTCCTGACCGGCTGTTTGCAAAGTTATGCCAAAGACAGAGGAAGGGAGACGTGGAATTACCACAGGTGATCCTTTATATTAGGACACAGCTGGTGAACAGAAAAAAACACGTGCTACTAACATCACACCATCATCCCTCTGTACATTGCTGACTACTGCTTAAGGCAACCTCTTAAAAATAGAAGTACTAGATAATGGAGGTGGCAATTGGAGTAACTCTGGTGGGGAAGGAGGAGAGAAGTATTTGCCACCCTTCCTTTATCAAAAAGCCCCCGCTGTGCTGGCCCACATCATTAGGCAGCTCTTGGAAATCAGATGTCCTCGGTGAACCAGCTGGAGGCACAGGTTACGATAGATTCATCATGTACCTGCCACACACAAATGACGGTACTCCAGGACTTGCCCCAGACAGTGCCTCTGACAGCAGCAAGTCTGCTGCATGGAAATTCAGCCTCTGGCCCCCTTTCTATAGGTCTTGTTGTTCCAGATAAACAAACCAGACTGTCCACAACTGAAAGCCTGGCGATGTTTTTTAAGACTGCTCCAACTTGGTTTGCTACTTGCTTCAAATGCAGAAAAAACTGAAATAACACATAGCCATTCAAAGACTTGGCTTTCAGAAAAGCGCTTCAGAACATGCAAAGCTGTCATTTTCATAAGGAAATTTGGTGATGGTTATTTCAGGAAAAAAGCGGATCCTTAAATGTTTTATGCCCATCCTTCTCTGTCACTAACCAACAGTATCTGACAATTCCTAGCCTTATTAATAATCACTAGTTATCACAGTAATTAAGAGTTTGAAATGCTAATAAATAGGTGCCAAATGTGTTCTAATTTCCTAGCACACACAGTAGATAATGTATGTTGCTTACTGACATCTAATACCATATATGTGCCAATTTACTGGCATCTACGGAAAACGTAAGAAACTAAATATAATACACAAAAAATGTCCTAACTCAAATCTTATGGGCTCATCCTTCACAGGAAAAACATTTGAAATCTCTTAATAACTTGAACTTTAGCAGTGTCTTAATGAGATACAGTCTTGATCCTTTTAGTAAGCGAGGCAGCAAATTCAAACATTTCTAAAAATACAAATATTACCATTCATTATGACCAAACACTTTCCTGGCATTCAGTTCAAACAACAATATTAATGAAGCATGATAATCCTTGATGGTACAGGATGTTTAAGCATCTAATTAATATTAACAGGCAAAGACTAATCAAGGGTTATAAAGAAAGTGCTATAAGCTGGTCGAAGAAAGATGAACCTTGCAACACTTGCTTGAAAACAAATCCTACCCTGATTGCCAACAATTGGACTTTAATAGGTAGGCTGAGTGCATGTAGACAGATTGTAAAGTGGTTACAGTGGGGGAAGTAGTGACAAGTGACCTTTTTCCAAAACCCAAAATGTCCTCATGAAAAAAGTTCAGTTATGTAAAAATTTTAGAGTTTCTGACAAGGAAACTACAATGACAAATAGTGCAGATCAACACAAGGCTCAAGGATTACTGCATCCAGGATTTATTTTGGAGATATATATATATAATTGCTTGGAGATATATATATATAATTGCTAGGGGGACATTTGCATAAAACCACTTCTTTTGAAGGGTGGATGCTACGTGAGAATCTGGAGAAACAGCCTTTGGCCCTGAGATTGGCACAGCTGATGGAAAGAACCTTAACTTGGGAAAGAATGTCTAATTATGAAGAGTACTGTACTCAGATAGATGGTATGTTCAGTGAAAGGATCACGTTTAACTGGACTAAAGAACTGAGCATGGTCAGTGAAAAACAAAGCATCCTTATATTAATGACAAGATCCTGAGAAGCAAGTCAGAAGAAATGGATTTATTATTGAGGATCACAAAATAGGATACCCTCCGTCAAGCAGAAACACAGTGGTACAGTAATGCTGAGCGGAGCACAGCTATTGAAATGCTGTTCAGGAGAGTAGGAAAAGATAAAGGTGTTTGACAGCCTTCTTCATTAATGGCATGCTAGATGTAAGAGGGAGAAGAAAGGGAGGCTGCAGTGTAGGTCCAGAGGTGAATAGACAGCACCAAACTTCATTCATGAAATAAATAACAGGGTTTGTCTCATCATTGACAAAGATTATTAAAAAAAAAAGGTAATAACAATACTAAAGACCTGTTTATTTCTGGATGAGACAGTGGTTTTTATAGACTTGATAAGCAAAGAGTCACTTTCTTTCAGTAAGAATAAGAAAAGAGGAACTGATCTTGAACAACCGTAAGTTTATTCAATGCACTGAATATAAGTATATATACACTTATTTTATCATATATATATAAGAATATAAATCAAGAAATACTAGTGTTTGAATTTTTCTGTTTCTGTAGGGCACACACAGAACATATTTGGTTAAACCTACTGGACAAGGAATTTTATGGACTTAAATAAAGGTGACACTTAGAATTTCTTTACATCAGATGGGCATGTTTCCCGTAAGTTGTATATGAGTCAAGGAAAGAAAAAATCTCTTATGGGATTAACATACCAGACCCAGCTACATAAACAGCAACTATTGCTAGGCTGGAAAGGAAAGAGAGGCCTGGGAAAAATGAAGGCCAAGCAGTCAGTCTCCAATATCTTGTCTGTATAGCTCAGAGAGCAAAACTGATGGGATCCTTGCCAGCAGCTAATCTGGAGGCAAACATTCATTTTCAGGGAGCTTCAAATTGAGTTTTTGCCTGGAAAGTGCCTCCCAGTGAGATTTTTCATGGGATGGATTTTCCTCTTCTGCCTGCTCTGCTTCTGCTTTAGGTCCTGAATCCAGTTTTTTATTTAGCCCCTCTGCCACGTTCTCCCTTTCTCGATATATGCTCATAATAAGGCTTACCTTCCTATCACACAAGGGTTTTTTGTGAAGACCTGTCTAGTTAACTAAACAACATTTCTCATTCAGTAAACATTACTACCAGCTAAACCAGGTACCCTTTCCTTTGGTTGAGGCAATTGTGTTTCTTTATGGCTTTTTTTCTGTAAAGAGAAAAAAGAGATGTTTGCTTCTCTCTTCCTGATTTTCTCTTTCAGACAGCTGAGGGCTCTTTAGCCCATGTGTGCTATGGACAGCCTGCCTTAAAGGATCTTGGAAGGTGGAGTTCTGAGCTGAGAGGACCTCCTTTCATTGACTGACGTGAATAATCCTATGTTTGAATTTTGGAGAACTCTGGTATGAATATCTCATTACACACTGGGTCAAGGAAAGCAGACAAATAAAACAGGAGCAGTTAAATCCTATTTACTGAAATGATCTCTCTGGGTATTTGGCAGTAAGAATGAAGGATGTCCACCTGGCACCCAATATGAATTTGCAATGATTGGAGTTGATTCTCAAATGACTTCTGGTACCCGGCCAGTGATGACTTTCCCATCTTCCCTAGCTGCAGCTATGGGGGAAAAGGACAATCCCTTCTCATGCAAGGGAAAATGCCTTTCTTTATGGATTTCTGAGGATTTCACAGACCTACTTGAAGGCTGCTGAGAAACAGGTAAGGAGAGTGAATAATCTGCATGATACTAAACATTAAATGACTTCTACAAGAAAACCCTGATACCCTTTCCATTATGACACACCATTTCCTCTCTGACTTTTCCCTATCCTAACTACCCTCTCTCTAAACAAGTGCTAAGCTTGACCAGCTGGAATTAATGAGCACTTTACAAAATGATGTAAAACTATTACAAGTGTTGAAATATAAACTGATGTTATATTCCATATTGACAAGATAAAGAATTCAGTATGACATCTCTTAAAAAAAAATTTAGTACAAAAAAAAAAAAGACAAGAAAAAATAACAGAGCGGGTGGTGCTTTGATATGAAGAGAAACTTAGAGGAAGAGTGTTGTACTTCCAAAAACCGTGTAAAAGAGATAATGCAATCATACGCACTCAGAAGAGAAGTTAAGAGAATACTCTTTTTCACCAGAGATAAGTAGCAGCATTCCCTCAACTTCTGCTCTTTTTTCAGTTACTACTGCTCTGAAGCACTATCTGTAGTCACAGCTGCTAGATAAGCAATACCGATATTTCAGATGTCTGTTGAGATCTTGTGATATAACGAGTTGTAAAACACACCAGGAGAATGCAGGAAATATTAATCCTCATGTTTCAGGATAACCACTTCCAGGGCTTGAGAAGGTCAAGACGACATTTCCTGAATAGTACATGATTGCTCCCCTGATTAGTACAAAGATTTTTCACCTTAAAAAGCCCTTGTAAAGCCAGAAAGTAGACAAAGGAGTGACAAAATACTCTCTTGCAGTATGGCAACTTTAATTTCTCTTTTTGAAAATTAGAAGCATTAGATTACTCAGAAATTTGGTTTAGTTTTCTTTTTCAGATTAAGTGAAAATGAAAACACTTTTTTTTTTTAATGTTATTGATTGATTTTCGGTGACACTCTGAAACAGCCCTGTGTGATTCAGAACAAATCAATCCAAAGATATAAAGCATTTTAAAAATAAAAAGGTTTAAAAGGCAGGAAAATATTGTATCTGAAGCAGGATTAAGTTGACAGAAATTTCATATGTCAAATACATTTATGCCAGAAAATAAAAAATATGAAGAAAAGGCGAATGTTGGAGATAGTGCTGAAAGAACAAGAATTTATAAAATATCGCCTATTTTTGGCAAAGGAAAGGTGAAATTAAATTCCCACACTGGAAAAAAAGAACCAAGCAAACCACGGACTCAAAAAGGCTTTATGCCTTCATATTATTATTATTTTTTGTGAGATAGAGAGAAAGAAGAAATAAGTGAGCACCTGCATAAAAAAAAAGAACTAAGCAAACCACGGACTCAAAAAGGCTTTATGCTTTCATATTATTATTATTTTTTGTGAGATAGAAAGAGAGAAAGAAGAAATAAGTGAGCACCTGCATATTCAAGAGAGGCAGCCAGGATATTTGAGTTCTTTTTGTATTGTATTGTAGTTGTGCCCTTCATTTACACACCATGGGCCTTTGCTTGTGGAAACCTGTGCATACCAGTAACTGGCAAACACGGTGAGCCAAGGAGGCTTCGTTTGTTAGCATTTCTAACTGACTTAGGAAGCTCAGCTGCAACATCCTGTTCAGAAATACAAAAATCTTATCTGTATTCTGATGTAATGAACAGACACGGTATGGGTGGTGTTTAGAATAGAAATTCAGAGAAGGATGAGACTGCCTTAAAGCTTGTGTTTTACGGAGAACAGGGACTGGTTACAAAAGGCTGGCAGACCATGCAAGGTAGGTGAGCTTTCAGGAAGACAAGTTCTCTTATGGATTGATCACAGCAGTTTCTTCTGGCTGAATCAGATGCAATCATTAAGGTTCGTGTGCTTTGTTCTTGTATTTTTCAGTGTTTAACTTTTTCAGATCTTTCAATGGCAACATCAGATGCAGTTGAATTCGATCATCACGAATCAGGTTTATGATCAGGGAAGTCAGCCATCTATATTAGCTAGTCATTCTTCCAGATTTTTCAGCATCACCACAGCGGATGCTGTGAGCCCCATTCTCCCAACATTATTCTCCCTGAGCAATTTTTCCACAAAACAATCATGTTTACTTCAATGGGTAAGTGAATTTTACACTCACTGGCAGGAGACCTGATTGCAGTTTTTATTATAGGCACAAATTGTTCCCCAGCTTCTATCCCCTATCATTACCCATCAACCAAAGATCTTTTTCTGAGAGCACCTTCTATTGCTGGAAATCCTAGTCAATGCTTACATTAGGAAGAGGTGCTTGGGAGCGCCTGTGTTATGCTGCAGAACAGATCAGATAGGAAGGAATAAAAAGGTAGTGAAAAATGAGCAGTTCCTCTAATAGTTGTTTCCTTTTGGAAACAAACCTCGTCCCAGCCTTGTTCCAGATGTGCAACCAATCTTGGAAATAAAGCGGAAATAGGATGCAAGATTGATTGTTTCAAGGTTATTTTCTAAATCCTTTCCAGGAAAGAGAGAAAAGTTGGGACAGTTAGCCTACTACATATTCATTCTAAAGTATGGTGCCAAGTTTTCTGCCTTTAAAAAAAAAATAAATTAAGTAAAGGAGGATTCACCACCTTTCTCTGAAACTCACCTAATTAATCTCCCTGTATTAAATATTTTTTATGTGATATTTTAAGCTTCACAATTTTGCATTTCAATTGTAAATGGATGAAAAGATGTGTTAGCAGGAAAGCTGGAGTGGTACCACCAGATTTGGACAGAATGAAAATACGTTTTATAGTGGAAATAAAAGATAGGGGACAAAGGCGGTCAGGTTTCTTACTGAACTAAAAGCTCCCACATCACCCCATACACAAGCAGTGAAGCAGATAACCTATCTGCAAGGCTACAGCTCAGTTACATGAAGGTTTCCTTTCCCTCTTGCTATAAAAGGCAAATTATAGTAGATGGCAAGTGAGTTATAAAGGATAACATGAAAGTGAAGAAATAACTCACAACCAAGACTCTTCTTTTTCTTCCAAACACTTAAGACATTAGGAACACATAATCATATTTCTTTC
>NW_009260791.1:7402361-7404199 GCF_000687185.1 Egretta garzetta
TTTCCCTAAATTTCAGTTGTCTGCTGAAGCATTTGCATACTGCAAATCAAAAGAGAGCAGTAAGTGGGCTCTGTCTCAAGATTCACCCTTTGACAAAGAAACTTGTCAGTAAAAGGCACAGCCTGATTTAAACAACCCACTCAGGAACCTAAGCCTGACCACAGATCATAATTTGGCAAATAAAAATCTCTTTCACAGGCAAGGATCACTTGTCTGTAAGATAGATGAAGTGAAAACTATATCTTCCTTCTCGTTTTTTGAACTCACTCCGTCACCATCTATAGTCCAAAAACCCGTGGATCCACTGAGTGCCAAAGGCTTTACCCAGTTGGATGACGAGAGTTCATGGGTGGCTAGTCCGCAGCAAAGGAGTTTGCCTGTGCATGCCTTCCAAGATTCAAGTCTTTGTGAACGGTTTGCTCTTCTACGCCCCCTCCAGCCGCACAACTGAAGGGTAGGGGAGAGAGAAAAGCAAAACTCCAGGAAGGAGCCTGAGAGAAGCTGCAATTAAAATAGGCCTGGCCAAATGCCAGTCCTGAATACCTCTAGATACAATGGGTCCTAAACCTAAATTAGGCCAACTGCCAGGCTTGGGGATGCATGCACAGCCATAATCTCCCAAGAACAGACAGAGACAGCAAAGTGCAATTAAGTGTTCTCAGTTCACCAGTCAGTCAGAGCAATCCTCAGGCGCAGCAACACTTGCCAAACATTTTCCACACACAACACTAATAACAAAAAAATAAAAGATTTGATTCAATTCCTATCACTTTGGAGAAAAATAAAAATATGAGACCTGGGAAAGGAAATATTAAAACACATGTACAGACAGAGCTAGGAAAAAAGCATGCATCACGAAAGCTATTTTTTGACAAGGACACATACCTAGACATGAATGGCACTGATTTGCTTTTCAGTAACAAGGATAGTTGCAAAAATGTTGGCAAAGAGGCAACAAATTAAATAAGAAAACTGCACAGCAACATACTTTGGGTACAATTTATGTTTGTTGCATTCTCAGCTTGTACAAGACAGGCTTCCAGTAATCCCCTCTTTGACACTACCACCATGATCCAACTTATTCCCCTCATTAGGCTCAGTTATTCACCATCTGTCTGTGCAAAAAAATAGTCTGAATATTATTTCTTCCTCATAGTGTGGAAGCAATAATGAAACACATTACAGGAAAAGCAAGCTGGAAGTAGGATACCTCTCAGTCCAAATGAGAAAGAGCTGGAATCCGTACTAAGGCTGCTGGAGTCCAAGTCCTGCCACAGCCTTGTACCGGGAGCCAACTGCAGGGACTGCCAGCGAGGGGAAAGCATTAAATCACAGCCAGCACTGCTTAGGGTCAGGAGTCAGAAGAAAAGAGTTTTCGTTATGAATAATGCCACTGTAAAGAAAACAAACCCCGCAAACCTGCACATGCAACATGCAACAACCAAGAGCACTCCAGGTAAAAAGGGCCATGAGGGTTAGGTCAGCCCTGACAGGCTACTGCAGCGCTGGGCACTCGCTCTCTTTCATGTTAAGCAGAGCCAAGATGCGGTCTCAAGTTTTGAGTATCAGGACTTGGCACCTTCCCCCGATCTCATCCCCCTTTCCGCAGCATAAAAAAAGGCCGGGATGGGTTGAGAACCACAGTTGTGGCTTAGCTGGACATCTGCAGGAGCCTGCTGTCTGGGAAGTGCCCGGTGGAAGGGTGTGCACTGGCTGCAGGGACACGCAAAGGCAGGGCTGCAAGGGACACGCAAAGGCAGGGCTGCAGGGACACGCAAAGGCAGGGCTGCGGGTGCCGGGGCAGGGGACAGCCCCTCGGGGCACTTGTGCGATGGCTG
>NW_009260791.1:7404320-7471428 GCF_000687185.1 Egretta garzetta
CATACTGCAAAGTGTCCCCGGCTCCCAGTTGTTAAGCTGAAAAATCTCACCTAACTAGGCAAGTTTTGCAGTAACGAAATGAGCTTTGCCCTGGTGCTTACTTGTTTCAGTTCTAATAATTAATTGTCTTTTTGCTTTCTTCTGTACACAACATTTATGTGGAGATCCTCATAAATAAACCTGAAGATACTGAATCTCATCACCTAGTAGCTGAAAAAAAATCAATCCATATGCAAAATTGCTCAGTTACTGATTGCTAACATTTTTAGGAAGTCAGAGACACCAAGAGAAAGAAATAAATACCCACAGATTTCTGTGCACCTTTTGTCCCATCCTGCCAAAGAGAGAATCACAAGGTATTCATTGTCTGGTTTTTTTTCTTTTATGATTGACAGAAGAGAAGAAAGTCTCCCAAAGGAGCATATAAATAATTTAAATAACACAGGCAGAGGTTGCCAGTACCCAGCCAAATTCACTCCGGCTGTAATTCTGCTTGGCTCTGTAGCATTCCATCTCCAAAGCAGATAAACCAAATGTGTAACAGAGAAGAAAGAATAAAAAATACCAGCAACCTTCTCTAGTAACCGTTATAATATGTCTTGATATAGATTTAAACTCTAAGCTGTATTTTCAGAAAGGTTATAAGGAAATTACGTGTTGAACTGCTCTGGGATCTTTGGATGGAAAACACTACATATATTCTAAGTCATTGTTAACAACCACAACTTGCACGCTATTACTTTGAACACAGCCAATCCAAAGTACGTGTAAAAAGATGTTATAGGAGTATTTTAAATCAGGGCACCAAGCCAGAGAATATTAAAGTATATAAGCTGCCTTCCTGCCTCTAGAGGCTTTAATATGACGAATGCTTGAACTCCTGTTAGCCTTGCTACAAGAGTTATGATGTAGTAACTGTTCATCTGAGCCCAACCAGTCCATCGTAAACCTAAGTAAAGTCAATACTACCCTCCAGTGATAACCAAGCATTGTTTTTCCTGCTTTGTCTTTTGTTTCTTTCTTGCAAAAAACACTTGAGTTAAAGTTTTCATTTCAACATTACAAAGAGGTTAAAAGATCTTGGTTCACCTGCTGATTTAGAGGACTACATCAAAATGGCTTTTTTTTGTTTGTTTTTTATATCATTGGGGAGTCAAGGGGTTTTTTTTCTTGTAAATATTCTAGAGAACTAAACATCTGCATAAATTAATTTGGAAGCTGAAATAAATTTCATTACTTCAAGGAAAACACGGTTTGCTACAGCAGCCCAAGGAAAACCTGTGTTATTTATTTTTTCCTTTGAACATCATACCAGCTACAATCTGAAATAAACCCGTGGTGGGGGAGAGAAGAATATATACAGTTTTGTCTATCAAAGTCAAAGCGCAAAGCACAAACATCATTAAAATTTTCAAAACCTTTGTCAAAGGTAGGAATGTTCTCTCTGAGGGGAAAACCAAAACAAAAAAAAAAAAGAAAAACTACTCCTGTTTAAATTCCTTCTATGGGATTTTACCTTTTAAGTCTTTTAAAGCTCCTTCCTAATCCACAGCTATAGAAGCATTTCAAATAACAGAACTCAAGGACTAGATGTTTTGTGGTTTATTCTACATATGGAACCATTTACTTAACAACCAAATTGCTTCTGATATTAAGAAAATACTGTAGGGTTTCTTAGCACTATCTTAGGTGTCAAGAAACATTCTTTTCCCACAGAAAAATACTGCGACCCATAATATACTCCACTGCTGCGGGTCTTACGAAGTTAGCCAGATTTAAGTGTCATTCCTGAGTTTCAATTAGCTGCACATACACAAATTGACATGGCAGTCCTTAGCCACATTATCTACAGAAGGAGCTGGCTTTCAGAAAGTTCCAGAGAACGCACCTGCCTCTGAACCAGCCACTGCTAATGCTGATGTTTCCTAGGGCTATCTGGGGAGAGCAGCGCTCTTCCCACTCCAAAACATCCGTACCACACTGGAAACTCCACTAGAAATCACCTTCGCTGATCCTGCGGCTCACTAAGATCTTACCTAGGTCTCAATTGCTGCACGATTATTTGTGTCATGTCTACTGCCTCAACATGTGTTCGGTCTGCTCTGTCGTTGCTCAAGCTCTTCACATGCGTTTGTTTTATAATTCAAAAAAGGATGACAAATGACATTCACTTTCTAGAAGTGCAGCGACACAGCTAAACAGGGACCTGATACGCACATATGGTAAAAGCTTGCAGTTTTGTACAAAACACTGTAAAAAGTTAAATCTAGCACAGATGAAAATCACTAAGGACTCTACCGTGAATTTTGACCCAGCAAACTCTACAGAATTTGCTCCTTTTGAAAATCTTATAAAACAAATACTAGATGAAACAGAAGTGATTTTATAGAATTCATAGAACCTGCTTTACAAGTATAAAGAACATGTACTATTTATCTGCATGTGAAAGTAATTAAAATTCAAAGCATTAACATGAACAGTAAGAATAACAAGAACTTTAATGGGTCCCTGTGGAGCAGAGGCTAAGCTGGTTTGTTTGGCTAAACTCGCTGTCATAACTGCAATGGAATCGTGCACGCAAGACCAATAAAGCAGAGTAACTGCCCGAAAAAGAGAACCAAATAAAGGGGAACAAAGCAGAAAAGTATGAATAAATGTAAAGCCAGTGTACCAAATATAAGTGAGAATTAAAGACGATTGTATCAGCATGTAGTAAGGAAGGCAGCTAAGGAAGCATTACTGTCTCTCAGCCACTACCTTTATCTCCTGCTTCCTGACTCTTCCACGTCACAAAACCAAGACAAAAGCAAGTAAAGTAACTTGTGAAAAAACACCAGATACATACCCAACATCCTACTGAAACGCCAGCACGTATATAAACCGCTTTTTCCAGATGACAACTGAATAGGCACTCAAAAGAATTTTCGCTGCAGTCCACCTTTCCTGATGCTGTAAATGGACCCAGGCTGGCTGCTTGTTAGACAACCAGTTTGCATCAAAGCCAGCAGTCCTCCCTCCGAGGAGTATCTTTCAACAACCTCTTAAGTCTTTTAAGCGCCAATTTTCCAAATATGCTCCAAGGACACAAAAGAACTCAGTTGCTCCAATCCTGGCTTTAACTGAAGGATTTGATTAACCATCCAGAACGTATTACCTCGGGACACATGACAAGCTTACATCTCTCTATCTCCACTGCATGGATTTTCAAACTGTTTGCAAAACAGCTCCCAAAGGGCTGTACTACAGGACAGGTTTAAAGCTCATGGAAATGAGTGATAGTTTGGTGTAAAATGTTAGTTTTTAACCTAAAACATAAGCCCCTGAACCATAAACAACTCTGACATGGACAGAGTAGAGCAGGAGCCTTGGAAATGTTACTGTGATAGTTGTCCCAGCGTAAGCCTGTCCTGCGTATTTTCAGAGGCCTGAGAATACCCTTCATTAGTCAGGCTAGATCCACAGTTGGCTTTCAGAGCACCTATTTCTTGGCACTTCACGGCCTAGTACAATGCACAGCCTTTAATTGGGACTTGGACTTCCATTACGATGCATGGAAAGATTTGATAACTAAAAGCGGATCTACAAAAAACACAGTCTTGGCAGAAGAAATACGGACCAAACTGAGGGGTCATGTCTGCGTGGAAATCATGGTCTTGAGCCTGCTCCTGGAATTTGGCATCTCCAACAGCCATTGCTCATAAAGCAAAACGAGGTGGGTTTTCATTTTCATCCTGTAGTTAAATGGCTGCAATGTTCATCTGAGACACAGAAGAGTTGTGTCTGGATCCACTCCCCTCTTGAGACATTTTGCAATTTTTTGTCCTACTTCCAGTGACGGTGTGGGCTGCTTTAATTGCTTTTTTTAAAACTGGGCTTTGAATCTTTGCTTCAATTAACATTTACGTTCATAACATTCAGTAGAGGATGGACAGAAAGGCAAAACAACGTTGCCTTGGTATTTTTTTAAAATATTAATGCTTTTAAACCTGCTGCAAGTCAAAATATTCAAATCATTTCAACATGTAGCAAATGTGTCTGTGTAGACACAAAGCCGCAGTAGCAATGTCTGCACCAACAAAACAAAACCCAGTAATATTAATTTCAATTATCTGTGGCGAATTGCACTGATGCAACACTGGAAATCTTCTAAATGGAAATAACGTGCTCAGCCACATCAGTTTATGCTTCTCTCTATAAACAGGTTTTTTGCAATATGTGCTTTCATCAGCATCAGCCTGTCTACTCACACTTTTGAATCGCAGCAAGTTCCTGCAGTACAAGGGCCTGAAGAATAATAAAACAAATGGCTTTCTGATTCAAGAGATTAGCCTCTAGCACACATAACCGTTATTCTAGCTATAATACAAGTCACATCTGGTTAAAAGAGATGTAATGTGCAGAGGGGGTCTGTCCATCACACAGGCCTGATGCATTAAGTCTTGATTTTTCCTGCTCCTATGTATTTGCTGTGCTCTAAGGTTCAACATTGAATGTGAATGGAGATCTCGCAGCCCCCCTTTTTTTTTTTTTTTTTAGCTTAGAGGTCAAACTTACTGTATGAAACATGGGAGAAAACCAGTATTTTCTAAAACTAACCCATGGTGAAGATTTTTATTACTTACATATTCTATTAACCAGGGATAGTCAGCGTTTGCAGTAGGGTCATTACTCAACACAGAGATATGTTAGTGAAGTATTTGCCTCAGTCGCATAGCTGACAAAATAAAGTAACAGTAGCAATGGCAAGTTGACATTTGTCTTCATAAAGATAATTATTTAAAGTGGCAGTAGTGAGTCTCTCACAGTGGTAGAGAAAGAGAAAAGCTGCTTTCTTTACAGTGCAGGCTTGAAGAATTATAGGCACAGTAGGAACACCTCGAGATAACAGCCAACACAAAAATATGTACGAATGCCCTGAGTTTTGTTTTATGTCCTAACCACCACATATGCTCATTTTCTGACCCTGAACGGGCTCAAGCAAAGACTTTTTTGAGATGACAAAGAGGAGGAATTAATTTAGAAATAGGAAAATACTCAGTTCTCTGGTTTTCCTCGCATTCAAAAATAATGCTTAGAAGGAATCTCAGCTGAGTCATATGAGTGCTTTTAAGGCAAACAGCAGGGCAAAACTTGGGAGAGGATAAATCTGGATGAAGTCCCACGCACCGTTTCAGGGAAAGGGTAGAAAGGGCACCGCACTGAGAACTGGATGAAGCACACTAGCCAATCTGCCTGCAGGACTGCACTTCGCCTAGTTATGTTAATGGAAAGAAAAAGTTCTTTCAGAGTGAGCAAGACTATTACTCTACCTTCCATAAAACTGAATGAGTTAACTCTAAATTCTAGATAGTCTAGAATGGCTAGATGGGACCTCACAAGAACATAAAAACCTCATTAAAAAAATGAAAATATACTGAAAACCAATTAAATATGAGAGTCAAAGAAATGAGCCCCCCACCAAAATTATTCATAAATTTTCATGTCATAATGACATATTATCCAGTGTTCTATTGGGTTTGCTGCTGGTGGAAGGGGAAATGACACGACTCTGCACACTAGGCTGCGCAGAAAGTGGTCACACTGGGAGAGAGAGTCGATCAATAGCAAATCTGAGATGACGCCATATGTAACTTCTTTTTTGTGCAAATGAACATCGCAGATGATGAGAATACCTCAGATGAAATATTAATAAAACATTCAATACAGTTATTCCGGAGTCTTTAATTGAGGGCTAGTCCAGCTGTGGAAGTCAGACAAATGAAAACTGGCTGTACAGTCATACACAAAGGATAACAGCAAATGACATAATGTCAAGCTGAAGCTTTTATCACAATATCGCATCCCAGAGACACATATTAGCCCCATTCGGTTTAACAGCTATATTGATTAATTGAAAGGAGTACGCCAAGAAGAGAGCAGCATGTTGGTCAAATTCTTAGTCAATAATACATGTCATGAACATCACCGTAACCGAGAGAAGATTCAGGAAGGTTTCAGTATTGGCAGAATAGAGATTTTTTAGCCAGGAAAAATACAAGCTAATCCATCTGTGAGAAAAGAAAACTAAATACAGCAATAAAATATGAGCGAACATTCACCGGAGCGTTCTGGCCAGGGTTGATATGGGAGAAAGTGGAGAAAGGAACAGAGGTGTACGAATTCTGCAGGGGTCGGTTCTCCAGAGGCACGCTCGCAGCACTCGGACAGTTTGCTCACAGGGGCTGGCAGCAGGCCAGCTCCCAGATGTTCACCTGGAGATCTGAGTGATGATATCAAACCTCCAAGGGCAGGCATCCTGTCCTCCTTCCTACACAACATGGGCACTTGGGGCTATGTGACCTCCTGGCCTTTAGCTGTCTATAATGAACTTCTCTGCTCTTACTGCACACCTCTCTGCTGGAGCATCGACTCAGATGCATCCTGTCCCCTAACAAATCTTGTGTGGCTGGGGGGCTGCAGCCAGAGGAGTGAGAGTTGAGTGCCAGAGAAAGAAGGAACTTGGGTGATGTTGCTCAACGACTTCTTTGTGCAAAAGGTCTGCAAGAGTTCTGCTCAATTTGCTGTCCGATTGCTGAGCAGCACTTGGTCCCTTCCCAAAAAAAGGGAGGAGAGAAAGGAGGAAGGCATTCAGACTGAAAAAGTAACATGAGGATCACTCCTACATCTGATTCACCCTGAGGAGGCCTGAAGCTGTTGGCAGCGAATGCTTTCAATGATGAACATCAAGATGTGCAAATCTGGTTAAGAGAAAGAAAATGAAAACTGGCCAAAGTATTTTAAGCAAACAGGAAAGTAAGTGATTTTTTGGAATGGTTCAAGCAAATATGATTTTTTTTAAGTTTTAAATTATTTTTAACAAGAGTAAAATCTCATAGATCAAGCAATTAATTATGCATTTCTAAATAAATTAGCATTTTACCTTTAATACATTGTTACTGAAAGCGCGTGTAGTGAAATATTTCAGAAATTTTATCGCTTCCCTGAAAGCATTATGGCGTTTCACAGAGAAGAGAAAGCTAGAAGAAAAGAGAAGTCATTTGCTACCTTTCAACAGGAACATTCTGGGGTTTGTTTTTTACTTGCCTAGTTACATGCTTGCTTTTTGCCTGCTTTGTTAAAAAGAAACTAATTCACTCCGCTCCGCAGCCCAGCTGTGAATCTCAGCTGAAGGCAGCTTGCTTGGGGTCCACAGACGGCACCGGGTCTGCGGCTGGAAACCCCTGGCCCTACGGCACCTTGCCCTGTCTTCACAGAGAGCACAGCGACACATGCCAGCCCAGAACAGCCCCGCTGCGGGCTGCTGCTCAGAATAAAATAACCACTTGCAGGCCAAATGAATAATATAGCCACCAGATCCCCCAAACCATTGAAACGATGATGAAGGAAGCTTATCCAAACCACATTCACAGCAAGGCTGCCTTTGCTATCCCGAAGAAGTCACCTCTCACTGTTACACATATTATTTTGGTGCCTATCCAAAGCAGCACATTGTAAGTAAACAGCCCGAGTGCATTGGTGATCTTTCCCTTCCGCTCCAAAGTCAAAGACACATGATCTTTGACAATGTGATCAGTACCCCCTCTTGGTTCCCAGATGTACATTAATAAAGTTCCAATTGAATACTGGTAACATAATTGAGGTAGAATTCATCTCGTGTTAATATCTCAACAATACACCAATGTGCTAGATGGCGGAAAAATAAATCTATTTATATCTTCTGCATTGTATATGTACTAGTGCTTTCTGCAGTGGCTTTGCAATCAATTGGTCCTATGGCTATCCCACGCTTTTGTCAATAAAACCTTCACATTCACACCACAACGGATTGCATTTCTAGAACAATATACAGTGCACGCTATATCATATCATGTGTGCGTAGCTGTACCTATAAATACATCAACAAGAACATTAGAGAAATACGTTTCCTAATAGGATATTTTTCTTAAAGCAATCCTTTCTTGTTATTACCTTTTACAGGTGTACTGTAAGCTGTTTGCTTTGTCATTTAAGAAACTGCTACTTCAATATTTTGGAATGCACTGTCAACACTAAAGGCTGAAGGGAGTGATATTGATACCCCACTCCAAAACCAGCACAACTTGATTAATGGCCTCTATTGCAATGAGGAGTCACACTGCAGTGCTATGGATTTACCTTCCTACAAATGTAAAGAAAGTGAGAAGAATGAGAGGAGGACAGCTGCGTGTTTAAAAGGCCAAATCACAGATTTTCAGACAGTGGTATTTATTTCACAAATTAAGGGGGTTTTTTTGCTGGGTTTTTTTGTTGCTTTTATCTAGCCCTGGAACTAACAAAGGGAGCCATAAATTTAATAGTCAACAAACCTTATGGAAACATGACATTAAATCTTAAATTAGCGTGTACTAAATGAGATCTTTATTAGGGGATTCAGTGCCAAATATATTTGCATTGTTTATACAACATCACGTATATCTTTGCAGACAAAGCTAAAAACACTGCAACAAAATCCTTGTTTCTTTCAATTTTAGGGTAAGGAGTTATAAAATGTTAATTAGGCACTCGGAGAAATGGGAAGTATTTTAACATTTTGGATACATCGAAGTAAATCAGGAGAGAAGACATCTAACTTACGTCACCTAGCTATATTTCTCTCCTGAAAGTTAGAAGCATCCACTAAAGAACAAGCAGTAATTCTAGAATCCTCACTGAATGAAGCAATTTTAACTTTTTTTTTTTTTTTTAAAGCAATGAGAACTGAGGAATACAGCACATCTGCATTAAGTATATATGCTTTAAGAAGAAATGTGTCTTCTATTGCTCACCACTCTATTCAGTAACCATTTTGGAAGGCGGTCTTTGCTTTTATCCAAGGCTCGCTGTGTCTTTTGTGTTTTCTCAATCGCCCTTCTCAATGACAGCATTGGATCACAGAGCTGCGGGATGATTTAATAGTTAGCATCTCAGGAGCAACTAATAACAAAACCGCCCGCCTCTCGACTTCTTTGAAAGGCAGAATTGCAGAACACCTCATCCCGCATCTTCTCCCCGTCACTCACGCGCTTACCGAGGAGGCGCCTGAACCCAGCAGTTCACACCGTGCCAGTTCCTTGAGCGGACAGAAACACGCACTGAACAGACCCCAAAAGAACTGCGGTCTCATGAGCTTCAGCTAAAACCAGTCCCCCTGTTTGAATGGTACCATTTTAAAAGTTCACAGTGGGAATAAAATTCAGGGCTTACAGTATATCGGCTTCAGGGCCAATCAGCCTTACACAGTATTTACCAGACATATTACACTGGTGTAATTTGTATTGGTAGAGTGGTCAGGACTGAGCCCAGTTTGGACCAGGTCTACACTTAAAAGAAAGGCAACAAAATACTACAGGGCTTATCAACTGTAAAAAAGCTTAAAGGAATCTGTCACTTGGAGAAAGAAAAGACAGCTGTGGAAAGCAGTGAGAGAGAAATGGGACATAGCAGTCTTCCCGCATCTAAAGATCACCATAAAGGTGTCAGTGGTAAATATTCACCATGTCCACTTGCAACAGAACTAGAAGAAGTCAGATTATCTTGCAGTAAAGAAGATTTAGCTTGGCTACCAGGAGAATCTTTCTTCCCACAAGGATACTGAATCACTGAAATAAGACATGGAGAAAGCTGTGGAATCTATTCCACAGGTTTAGGAGAAAAGTATAGATGAGTTTGTATCGGAGATACAAGAATGATTAAGACCTACATTTGTATATTCAAAGATAATACTTATTTTTATAATATCTCTTGTGGGTCAAGAGTTTTTGTATCTCAATACCTGTGTAAATTTTAAAATCTAATGAGCATTTGTATTCACTAAACCAGCACAGCAATTTAAATAGCCAAATAAACCCACTTGCATATCTTGAGCTAGAACCCCTATGTTAACACATGCAGCCATTCCCCTCTGTTTGGAGAAGCTTACTTTTTCATCTTGAAGTGGATCTTCACCTTCTGTAAAAACTAAGTTCTTCCCCCTTTGAACAGCTTTGCCTTAACTCTAGTTCTAATCCATTTCTGTATTTGGTTCCCTATTTTAGGGCCTTTTTGTAATTTTTTGCAATGTTATATAAGTTTTTCTTTTTTTTTTCCTCCCCCCACAGACCATACATTTCTTAAACAATCTGTGCAATCTCCACAACTTCCAGAACCTTGTTAGCAGAAAACACTATGTGGCCATAGAGGTCTACCACCTAGCAAGGGAAAACAGAAAGAAAGTAGGCTGTCACATAAGGAAAAAAGTGGGATCAGAAAAAAAAAGGGGGGGGGGTGTGCAATGAGTGAAGATAGAATCATTCTAAGACCTCTCAATTCTAAATGCAATTCCTATTGTATGCTTATTCTTTCTAGAAAATATACACCAAGTTATTACAGTGCTATTGGTATTGCATCCCAAGGCATTTCAGCAATATGATTTACAAAATCAGCATAATGCCAGCTCTTGTACGTATACTGGCCAGTTTACTCTCTTTATTGTATATGTGTCGCCCTTAGACACACCACCAAGAAGGTGCAAAATACCCCACAGCATGAAAAGTTTCTTGTTTCAAAACGCTGTGATTTAAACATAAGGCAAGAGACAAGATCTGGCTCTAGCACATGTGCAAGGCGATGCACAGCGTAACAGCGCAAGGCAGTGCAAGTCAGGCAAGGTCATTCCTTGCTCTTTGCCGCTTGTTCATTTGGGGAAGTAGGGGGACCAAAGAATTTTTAGCAGTATGCTTGCTAAGAATATCATTTGCAGTTCTTGTAACAAACCAAAGGGTGAGATCAGATCCCCAGATTTCAGAAGACCACTAAACTAAGTGCCCAAGCATTTTCATATGCACCTTTAAAACGACGATTTTTTCAGAGTCAAAAGGCAAAATGACTTCATTATTTTCTGCTGAGTATGCGCACATGAAGACCTTATGCATGTACTTGAACTCCTTTCTTCCATTTTTCCATTCAGTTATCCTGAAGACTTGTTTACACAATTCTTTATCCCTTACATCAATTAAAATCAGAAGGATCAGGGAAAGTTTGCAGTTCAGGAATGGAAGCGTGTTCCTTTAAGCCTCTTGAGGAAAAGGGCAAATACTCACATTGCTGATGTGAAACAAGAGGATAGTTTTCTGAACTTATTTTCAAAATCAGAAGGAGAGATCTTTCCCTCTGCAGTATTTAAAGAGGGCAGAATACAGCCACGTTCCACAGGTTTTCAAGGATACAGCTGCACATGAAATGCTGACCTTTGAGCCCAGAAACAAGACACAAGGGACCAGCTACCCACGGCGCACCTGTAGGAACAGTGCAGCTGGATCTCTTCCACAGACACGGAACAGGGGCCAATTCCCAATCCAGAAACTCCCAGATTTTTCTGAAATTCACAGAGGTAAAATCACTCACCTTTAATTTCTCCTCTGCTTCTTGGATACCAAATGTATGGATAAAGCACGGATGCTCTTCAGGAAGCAGACTGACTAAAAATTCATGCACTTACAGCAAATTTTAGTTTCCAGCACAAGGTGGAAAACTCAGTATGTCGTTCTATACATAGCTGAATCTGAGGTATCTGGGGACACAGAAATAATAGATTGACAAGCAGAGAAAACAAGTGTCAGAGAAGCATTTTCGTAACTCTCCCTGCATACATGCATGGAAGTGAGACTTCCACTGATCAAGCAGAAGCTGCCCGCTTGTAAAGTAAACAAAACCTGATTCCTTCCTTGCTAACTGAACCTTCACCAAAGCAGGCAGTGCAGCATTTCCATCTCAAGTTAGCTTCTACTTCATTTTTACAGTGAAGCATTTTAACACAGGGCTTGGTCTAACTTTTATCAGGTAAACTCTAGCCAAAGACACTTTTCTGAAAACATTCACTAAACCTTCTAAATTGAGCTAAAACTGCCATTGAGTTACTATGGTTTTGTACATGTGCAGACTTCTCTACTAAAAGAAACTGGGTACAGGCCAGAAGAGAGACTAGAATGAATGTAGGAACACAGGTCTTTAAGCATTTTTGAGAGACACGGTAGAAAATATAAATCTGGCATCTTTATTCGGCCAGATGATGGGCCAAGACTCTAAAACAGGCTATGACAGTCATTCCTGTAGTTAACTTCCCAGGAAGACACGCTTTTATCTGCTTTACCTATTGCTTCTTTCTTTGGAAAGTTACGTGCACAGAACAGGCTCTCTTTCCTTTGCGCATGGGTGCTCCAGGTGTTGCGGTAGCGCCAGCTGCAGCTGAAAACAAACTTTCACCAGTTCAGGCAAAAAAAGGTCACCCTAGTTGTTCTTTAATAAGGAGGAATGTCAGCGCTCTCCTTTTTATATTCTCAGTGAGAAATGTGGATCCCTTTTACTCACCGTCAGAATAAAGAATAATCCAGGGCCTCCTGTAAGCAGATACCTCCACACAAGATTTTTTTTGAACCTACTGAACGTACTTGTAGTAGTTTAATAATGGCATTAATATACCTGCAAATAAAATACACTAGGAAAACCAACAACAAAAGGTTATTCTCTTCAATGTGAATACTTCACTGGTATTTCCAGAGGGTTGCTTAGCTAATTCTAATACTTTCTTTGAATAGGAAATTCCACCCCCCCAAAAAAAAGAGTTGTTTTCCATTCAAAAATGAAAATGCATATTAGCTTTTTTTGCCCTTCTTTGTATTAAAAAAAAAAAAAAAAAAAAAAAAAAAAAGGGAAATAAAGAAATGAACCAACCCCAAAAGCCCACGGAAACTGTTGAGATTGTGGTTTTGGCTAACCACGTATATTCCTGAGAACTCTGTCAGAGTGGGAAACTCTCTTATCTTACATGAAACCAGAAAAGACTTCCTGTAAGCAGGCATCTCTTTTGAAGCTCTTGGTTCTTACGCTGAAAGGGAAAGGGCCGGTGCAAACTGTCTGCAGCACCTCCTCGAGTCTCCTCCTCACGCACACGACTGGGTGGCTGTTCAGAGCATTGCAGCACTGGGAACGGAGTCTGTTGGAACATGTCCTCATATTACAAAAATGCAGACAAGAAGCCACTGAAAACACTAGAAGGGAAAAAACACCCACCATAAATATTTCCTTTGATTCAGTTTAAAATTTTTTAAGCTCTTAAAATTCCCACTCTTTCTTAGCTTCCTAGTGGGCCTTCACTTCAGCTTGTACGCACAACACTTATCTGCAAGAAGGCAATTGCCTACTTTTTTTTTTGCAAGACAATTCAGAATATAGAGACATTTATCATCTAAATGAGTTCAGAACACACTTTTTACTACTGTTCGGTGCAAGAATAGCTGTAGGCTTCCTTAACTAGTACATCAGAAGAAAGGAGACTCATAGAAATGGTAAGCTATTTTTTTTCTTTACATTTCTGAAAAAATTCTGCCATCCTAGGGGCTCTGGGCACCTGTCCCATAAATTAATGCACAAGATAAATAAATGCCTGTAGACATTTGCTTCAGCCCACTTTCCCTCAGCAACTTTAAGGAGGGGGAAAATACAGGTTTAGTAGCAAGCCCAGGTGATAACAAATATACATTCTCGTGGTGCAAAGGAGGAGAGGTGAGATCTAAAGCCAAGTATTCCCAAATGAGAATGCCCTGCAGCAGAATCCCTTCTTCATGTTGAGGGAACTGTAGCTGAGCAGCTCTGCTGTTCACAGGGGAGAGGAAAAAATAAAGAAAAAATATAAGAAAAAAAAATGTGTGTGTGTGTTTAACATTTCAGGAAATCAGGCTCAAGCTATTTACAGATTGGTAGCTTAAAAACATTTATTACAGCTGATGTTTTAAGTAGAACACTGGATGCAGGGCAGTGGTCAAAATCCAAAGCGAGCTATGAGACCCTGCCCCTCAGCCCCTGAGAAGCACACGATCTTGGAGAAAACCAGGAGCATCCCGCTCCTCCCAATACTTTGAATACTAGGGTTGGACACAGAGGTTTGCAGAGCCTTTCAGGGTGTTTCTGGTGTCAAATTGTTTGCTCATTTCCCAACTGGGTCAGAGCTCGGCTTTGACAATCACATTACACGCACACCAGGTCACCTCCCTTCTGGAGAGAAAAAAAAAGTACTAAGTTTCCTTCAAAGAGGAACTCTATCCGTGATTGAGAGGATAATTTGTTCCACAATTCAATTACTCTTGCCACAGTCTTCCAAATGATTCCAGCAGGGTTCACATCTTCATATACTACTCCCATGTCTTCACTCAATGAGCTCGGCATTTACTTCACGGTGTTACTATCATGCCACAAACCACACCTCTGACAGGTAACTGTTCAGCCCTCTCACTTTTCTTAAAAACTGCCTTCTTTGAAAAGAAGAGAGAAAATGAAACAATGCTTGACAGCACCATATATGAGCCCAAGGAGAACATAGCTTGATCTCTACTTCCCCAGAAGTATTTCAGGTCAGAGCAGCTTTGTAACCTTGTAAATAGATCTGGCCAGCTATGAGGAGATGTAAAGATGACCTAGAACTGCAGATCATGGTGGTAATACCACTCAAAACTATTTTATATTAAAAAACAATGAAAGACTCTCAGGGCAGCATGCTTCAGGAACAGGGGTGCTGAGGAACGATTTATGGTTGGTATGTATGTCCCCACTGTACCCATTTTGGTTGAAGGCCAAATACTAATCCATGACCCTCTTCCGTGGGGCCAAAACTCCACATCGTACATAGAGGACTTGGTGCCCCAAACTCAGCAAGAACACTGCTGGCCCTTGAGGTTAGCGAGAAGGGTACAGGGAAGAGCTTTCCCACCTCCTTCTCCCTTTACGCTATCAGTGGCGGGCTTGAAAGCTCCCTACACACAAACCTCTAGCACAGAAATGGAGCCCAGCTGAGGCGAGCACCTTCACCTCACCGAAAACTTGTAATATTTATCCTTCATCGCTTTTAAACAGTCGCCTAGCTGCTCTTTCCTGCACTCTTTCGCTAAAAGCAGGTACGGATATGGGAAAGGATCACCCCAATATCTACCTCCTAGCGATCAGAATCTCCAGATGTGGACAAGTGCCACATTGCCCCAGGCCCTGCATCCCCAAAATCGCAAATGAGTGCACACAGAGAAGTGCAGACAAAAGGGGACAAAAGAGCATTGACAGACTTTTATAAACTTTATGTGGGACCCGGTACGTTTTACAGGAGACAAGTATTATGATCATGTTATAAATTGCGAGTGTTGACTTTAAGACTGATCAAGTCTAAAAGAAATACTAAGAGAAGAAAGAACAAAGAAAGCAGTCATCTGTGAAGAGATAAAACTTTTCAACTCTAATACAGTTAAATAAAGGACATAAAATCAGGCTTATTTTTGTGACCACATAGGATAACAAAATTAAACCAACTTTAGAGCTAGACAACGCACAGATAGGATATCAAAATTAGATACATCTGTTTACATTTGGTTTTCAAAACTTAACATCTGAATTGTACGCAACATTTATCTGCAGCAGGCTGGCCACCTGTTACTATGTTAGAACCACTATATTAACATCTACTTCTTTACTAAGTTAAAAAAAGCGTATGTGTACATACATACGTATTTCAATAAAGAACCACGAACATTTCATTCCCCATAATTTTTTTTTTGCTACATTCTATGTTTAATAGTTTCATCTAAGTGTTTTAAGAGGCAGCTGTTCAAAGTACATGATTTTTTTGAGGTAGGTTTCTTGATCTCTTCTTCATTCCCAACTTGCACGGGGTCAATATGACCAAGTAAGGGCAGCCACTGCAGGAACTTGGGTCACGCTGCCAAGTACCAAGGGTGGAACCTTCAAGGGGAGACCACACCGCCTGTAATGTAATAGCGCAACTTGGGGTTTTTTTCCCCAGATGCTTCACCAACTCATCACACTCCGTGTCAGTTAACCGAAGAACTCCAACTCATACCTTACCATTCTGTACATTCGCTACTTTCAATTCAGTAAAACCCTGCAAGAGCAATTTAGGAGCCTCTGACAATTCTCATCAGTGGCAAAGCTGAGAGAACTGCAGGAAGAGATGAGAACGGCAACTCTGCCTTCCCTTCCCTTCTTCAGGTGTGAAGCAGAAAAATCTGTAAGAACAGATAGACTGTGATACTGTAATTCTGGGGAAAACACAAGCCACAGCCATGCTCCGTAAATCAGTCACACGAGCAGCCAGAGGCGCTCTTCAAGTGAGCGCATCCACCCCTCACGCCCTGACACACCGTCACGGCTGGAAGTACCACCAGGAGATACCCTTCCCATCTTTTCTTAAGTCAAACAGCTTGTAAGTAGAAGCAACAATGGCCTTTCACTGCTCTCACACTCCAAGACTGAAAAACCGGTTACTGCACTGTAGGCATTCAGTGAAATTATTTAATTTGCCATACTTTCTAAATCACACCAAAAAAAAAAAACCAAACAGTAATGGACAAATTATTGTTAATGTAATCAGGTATATTAAACCCTATTCTGTAATATAAAAGCACCAGAATGTTGGCTAGGCATCAATGACTCAATTCACCAACAAAAATACCAGGTCTAAACACACATGCATCGTATTGTGTAAGGAAGATGAGAAACATATGGGCAACAGCCGTAACACGCACCATCTACGCACTTGGGAAAGAATTTGTCAATAAGAAAAAAGGAAGGAAGCGTTCGCTTTCACTAGCCATGATGACAGATTAAATTCATTCCTTCTGATTCCATGGAAACTAGGAATTAGCCGAAGGATCGAATCTGACACAAGCGAACACTAACGTTACACTTTGGTTCCCCAGGACAGCTATTCATCAGAAACTTGTGGTCTGCCCTTACGCTTCAGGTTCAGTAGAGACAGGTTTTGCTACAGCCATCTAAAGACCTGAGATCTGCACACTGTGTAAATCAGGGGTAAGATGCATCCCATCCGAGATTAAAACGCTCCAGTAGCTGAAAGTGTTAAGATATAGAATAAAACCTGAACAGTGTTCAGATTTGAAGGCCGTCAGGAAGTTCTTGCAGTTATTTCTGCACCGGCCAGATGACTCACGATGCTCTGAAGAAGCAAACTAAGCATAGATGTTGCATGCAGAAGCACTAAAAGCAGCACTATTATCAAAGTTGGATTTTTCCTGTATATAGTCAGCAGAATTATGATCAATAACGTACAACTCTGAAAACTTAAAGCTGACCTCAAACCCCACAGTTTTCACTTCAGGTTTAAAAACTCCGCAGGAAAGCTAACTCTAAGAGACCCGTTGCTTCAGCACGGTAGAACTCTGAAAAACCAATTTCCATAATCACAGCCTTTCTTGCTGAGCAGCTCAATCAGGTGAAAAACTTATGAGGCCACACGAGCCACAGAATTTCACATCCGCTGCACAGTTGAGCAGAACATCTTACGCTTCCTCACTTTCGAGGTCTGTTCCCTGCTGCATGCATGTATCCATCTTGGGGGGGGTGCATGACCTACAGAGTCTTCACCTTTTTGAGCATCACTTCCAAAATTCAGCAGCTTAAGAGACATACCAAGTGCAAGAAGAGAGACACCCTCCCCCCCGAGAATGCCTTAAACACTCAGTTTAGCAAGATTTACTGCTGAATTTCATCTCTGTGTACATGAAAGACAGGGTGCTTTTGCCTCTACAAATCTAGTAGGCAACTAAACTGAACATTATACACAGTAAGGATCTTAGTATTTTATTCGTTGCATCTTTTATACAGAATAAGCTTCACTGATATTTAATTCACTGCAGTATTCTGCTGATGTAGCAACAAAAGATTACATTATAAACAAAGAACAGAATTTGACTTCAAATCTTTTTTGTATGTGTGTATTTTTTCAGTTGACAAACAGCATCACAATTACTGAAAAAAACTGAAATAAGCACATAAGCTAAGGCCAGGTTTTTTTTAATCTCCAATTGATAGTTTATCATAAATATTGGAAGCTAAACTCCAGCAACTAAAAATGAACATATCTATAGTCTCCTAGCAACCAGGATTCAAATAATGGAGAAAACATACAACAACAAAAAAGTTTCTTTTCACTTAAGTTGACATCTGCGATCTATTTACACTATATACGTTAAAATTCCACAAGATCATGGAGGGTAAGGAATTTTGAAATAACCTGTTAAGCATTACTTAAAATGGCACTTTTGTAACTCAGGTCCGGGGTTTTAAAGTCGCTAAAACATTGAAAGACAATAGACTGCAGTATGTCTATACCAATATTACATAAAAAAGACAAACTACTCCATAAAGTGTCACTGAGATGCTCAACCAAAAATAATATACATTTGTATCTTTATCAAGATAGATATTACTGTAAAAACACTCACATTAAAAAATATAGTTATTATTGTTTGGATTTTCATTAAAACTAGAAGGGACTACATGAGCCAAAGTACGAGGAGTTCGTATATAATGGCATGCTTCCTCATTTTATAGCACTAATAAAAATAATAATAGAGAAAGCTCTATTATAAATCTTTAATAATGATGGTATAATTTCCTAGTATCTTTTAAAAACTTTACTGTGCGGGTGTATGTGCATGCAAGTCTGTGCACATGTGCTTGTGTACATACACACACAAACACAAGAAAAATACCAAAGCCTCTATATTTGACACATACACACATCTCCACATTCCTGCATATAACACTTCTATAACGCAAACAGTCGGCAGGGACTCTTCCATGTGGCAACCAAGCGCCACGTGCCATGCTTCCTTATTATTCCCCTTTTTATGTTTTATCCAGTAGATGTAGTAACACTTTCGTATTTGGCCAAATAGAAGTGTTAAGACGTTTAAAAATCATGAAGTGATTTAGCCATAACATCATACACAAGAAATAAATGATACTGCACATACTTCTGATCACAAGTTCAACATGAAAGTTCGTCATGAAATGGAATGTAAATTATTCTAAAAATCAGTATTCAAAGGTTAGTTAAATATTATGGCAAACAACTTGGAATTGTAGAAAGTTTAAAATGTAATTCACATTACAAAGACTGGAGATACTTTATAGAGAGAACTTTTAAATATGGATATGACTGGCATTTATTTTTAAGCTTACTTCTATTAGAAATAGACTTGTTCCTGTACAGGTGATGCTTTGTCTATACCATATACAGTAGAAAAATAAATTCTTTAGCAACCTAGAAA
The DNA here is from genome assembly GCF_000687185.1 of Egretta garzetta. Classification (NCBI taxonomy): domain Eukaryota; kingdom Metazoa; phylum Chordata; class Aves; order Pelecaniformes; family Ardeidae; genus Egretta; species Egretta garzetta. Next base: position 7,423,448 of record NW_009260791.1, read on the forward strand.
TAGTTTATAAAACTCTTGAAGTTTCATTTGCTTTGCTAAACATGCCAAGATCAGACTGACAACTATAAATAAAAGCTATATAGACAACAGGTAAAGTAGAACAAGTTAAGAATACTACAATTTACAGGACAGACTTTATTGTACTATTAATTCCTGTGTGCTTTGCAATAGGAATAGGGTTGACTTTTCTTTTTTGTTTATGTTTTCTTAGAAAAGATAATTACTTGAAAGAATATAACACAATATCAAGATAATTTATAATATACATGTACTTCAAACAGCAGCCGGGTCTATGGTATCATAGTATCTAGAATGATAATCCAAGTCATAATCAGAAGTACAATACCTAGGACATAAGTGGGAAAGGCAATTTTTATTTTGGGAAAATGGAGCAAATCAAACTCTTAAAAGCCTTAATTCTCAAAATCATCTATTTACTATAATACATACAAGACGATCTTAAATCTTGTTATAAGTGAAGATTACAACAGTGACCATCATAAAGCTTTTGTTTGTTTGTTTTAAACTACACAAAACATTCTAGCAGCTGAATGAGCCAAAACTGTTTTCTTCTTTGCAGACCTAAAAGGGTATATTTTGAGCATGAAAGAAAAAAAGCTGCTATGAAAAGTCTCACAGGTAGTGTTTATCTATGGTCTTCCCTTTGCTACAATTTGTAACCTTCTGAATTTTTTACCACTAACAAAATATTTAACCAAAAGATTTGTTTAAATTAAGCAGCATTCTTTTACAGCAAACTTGGTACCAATGTAAAAGTAAAATATATGGAAAAAAAAAAAAGAGATAATTTAAAAATATGGTGAAAAAAAAAAAAAGAAGAAAAAAATCAGTCATTTGAATTTTTAGTACAACATACCACAGGAAAAAAATATGAATACAAGTTTATGTGATTTTATATATACACACTCCAAAGAGGTTAATTGTCAGTACCCAAAGTATTTATTGCTATGTATTAGCAATGCATTTTTGTATATCTTTAAAGGGTCACATAAAAATAGATTTAAAGAATAGATTAATTGAAGTCCTAGATTAAAACATTGTTTGGTTTAGAGAATTTTACTACAACAAAATTCATGTTTATGTATGAAAAGTTATATAACCTTATATGAAAATGTCATGAACTATTTTCTAAACACTACATGTATTCCCAAGTGGGAAAAATTAAAATATCTAAAATATATTAGATTAAGTTTACAAGACCATCAATGATCTTTTAAACATGCAGCTGTTTACAGAATTAACAGTTTTACAAAATGTTTAGTTCAGTAATGGAACATAAAGAAATAGGTAGGCAACATCAAAATTTTTGTACAATATTTGAAACTCACTTTTACAACAAGCATGTCCTTGGTATTGTGCTGTAAGAAATAATAAGCAAGTTCACCCACCTTTAACAAACTGTCCACAGGTTTACTTACAAGTAAAGATGGATGGTGAGGGATTGTAAAATTCTCAACAGTGCATTTTGTATTCTTCCATAAACCATCCTAAGCATACCATCACATAAGTAGCCAGGAGATTACAAAATAAACTATAGCTGGGCTTTAGTCGTTTACACAGAATGCTTGAATGTGAATAAAATTGCCAAAAATAGCATGTTAAATAACAAAAACAGCCATAAAGCAGGCTGTAAGCATTGAATGTTTCATAAATGTAATTTTTTAAATCATTAAATTTCTATAGAAAAATTTTATTCACAATATATTGTGACAAACCGTCACAGGAATGATATAGTGATTGCAATAAGGTATCATGCAGCAGCAGCTTTGTACTTTATAGCTATTTTTGCTTTTAAAAATTAAACCTCTCCAGTCATGCTTATCACATAGTTTTTATCTGCAGTGTGTACAAATGAGGAACACAGTACGGGATATAACAAAAAGATGTCCAATCAGCTGGATGAGAATTATTTTTCATAAATATGAAGTACATTACTGTATCCTGAAACATGCATGTCTATAGCTTGACTTTACTGTCCAGTGCCAGGCTGCCTGCAATCATCTTCTATTTATATAATACCAAGAGGGTCTGCTGGTAATTGTGACTGTATCAGCTGGGGCTGCAGCGGTGGTGGTAACTGAAGAGGTACCATTGGTTCCACCATCTGCACTGCGTTGGAAGGCGGTGGCTGACATGCCACTGGGTTAGGCGCTTCTACGATCTCTCCATTGTAAAAGAAAAATTGACACTGTTGAATGAAGGTCTCTATAACCGACTGGTGGATTTTGGTGGTAGAAAGGAACTCTCTGTTTTCAAAATCAGGTCTCATCAACGTCGGCCAGAAACAAATCGATAAGTTATCTGCAGTCATAAAGTTGGTTTTATATTGCTGACTAACCCTGAAATGAGAACGACATGCACAGAACGAATTAATACCGGTATGCAGTATTTTCATAGCGCCCTAACTGTAAGCATTATTATTAAGCAATCTCAAGATTTTTGTTACTTTCCTCCAGCTCTCCATTAAAACAATCATTCTTCTTTTCTTTAAGCAATTATGCAGAAGAAAATTTAGAAACCATCACTCTTTCAGATTTGGATAGCTAAGAAATATTAATCTGATTAAGCTTTTAATTGCAAAAGAAATTCAACATTCCACTAACATTTTGAAGGGACAACAATAAATAAACTTTTAATTTCTCAATCAGCTACAGGATGTAGTAAAATTAAAATTCCGTCCAATAAAAGGTCTGGAAGAAAAATGACAGAAATGGCTTCTTAATGCAGTACAGTCGGATATTAATTAACTTCTATGGCACTCAAAGAAAAAGGCATCACATTAGATCACATGTTAAAAATAAACAGAAAGCCCCAAAAAATCAAGTGCTGATTAAAGCACATCTCCACAGATTTTTTTCATGCTGGCCAGCAACAGAATTTGGCCAAGCCATAAAGAACACCATCAGTGGAAATTTCACTAATATCAACACACATTAATTTTGTTTTATTTTCCAGTGCATAACACAAAGTTTTCCAACTGGGCTTCTCTTCCTAGAAGTTTCCTGCTTTTAAGTGGGGGCTGAAACAGGTTCTTCATTTATGATCTAAATTCATTATTACAATACTGTTATAAGAAAAAAAAATATAAAGAACAAACAATCTTGTTAACACATTTATCATCTACAGTTAAATGTCTCAGAAAAACACATTGCTAGAAAGTAAGAGGCTAGAAAGAGCCAGGATATTTTGTTTTCCAAAACCCCTCTGCATTCTAAAGTAGCATCATAACTTTATCTAGAAGTAACTAGTGAGAGATACATGTAAAACTGTGTGTTAATAAATGTGACAAATGCCTAAGCTATTCAGCTGGGAACATGCAATGCCTCTATTACAGTAAATAGCACAGAGGTAACTGAGATACAGTTGTCCTGCAGAAACAGACAGAAAATAAAACTTCAGCAACTTGTCAGTTACAGTTTTGATGACTAACAAGAGCAGACTGCAAGAATTTCTGACAGCTGGCTGTAGTCCATAGATTCAAAAGCTGTGAAAATCATAGTAAACACTAGAATTAATGCTGTAAGAAAATATTTTCACTCATTTACAATGCATGTATAGGGGTAACTATAGAGGGTAGGCTTCCATTTTAGCATGCGCATTACTTATTCCAAATGCTGTGAGGGTACACAAATATTGCCTCTCAATCTGTTTTGATTAAGTTTGGTCCAAAGGATATTTGGACACTATTTCTGAGTGACAGTAATATTCATATCCTCTTTCCTAAAAGAAATACATTTTAACTTCATTTAAGGATTAAGAAACCATGAAAATATAAATGTAAGCTTACATTTTGCTTAGCATTTTTATTAGTTTTCTTCCTATACAGAATTCTGTGTATAAATTCCTCCTAAACAATACTCTAGAGATAGAGCAATGAGCGAGACTGTCACCAAGAATTAAATAAAATTTAAGTGTAAGACATTGTGATGGGACAATGAATCTGTCAGAGTTTTGAATCAGAACTGCCTGTACCTTTTCCCTAAAATGAGTACAATAAAAAACACCAAAAGGGATTTCAAACTGTATAATAGTGTTTCGTTAGAGAAGAAACTACAAGGTAAGTTATAAAACTGGGGAAAAAATAGCACCTGCTGTGTAATAAAACTGAAACAAACCCCAGATCATCTGTTTTGTAGACTGCTTTTTTCCTGTCATTTTTGCTCTGAATTTAACATCTTTCCAGAGGCTTCTTCAGTTGCATAGGCTAAAATGTATACCCTCCGACATCCTTAAGCACCTCTAGGATTTGATTATGTGTTTGGTCTTCTCATGTACCCTTCCTCCCCCTTGTCATGAGTTCACTGCTTGCTGTCTCTCTCATATTGTTTCTTAAATCTAATCTGATCTAGTTATAGACTGCTGCTGCTGTGGAAAACAGGTGAAATTTCATTCTTCCCATCTTCTCCCTCTCCACCAACTTTCTGGCATCAGACCACAGGGTGGCCACAGGGTCTATGAGGTCAGCTAGTGTATTCTGCAGAAAATTAGATTTCCCCTATTTCTGTTTTCCTTTAGAACCTGCTGCAGCTGAATAATCATTAGATCCAACAAATAAAGCAATGGGAACCTACGGCTAAAAGTGAAAAAAGGGGAAGAGCCATTGCACCTCTCTCCCGGTTGCAGCTCACAATAAGATTAAACATAACGAACAATCAATTTTATTCTCTCCCGTCTTTAAACTTTACCTCTGTCCTTTCTAAGGTAAACAAAAATCTACCAACCCGTATGCCGTCTCCTACCAAACTTTCCCAAACTACTTCAGAAACTTCTTGTAAGTGCTTAGCAAAGGTCTATTCACCTTCTTTTTTGTTCATTCAAAAGGAAAAACGAAAATCTGCTTCTCTTGATCCCGCCACCTTCAGGAACTTGAGGCTGTAAACCTGCTCTATGATCAGACTTTAAAAGCTGTACACATGTTCTCCCCAGACTTCAGAAGCATATTATGCCGTGTTAGCCCTTATGTATAATGGGAGTCATTATCAAGAACAAACACAAAACACAACCAGTATCAAAAAAGCCAATGTCAACCCAACACTGTCCTGTTTCAACTCCGTCTTTAAAACTCACTTCTGCTTACAGTTATTCAACCACAATTAGGTAGCTGGTACGCTCTGAAAGGTGCTTATCACACTAAATAAAACTTCATCTCACTGTTGCCATTTATTACATTTTCATAGTTATTGGCCTCTCGTACTTCAATAGCAAACTCATCTGGATAGTACTTGTATTTTTTGTTTCAATAACCAAGTCCTATGCTTGTGGACACACCAAAATAATATCAATCACCAACCACTATTAACAATACAACAGCACATCTCTTACTCTAATCACATATGATGTAAAAACTAAGCTTTAAAACATCAGTTTGTGAAGAGAACTCTTCCGTCATGTAGAATAGTGTTTTACCTCATTTAACAATTCATTTGATGAAAATTTCCATTTTAATTATATACTAGCAGTAATTTACCACAAATTAATCTCTCAAAAATAAATACTGATGGTAAAGAATTTAGTTACAAGTTCCTTTTAAGATCCTGGATCCACCTATATCTACCTCTATGTATATGCAATTGCTTACGCTCAGAAGTTTCTGCAATGGGAAAATTGATCCATGTCCCTGCAAAGGAAAATGCGTAACTCTATAAAGCTTTAGCAAAGTCATATTTGTGATGGAGAGAAGTGTAAAAGTAGGTGACTAAAATCTGAAGTTTCTCATACATTCGGTGGAAAGACTCCTTCCCAGCTGCAATAGAGAGCATTTACATTCTCTCTTTTGACTAAATAGGGAAGTTAAAAGGTCTCATTTTTGCTCCCATATTACATGCCCAGTAAGACTGTTACAAACACCTGCAAAAACACAAACACACGCACTAGTCCGGAACAATTTAACAACTTAAATGTCATGAAAAGCTTATTGGTGTATATATACAAAATTGTCTGGCTAGAAAGCACCATTGCAGAGAAGGACCTGAAAGTCCTGGTGGACAACAAATTGAACACGAGCCAGCAACGTGCCCCTGTGGCAAAGAAGGCCAACAGCATCCTAGGCTGCATTAGGAGTGCTGTCAGCAGGTCTAGGGAGGTGATCTTTCCCTTCTACTCAGCACTGCAAAGGCCACATCTGGAGTATGGGACTCGGCTCTCCAGTGCAACAGACACATGGACATACTGGAGCAAGCCCAGTGAAGGGACACAAAGATCATTAAAGGGACTGAGGATGTCTCAAATGAGGAAAGGCTGAGAAAGTTGGGACTTGAAAAAGCTCAGGGGAAGTCTTATCATTGGTTGTAAATATCCAACAGGATGGTGTAAAAAAGATGGATTGAGACTCCTCTGAGTGGTGTCCAATGACAGGACAAAAAGCAACAGGCACAAACACTCACAGGAAATTCTGTCTGAGCATAAGAAAACTTTTTTTTTTTTTTCCTCTTCTCACTGTGAGGCTGACTGAGCACTAGCACAGGTTGCCCAGAGTGATTGCGGAGTCTCCCTCCCTGGAAATACTGAAAACCCAACCACACACAGTCCTGAGCAATCTGTTCTGGTTGACTCTGTTGAAACAACGGGGTTGGACTAAAGAATCTCCAAAGTTCCCTTTACAACCTCAAGGATTCTGTGATTCTGTCTAAAAACGTGGAGAAAAATATCACAAGCTAAGATTTAAATGACTGATTACTGGTTAACAATGTTTTTTGTTAAAAAAAAAAAAAGGTTATTTTAGCTTTGGTAATATTTATTCTATTTTTTTAATAATGTAGTTAATATGATTCAGTGGATTTCAGAGAATAATCCCATTTTAGCTGAAAAAGAAACACGAGTAAACTGGTCTTTTTCTTCCTGTGTACATAAGGGGTCAGATTATGAGGTAGCATACATCTACTAATATCAGATTATTTTAGTAATGTAATTTTTAAAGACAAAACCATTAAATTTCCATGCAAGAGGCAAGATTTAGGAAGCAACTGTAACCAATTTACTGTTACTTGTAGCTTTGTTCTACATTTTACTTATTCAGCAGGGGTTTTGGGTGCTACATTTTAGATTGTGACTGAAGCTAGCCCTCCTTTAAGGGGTATGTTTACGCCAAATGACTTTCAGGTCCCTTAAAACCTACATTTGTCTATAATTTGAATAGCTACTTCCTGAAAAGAAAGGAGGGGGAAAAAAAAAAAAAAAAAAAAGAAAAAAAAAGAGAACTGTAACTGGTGCATAGTTATTCTTCAAGCTTTTTTGTTGTGGACCAATCATTCTTACAACTTTATCATAGCAATGATGCCAGACATTTATACGTCAACAGACCCCAGAACAGAACATACAAACCTTTTCTGATCAGCCTCTAACTCCTAATTTCATTTTCCGCATTTATACTAACAGATGAGCAATGCAGCATGAAATTTTCAAGTCTAGTAGTCAATTCATTGTTACTAACACAATATTTTTGCAATTGTTACAACAAACAAGATTTTAGTAAAAAAAAAATACTAAACCTGTTTAGATGCGTTATTACATATTTGAAGACATCATAGTTCACTGGGTGGAATTTCTTCACAATTTCTTTTAATTCGTGTAACCGTTCTGTCTTATCCAAGATTTCTATAGAAATAAGTGACATTTTGTGATACATCTAGAAAGACATGCCGAATAAAGTGTTGCTAAGTCTTTTTCCTAGTATAATGTAAGATACCCACAGAAAAAAATCAAGTGAGGAATTTTATCAAATATTTTATATCTGCATATATTATTGCACAGAATAACTTTTTTTATTACAGAGGTAACAATCTAAACACAAAAATATTTTTCTGTATTTAAGCAGAATTACTTATCTGTTTAACAGCAAGGAATCACATGATTAGCTCATTGTTGGCTTGTAGAATGATAACCAACACTGTGACAGGGTCATTTCTCATTAGATTTTCCTTTGCTTGCAAAATGTTGTGACTGGGATATATCTCTAAGATTTCTTTGGACTGAAGTTTTATAAAGATTTGGGGGAAGGAAGACATTCACATGAACTTAGAATATCTTAAGCTTATCAGTTATTCAAATAATTAAGAAAATTATGAATGAGCCTGGTGCAGCTATTTTAAATATACTGTTTAAAGGAGAAGAAGGATTTTCACAGGCCCAAAGGACATTATTTATGCTTCAGAGATGAAATAAGCAAAACGTAAGAAAGGACTGTGGAATAAAATAACAATTTTTTTTAAAAAAAAGCCAACCAATGCTGCTGCTAAAACACTTGTGGAAAATACCACTGAAGTATTGTAGAACCATACATTCTGCAGAATATACTTCTATTCCATGATGAAATCCAAGCTCACCTCTATTACTTGACTGCATTGCTAAAAAGAAATTTGATGTACCCTAGTACCACAGAAATAGTGTTAAATATGGTCAAATATATCCCAGATAGAAATTAAAGCAGTATTAATGGCATTTTAAAACAGTAAGGCCATTTATATTCTAATTTAAGTGATATACTTTTAAGAAAAAAATAAACCCTAAATAGTTACATTAAACAAACCTGAAAAGTACAGCAGACATACCACAAATAGGTATCTTCCAATATTGTCCAAAAATACAAAATTTCTAATGGACTATATATTAATCACGTCCAGGCCCAAGGCTTAGGTTTACATGAGTATTTTCATGTTTTGAACAAAAAAGCATTAAGAATACTGTATGTCACAGTTGTATCCTGCAAAAATGCATAGCAGTCTTTTTCTGAAAGAGTTTGCTGCCACTATAGGAGAGAGACTCTTTAAAAAAAGTAAGAGAACCATTTACTCATTTCACTTGGAAGTGTCTGAAAAATGTTTGCAAGGCAAACAAAATTAAGCATTTCATCTTATAAAGATTTCAAAAAGAATTTGAAAAACATCTAAAAGGGAATTACCATAATATTCCATAGATGTGTCTGATTTCTAAAGCCTACTTTGAATTTAAGACTTTATGAATTCAAGTGGTTTTCCCCCTGTTAACAACTGCAATACAGTTACAAAAGCTTTCATTGTATGCAGCACTAACCCAGAATGGAAAAAAAAAAAAGTAGATTTCTCTGATTAAATTTTCTAGGAAAAGGGGAAATAATAAGCCACAACTCAATTTAGAAAAAATATTACATTTATTTCATCATATAGTTCTGTTCATTTTAAAGAATATAAAAAAAAGTACGTTTAAGCAATTTAAAAAAAGTATTTCCTTTCAACTTACAATTAACTAAAAACGGCAATAAGGGCAATCAATATAACATAATTAGGTCAAGACAAGATAGTTTATTACTTACTTGATGTTTCTAACAACTCTTGATGCAAAGAGTAAGGAATTAATGGATCTGGCAGATCTGCAAAAAAAGCTTTAAGAGCCCCAGCCACTGCATTTACCGTTACTCCCATAGACTCTAGACTGATATTATGATCTGTAAGACAAAATTAAACAGCAGTATAAGTGAAAACTACAGCTATCATTCCTCATAGTATTTATGAAAACAAGCATTTATTCAAAACACTGAAAATGAATGTTGCCAAACATTTGTTAAAAATGCACTGAAAGGTGAAACAATTAAGCTGCCATCACTCTGACCAATATGAAACCAAATATAAGAAAAACTGACAGTATAAGAAAACAGTAGATCAGAAAAATAAAATTGTCTAGTTCTCCATGCAGACTTAAGTGCTTTTCTGTTTGCCACTGACTGGCTTCTGATCAATCAATTTTGTCCAATAATAAGTTTTAAATTCTGTTTCCCAAAATTTTTTTAGAAACTGATATATCAATTCGCAGAATTCATGTGGTGGTTTTCACGTCACCACATGAAGCCTTTTAAAAAAGGACAGCAAAACATACCAGTGACCACACATGGACAAATCTAGTATTATACTCAGATTATCTGAAACAGCATAGTGAGGCATTAAAAAATAGTACATTTATTTTCCTTATCATCTAGGAGAAATTTCACTATTTTTCACAGGCTCAACAACATGATTAATATCCAAGAACTTTTAAAAGAAGTGTTTTCATTTTGAAATATCAACTAAGATCATAAATTAAATGAGAAAACAGAAGGAAAAAAATAATGCTGACTCTCTCTTTTAACACATCAAAGTGAAAAGCATAATCTACCAATCATATTCCAGTATATTCTAGCATGAAAAAGGTTGTTAGAAATTTATTATCAAGATTTAACTGTTATTCTATATAATTCAAGAGAGCTTTCAATAAAATAAGTATCAAGAAGTACTACATTTCAAGGGGATAAGGGGGAGAAATGAATGCCTTAATGCCTAGGATTGATGAACACAAGGAGCAGCTAGGACTGCATTTAAACTCTTTTAAACACTAGAATACCACCTAGAAATTATTTTAACAGCACTTAAAACTATTTGTAACAAGATTCTATCTTATCTTTGGCTTATACCCTGCTTCATTGGTAATAACCTGGACTATACCAATACAAGTTACCAGAACATTATCTACTCAGTGCTATTGAAGTCAGTTTGAAAACGCAACCCTTTTATAGTGCACTGTGAGAAATCCATAGAGAATTCAAGTTCTGTTTTGGCTTTAAATAATAAAATCTGTCATTACCTTGATCAAACTGTTTCTGAATGTTGTCTTGATCTGTTTTATTCCCACTAACACGGTACAGGCCTTCAGTACATAATCCTTAGAAGGGGAGGAAAAAAAAAAATATTCAAAACCAAGCGTATATACTAGAGAGCAAAACAGAGCCAGTCATAATTATGAATTCAAACATCAAAAGTAGGAATAGGAAACTTCAGTGCCTAAAAAGTAACATGTCAACCATTATAGTGATATGGACTACTAAACCACAAAATACCAGCTGTCTATCAGGTTCACTATTCCATTCAGTGAGTCAGAGAAAATCACACTGTAGGGTAACAAGAACCTGACTGCAGGCAGTTATGGAATAATTTATCCAAAATTATTTTCTTCCTGATCTCTAAGAGACTGTTGTTACTTCCACTTTTTTTTTTTTAATCATCAAAAGTATCAATTCTGGGGTTTGGTACCCACAGAATTTACATTTTTAAAAACTGTCTTCACAATTTGGGCTTAACAACTTTGGATGGCAGGTAATAACACACCAATAAAATATTCTGCAGAAAAATCAAGCATTTGTAATTGATTCCTGATTTTTTAATTTCATGGTGTAACACACTCCTGTACAAGACAAGGACTTAATCTTCTAACATACCTTCCCTTTTATGATTTATATTTTACAAACTTTGCATCCATTTCTCCTCACTTCTTTGCAAAGGTAAATTATCATGTCATTTACAAGTCTTTCTTTAAGGGGTGGGGGAAGAAGGGAGAGGGAGAAGGGTGTTAGGAAGCAGAGGTTCTCCAGGCTTCTCGTTATTACTTTGTTTTACTATGCGTTATGGAGTCGTCATAATTACAGCAGCCATTCTAGGTAAACAACATAAAAAAAATACACCTTTATTATGCACACGCAACTTGCTCACTCCACTCCAGTGATTATGCTTCCTATCGCACTGCTATCTTTTTTGCCCACAGCTACTCACTGAAAGAAAGTGTCCGTCCTGCTCATCACACCATTACTCAAGATCTTTTTCTTTGTTAATTTAAAAGCTTTTAAGGAATACAAGCAGTTTATAATTCCATAATTCTCCAAGTTACCTTTATGGGCGCAAAATTATCGATATGCTAGATCTCCATTAGAGTACGTGGTTCTCTTTAAAAATTCACAAATTTTAGAGCTTTGTGAAATCTCTCTGCTTTTTACCATCACAGCCCAGTAACTGAATGCATTTTAGATTATCAGATCAATACATAACTTCTCTGTCACACCACAGTCACTGAGTGTGCCTTTTAAATTACCAAGAAATACAAGGAATCCTGTTACAATGCTCTAAGTACAGAAAGCACTTAACTGCTTGATACTGTTGGGAAATTTATACCAATTAACTTGATACCAACTCTTTTAACTCAATTTTTCCTTCTTAATGCCTCAACAATTCACATGTCTCTTTACTGGCTGCATCAATGCTATTTTAAGTAAGCTTTGCTTAAATAAACTTTTATAGCTACCATTTAGCTTTCCAAGTCTGTTGCCAAGAGTTTTCTCTTGTAAATATATTATCTAAACATTCCTCTCAAAAAAACCGAGCCTCTTTCACTGATGCCCTCAAAAAGCACCAGGAGGTTTAATTTGGTAGCACTGGGCAAAAAGTGATTTCAAAGATTCAATGGCTTCCACAGCTGGAAGGAGTTTCAAACCTGTCTTCAAAAGAACGCCCTGAATGTGCTACACACTACCACAGACAGAAACACTTTGCATTCCTCTTCCAGAAGTTGTAAATAAAGAAATACAAAAAGTCACTGGTAGATAAGAACAAGCTAGGATCCTATTCTCTTTGTTTAGTATGGGAGAATTCTCAGTTGGAGACCCCACAGCCCCAGGGTATTCTGTGTTTTATCCAACTACTACTGAATTTCTTTCTGCACAAAAGGAACTGAACGTGCTGCAATAGCATATTCTGAGAAGTTGGATCCAGCCATTGTTTAGTGTTTAAACCTTGAATACTTGAACTGGGGTGCTCTGGAGATAGAGATTCTCTGCTGCAGTATCTGGGCTTTTTTTTTTCCTTCCTGTTTCATCGCGTAGCAGACACGTCTTTGCTCAGACCAGTACAACTCTGAGAAACATAGAAAGACAATTTACAGCACTTCAGAAAATTTTCAGGTTAAACAAGGAGATGCCTACTGAATTTAGGCATCTTCCAAATATAGCAAAGTGCTGCAATTCTGGATTAAGCTAACTAAAATTGTCTTTTGAATTCCTTGTGCAAAAATAATTTTTCTTGCACGTGTATTCTAGAAAGTAACACTTGATGAAACGGTTGCTCAACTGTCATTATACTGTTTCTCTCAGGCACACAAGGAGACAAGTTAAATCTGTTTGCGTGCACACACACATCTAGAAGTCTGAAAGTATAATGTTTAAGTAACGTTTCAATTCTCTGTTGTTTTTTATTATCCAACCAGGTCTCTGCAATGCTTGTTACATCAAGATCTTCATCAAGTATAAGACACTGTAGTACACTAGTTTTAGCTTTTAAACTTCTCGTGTATCTATAATGTATATCCATACTGAGAGAGAGTGAGCATGCAACATTTATTTTTTCTTGATGGCTTTTTTAAAAATTCAGTTCCTTCATCTGCAAGCCCGTAGATTTTTTCAGAATTCTTATCTATATTCTTATCCTGCTTCCTTTCTGGTCCAGCTGCAATTTTCAAGATATCCTTACTGGACACAATGGCTGTTGTAATATTACACATCAGAATCATCTGATTTATTTGCTTCTCTGTCCTGCTAGCTTTACTACACCTTTAGGTTTAAAGAATTAGATGCTCCTTATTTCAAGTCACAGTAGCCTGTATTGACTTCAGGACAGAGCTCATCTCCTTTGTCTAGACTATTCCTTTCTCAAAGTACCTCCTAGTGCCTAATGAATTCTCTTCTTGTGCCTTCTTTTATGCTACCAGTTGTAATCAGGGTTCCATCCCATCTGACTGGAACTTCACATGGGGTTCAAAGCAAAGAAAATGGGCAAGGTACATCTGCACCTATATGCATATTTAATTGGTAGGACACTTCCATTTTTAGGTAGCAACATACTTCACAACTCTTAGTACCTGCATAGAACATACTAACTTGAGTGCAAGGGCAGACCAAAGTCTACCTGGCACACTATCCCATTTCCACACCAGCTAACTAGTATATGCTTGCGGAGAGAGGTAGGAAAAGTAGGACAAAAGTAGGACCAGCAATTTCTCTGTGGTATATTCTCCAAGCTCCTTGCAGATGGTGGCTTACATAGGCTTTTGCATCAAGTGTTGTAATAGCCACTTGGGGATTTATCCTCCACTAATTCATCCAAACTCCTTTAAGTCATTTACTTGTGGTCTGTAACAACCACCCATGGCAAATGCAGTTCTGTAATTCAGGAACGTACATCATGAAAGCACATGGGGTTTATGCTCAGTACCTGAAGATTTCATGAAATCTCTGTTCTTGATTAACAGGGGGCAATAACTTCTCTACTCTTTCCTAGCACCAGTTTTTAAAATTTGTATCATTTCCCTTCCTCAGAAATTTTCTAAGCTAATCAATTCAGTCCCTCTTTATCCAAGAGTTACTATTATTGTCACATGCAGCACCTTTTCCAATTCTTTTCTACTCTTAAGACAGACTGACCCAAATTGTAACCTGTATTCAAACCGTGTGCATACCATGGAATTACATAATAGCACAATTTTTCCCTGTATCACTCACTCTCATAATTCTTTTAATTCTTTTTGCTTGCTTGATAGCAAGTACTGAGAGTTGAAGTTTTCAGACAGCTCTGATGATTTTGAAGCCTTTTCCCGAGTGACAACAGCTATATTAATATTTAGCCTGCTGAGAAGTCACACAGTATCTGCCAACTTGACATTCGTAGCCAGGTTCCACCATCACTGTTCTGTCTACATTTCTGAGTACATGCCACCTAATCACAGCAAGTCTGTATCTCCCCAGTTTAATTCCTTCCCCTACAGCGACCAATCAAACTTTTCAGGAATCACTCTCTACTACAATAGCTGAGACTATCATTCCCACACTTACTTTTGTGAATTTTGTGATCTATATCACTCTATAATTTTATTCCACACATTGACCTCTTCTCATCCCCTATGCTAGTACACAAGACTAAAGGAACCGCCACCTTACTGATCCAGAATGGCAATTTCTATATACACCTAGAATATATGTAATTACAGAGCAAAGAATCCAAATTCTTTTCAAGTAGGAAGAGTCTAGCACTAAATTTACTTACATAAAATACATTTAGAAGTCTACATTTAACATATTCTTATCTGTGCATATCAACAATGGCATTTAAATATCCATGACATTCAATTCACACACTGACAACCAGAACCAAAAATAAGTCTTACTGCTTCTTTTAATAATTTATATAATACTGAAATGTTCAGTAAAAAGTAAGCAGTGTAAGAAAATAAGCAGTACTTTTAGAAAGGCTCAAAAAATAGGAAGCTCTCATCCAATGCTGAATTAACATTTCTATAATTAACATTAACCAATTATTAAACTTAATATGACATGACAAACATGCCTAGGAAAAGGTAGGTGCATTCTTTACTTCATTAAAAATGGGTAACATCTGAAGATTCCAGACATAGTAGCTGTTTGGCCACTTTGGGCCTGGAGAAAACTACAGGAGTAAGAGGAACAGAGTAAGTCCCGTAAGTACTCTGCAAAAGATACTGACATCTTGGTCCTATCTGCATTGTTTAGGAATTCTTTATATAATTCCCATGATGTTTCCTTTGAAGAGATACCTTAATTAGCAATACAGCTCAAGTGCACACCATGTGTTTATGAATATTTCAAAACATATTTGTTTACAGTTTTCAGTGATTCTCACACACTAATAAATTAACGCATGTGCTCCTCCTCCATCCGTCTGGTAGTCAGTCTTCCATTAGGAGAAACAACTGATGCCTGTTTTCCCCTACTCTCGAGTGTGGACAGGGTTTCCTCCCTGTTGAATAATATCAAAGTTGCAAACCACAAACTGGTGTACAGTTTCCTAAATACCGAAACCTATTCTATGTCAATTTTGAAGTGATCACAGAAGAGATTCTCAGGAGGTTATCCAGTCCAGCCTTCTGCTCAAACATGGATCAAAGCTGAATTCAGATTGTTTTGCTTATCTAAATCTAATCTTTAATATCTCCAAAGACAGAGAGCCCACAATCTCTTTGGGCACCTCAATCAGCGCTTAAATAATCCTCAGAGCAAGATTTTTTCCTTTCTTTCTAGTTGGAACCTTGCATTTCAATAATCATTGTCTCTAATCCTTCTGCCATGTACTTCAGTACTTTAGCCCGGCTGCACCTTCTCAGTAACCTTCTCATAGGTATGGGAAGCCACTTTTGCGTATCTCTTCAGCCTTTCCCTCTCCAAGCTGAACAAACCCAGAGGTCAGGAGCCCCAGCCCCTGACCCTCTTCTGCTAGACTCTATCAAGTTTGTCAACACCCTTCTTGCAGTATTTCAGATGAGGTGTAACAAGTGCAGAGTAAAAAACAAATGATCACTTCCGTTGCTGTAGTGCCTACCCTTCTGTTGGGACAGTCCAACACAGAAGGCAGTGTCAGAAGGCTGCACACATGCTTAGCCTATTCTCCACCACAACCCCCAGATCTTTTTCAGCAGCATTGCTATCCAGCCAGTCAAGTCCTGAGCATGTATCTCTGCAGGGGTGTAGTCCTTGCAATTCTAGTTGCAGGACTTGGCACTTGTCCTCGCTGAGTTCCATCAGGTTCCTGTTGTCCCATTCCTCCAGCTTGTCTGCATTCCCCTGAACAGAAGCCCTGGCCTTGAATGTATTAACCACACCACCTACTCTAGGATCACTCACAAACTTCATGAGGGTACAAAATGTACTGCAGGGCTATTTAAGTATATTGTTACTGTATCTATCCAGAATCAAGAGTAACAGAATCATGGCCTATGCGTTCTTTTGCTAAACTTACAGTTCCATGGGCAGTTGAGTCAACTTAACTCATCATTATGACTGAAAAAGATGGTCTAACTCCTTGCCTCATCAATCACTGCTTCTGTCCTTCCCTCACTCCTAGCTGCATAGTCCTGCTCCCTGCCTTGCACTTGTTTTGACACGTATTTGACCCTTAACTTACCAGCTGTAATACTAAACAGCAGGACATTGACCAGTTTTACTGATGTAGCTTTCCAAGACTGTGAACTCCACTGATTCAGGGATGTCTGACAAGCACCCAAAATGAAAAGTGGCAGAAACATATAGCATGAGAGGATCTTACTGGTTGTTAGACTGTTTCTTATGAAACTACCCCAAGAACACTGGGTCTCATACACCAGGCCAAAGGGGATGGCCACTTGTCCCTTTCTGTTCTCTCTTGTCCAACAGAACAGACTCCTAAAAGCCTCTAGCTCTCCTAAGCCCTTTGAATAAAAGGGGAGATAATCCATCTTGAATTTCTGGATTTTGCAGCCACTATGAATACATTTCAATGATTTACCAGCCTTTTTACCTCAAGTGGCACTGCAGGCTCATTTTCTTTTCCTATTTCTACCCAATCCTCATTCTCTGGAGACCAACTTTACATTATCTACACTTTCAATGTCAAAATCTGGCCTCATGGCAGATTCAATGTAAAAGACCTGGGTATAACTTAGGTGAGAGGGAAATTCACAGAAGGTAATATTCTTTTACTCAAATTACCTTTGAAATTGTAAATTTAACAGCAGTACAAAAAGGTATAAATATCAAAAGCAGTAATTATTGTACATATACCGAGTACACAATTTCACCTATAGCTCTCCACAGAGTCAATGTGAGACATTAAATGAGATGTGGCTGTCAAATTCATTCTTCCTTCTTTCTTCCATTCCTTGTTTCACATAAATTGAGCAACTAAATTATTAAAATACATATTATTCTAATTAGCTTCTCTTCCCTCAATTGTTTCATGTAGACTTAACACTACATTAAAGTTATCAGTTTTCTATGAAGTACAGAATCTAAAACTTCTAATCTTGTCAATGAAGTACATGGATACTGATATTCTACACAGTTTTTTTAAAAAAATATTTGAAAACCCAAAGAAAAAAACATATTAAAATACTGCTGTTATTATTAGAGTTGAATATAGTCAAGAGCTATGTTTACTAAATGGCAAAACTGTGCTAATATTCATAATATTAATTCGATGCCTCCTTCCTTGGTAAACAGAATAAAATGTAATTTATACCAAACTTTCTACCAATGCATAATGATGCATACAAAAAATAAATCCAAAACACCAATTAAAAGAATACTGAAATAGTAAAAAACCCTCATATGCTAATAATATCGGTTACCATGAGTAATTTTTGCCCAAATTATTATCAATTTGGGAGAGCTGAAAATAATCAACAACAGTATGTGTTGAATAGCACACAAAGAGTAATTAAAATCAAACTGGTGTCATGTAAAACAGCATAAAAATGTTACTAACAAAACACTGGAGCTACAAACTTGCCATAAACATGTAAACTTTTTACACATAAAAAAATCATTCAATATACATTTTTACATGGTATTGCAAAATAAAAATCAAACCATACCAACATTTTGTTAAAGTTAAACATTAAATCAGCCTTCAGAAATCTGTGTTCCTCTTTCTCAAACAAAACTATCAGTATCAGAATATCCTCCTTATTCCCTACATGATAATTCTTAGAGAAACAGAATTCATGCTATTAATACTGTTAACAAACAGTTTAGCTTCAAAAATTATCTCAGTTCTGCTGCCTACATTTAGAAAAAATGAGTTGTACTAAAAAAAGTAATGGTCTACATTGGACAGATTTTTTTTTTTTTTAATTAGCAGTTCTTTTTTTTTCTAGCACATCTTATCATATCAGAGCACCATTACATCTATACAAAACCAGCCACTACAATCTTGTTAAAAATCAAAACTGCACTCTAGTTTCTCTGCTAAATACATTCCCATAAATCCAGTTTGCAGAAAACCAAAACAGTTAAAAAGTTCATTTCAACTGATGTAACAAAATGCTATTCAGTCCATCAGGAGAAAGCAAGAAAATACACCAGAACAACAATCTTCTTTCGGAAGCCTGTAACTGAAAACTAATGTCAAGAAGTCAATTTAAGTAGCTGCCCTCAAGAGCAAGCTACACACTGATTTGCAAAGAATGTGATGGAGGTAAAAGCATACAAACTTCAACAGCTTATACATTATGCTATGTCACTAGTGACAGAAAAGTGTTTATACAGTTTGTAAAAGGTTACAGATAAGATCACAATATCTTTACCAGAAAATATGTTTTCCTGAAAACATTATACATTTGTATCAAGATGTTTAGTGGATGATAATTCACCAATATCAAGCTACTTACCTGAGATAACAATTCTTTTGATCATCTTGTTCAATGAACCAACAAGAAAAAGCTATGACAAACAACCAAAAGATTACTCATCCTGCTATAATTACAATTAATTCAAAACTGAGCAGCCTGGATAGAGAAAAGGTTTTCCTATAATCATGGACAATGTGTGACTACACAAGCAAAGTTTGTTTACGATATTTACCCAAGCTTTCCTCATTCCTTATCCAGAAATGACAGTGTTATTACATTTAAGATAATCTTACATGGCATTGTACAAAGTTTTTTTTTATCAGTAGCTCCCAACAAGACAAAGTATTACACGCTATTACTGCTTTGTTCTACTAGCATCAGCAACAGTATGCACTGCTGTTGAAATGGAGGTTCTGACACACACTTACTGCTTATTAGGTTTAGATCTGCTCAAGTATTAACCACTTTGCTCTCCCAGTTTCTACTTCCAATACTACCAAAAAGATTCCAAAGAGATTCAAGCCCTAGATTATCTTTCAAAACCAGAAATTAGTTGTCTCCATAAAGCTAAACCAGTTCAGAATAAATCTAAACAGGAACACACAGAAAATACCTACATCTGTAGGCCCTGACTTAGGATCCCTTATCTCTACCAGATCTCCCTTTACCCTGACAGGATCCATATGGCTCCTTGAAAAGAAAATCTGTTGATTTGTAAAAGGCTAGAACTTTTCAGCTCCTGTATTTACTTCAGATTTTCCAAATTGTCTTCTACTGATGCACTTTTTTTTTTTTTTTTTTTTTGGGGGGGGGCGGTGGGGGAAGGATATTCCAGAACAGTACGGTAAAACAAAACTCTGATGGTATTTTCTGCATGTGCTCAAT
Organism: Egretta garzetta; assembly: GCF_000687185.1. Lineage (NCBI taxonomy): Eukaryota > Metazoa > Chordata > Aves > Pelecaniformes > Ardeidae > Egretta > Egretta garzetta. The sequence goes on from NW_009260791.1 coordinate 7,443,311, forward strand.
TCTTAAAGGTTTATGGTGGAGTAAGAATCTTCAAAGACACTTTCTGATACTATCTTCTCCTCTAAACATCCAAAACAAAGCAGAGAAAACTGTTTTTCACACTGAGTACTTTCCAGCCTCAGTCACAATTTAGATGAGTGGGTACAAAGTGGGTATTATACCATCTTGTATAATTTCATGAGGCAGTGATAGGGAACATTAAAAATTAAGATTAGCCCCCCAATTTGAGATTAATCGTATCTCTGCAAAAAACCTGCGACCCAGACACAATGCAAATTACATGGGGTAATACAAAGGGAAGGAGCTGAACTCCATGAAAGTACCTTAAAAGGAAAAGCTAAACAAATATGTCCTCTGTAAGTGAAATATACTGATTAGCCTCATTCAAGAAGAGTTGGAGAAGAATGCACTCCTTGATGAAAACACAATGCTAGTAAACACTGGTATTCGGTTCAGTTAGTACTGATAGCAGGCTGACTTGCTCAAAGACAGCTGTGGTATTGGGTGACTCCCCAGGGCTGAGCAGCTGATACAATAGCTTTATCAAATGGGAATGGTACCGCTCTGGACTCCAGCCTGAAGCCAATAGGTCCTGACTTGCCTTCTGCAGACTGATCATCTCCAAAACTGTATTCGTGAAATTTTCTCTCAGACAGTCCCAAAGTCAGTGATGTGAATCTATCTCAGTACAGGATTTTAAGGCAATGCAAGTGAACATCCTCCTCTCTCAAAGGCAACAAACACATTCTAGCAGAACACTGCTGAAACTCATCAAATACCTACAGAATGTTAACTCAATATAAAAATAATACACACCAAAAATAAAACACCCACAGCCAAAAATGGAAGTTGAAAAGAACAACCAAAGCTACTTGTACAGAATCCAGAGTAGGATAAAGGAAACTGTAATACAGATCAAAAGTAGAGGTTTCGTTCCATCTTTACCAGGTGCTTAACAGAAACAGCAGAACAACTACTGTCTTCACAGCCACAAACAAAGCATGGCACAATGTTTGTCCAGCTTACACATATGGCTAGAATTAACATTCTTCAGCTTTCAGTAACTGCACAGCAGCATCCCAGGTTGAACTAACATATACTGAGCCAGCTAAAGGAAAAGCAGTACCTCCTGAGTAACCACTTTCGAGGAGCCCCTCATATTATGAACACATCGGCAGCTTAACTAAATATCTTAGCCTTCAAAGACAGGTCATTAGAGGAATATAAAAGTGTTAAATCTTCTGGGTGCTTAAGTTATTTGATGACTATGAGGAAAAAGAGATAAAGAATCATGTTCCCACACTATTTAGTTCTCTCTCTCACTCCATAAGCTGGTGAAAATCCTTTGACAGAAATACTAGACTTTCTTTCGAAAGTCTACCACAAAGTGAATAGGTATCAGATATTACTTTTAAGCAAATACAATTTTCTTTAGATCTGAATTTATAGTCTTGTTGTTTGAAAGTATTCTTACAAAGTTAAACATGCTCAAAATTAAGATAATACTTTTAGATTCCACAAACTCTTCAAAAAGTCTTTTCATCTTCATTACTGGGGAATGTCTCGTTTATATAGCTATACATAGTAGCTGTATTTAGCCATTTTTAAAGAACACAGATTCAGACAGTGACTCATCCATAAAATTATGGTTTGTTTTGGGGTTTTTTTTTTGATACATGCAATAGCAAACACGAAATATACTTTAGATTGTCTATACCACCCTATTAATCCTTGCATTTCCTCCTCCTTCCCCATTTTTTCCTGGGTGAAATGGGGAAAGCAAAAGCAAGAGGGAGGAAAATACAGCTCTTACCTTTGGACAAGGAATCAATAGGAGGCAAAGGTCAAAGACAGATTTATACTTTTCATCTCTGACTCCCAAAAGATCAGTGCCTGAGGTTTCACCTAATTTTTTTGATTACAATAATGCAGTATGTAAGTCTTCAAAAACAGCTATCAGGCTCGCCACCTGTAGTAGTAGTTCTGGAAACACTACTTTTACAGATGGCAGTAAAACTGAATTTTAGTTTAAGAAAGAAAACCCTTCAATTTTCCTCTTGCTAAAACTGTTACTGTCATCTTACAGCCAAAATCATATTACAGAGCTAAGAAAACGTTGAAAAAAGGTGCTGGTTTACTTTATGCTAAACAATACTGAACTGCAGACACCCACCAAAAGATGGTCCTGCTCACGTTTCAGCTCCAGTCCGTCAGTCTTACACTCTCATTTGCTTCAAATACAGCAATATAGCATTTATGCAACTTCAGAGCAAGCAAGATCTACACACTAACTGAAAACTGGTGCTCGCCATCTTTAAAAACAAAAAAGAAAAAAAACAAAACCCATCCACGGGTCACTCCCAAACCTCAAAACAACTCCCCACTCCCAAATGTAGTCTTCTGTTGGATGAGCAAGATCATCCTTTTGCCTCATGGTCATACAGTAAGTAAATAGGCTGAAAGCAGCAAGAGAGGGGACAAACACACAGCCAGGGAGCCAGGGAGAAAGGAGAGAGATGAAAACCATACTGCAAAATTTCACCCTAGTGCAAACATTTCTATGTTAATATTTTACCTTAAACTGGAATCTGCAAGTTAAACAAATTGCTTAACATTTTTCATAGAGAATTACACAGTATTTAGAAAAGAAATGCTTCAGTCTCTGTACCAAGTTAAAATGTAAAACTAGGTTTGCCAGCAAAATAAAGCAAGCAACCTGACTAATTAAGCCATACCAAGCACCTGTTTTCTGCAAATGGAAAAAGTGGATTTCAGAGTTTTTTAATATATGAAGTAAAACACAGTGGCAAGTGTAAGACTGGAATGCCATTGGCTTACAAGTCATTTGGTATTAGAAAGTGATACCATTTTTTTTTAAATTATAGGAAACAAATGTCAAACTTCAAATGTTTGTCGAAAAGAAATTAAATATTTATGTAAAGACAAAAGACCATCACATATTAAGCATGCGATTTAGAGACATATTCTACTTTTAAATGTGCTTTTTCCATAATTATTTCTAGGATAAAATTCTAGAAGTACTTTAAAACAGAAAATGAGAGGCTTTACTCTTTATGAAAAGTGGGAAAGCCTTTCCTCCAATAATTCTCCTATCTTACCTGTATCTTCAATGAATTGCACACATTTTTCAACAAACAGAGGTATCGGTTTCTCAGGTGTAACCAGATCCTGTAGGGGCATCCCAAAGTAATTACTTTCCCAGTTTCTACGGATTGGAGGATTGAATGTCTTAGTTTTCTTTTTCGGCTACAACAAAACAGAGTTATTTAAGTAATATTCAAGTAATATTTTAACTAACTCATATTGCAACCATTCAGTAAAAACAAACAGATCATATGTCTATCAGACATTAAAATTCCTCTATGGCAAACCGAATAAAAGTAAGTGTACTTTTAAAATAGCATACATTAGATAAAAAGCACTTAAATAACTTACAATGTATCACATTAGGAACAGGGTGACCCAATGCACCAGTAACTGAAATACTATAGGGACAAAACCAAACACACTACTTGTTCAGAGTGCTACAACAAGTCTTTAGACAATAACATTCAGCACCACTCACAAAGGAATCTACATGAATCACATTTGAATCACACCTCTACAGAATTTTCTAGGATAAGACTGTAAAGTGTCATATCACAAAAAAACCTGAGCGTCTTCTGTATGCATCTCACTGAAGTTACTAAATAATCTTTATATTGCAACTATGCTAAAAACTTGATGATAGCAATCAATCTCAGAGTTAGAGTTGTTGCATGATTGCTTCATTACATGCACAGGATTTTAGCCAAAAGGAGGTTTGCACCCAATCAAATCTAGTAAACTGATGACTTTCATATGGAGTTTTCTTGCTTGTTTTGATCCCTTCCCCCCCACCCCACCCCGATAATGACTTTAATCAGTTCAACTGATAAATCACCTTTGGAAGATTACAAGAATTGTATTGTATCAGATACCACATTTAATCTCTGAATGCTGATTAAAATATTCAGAAATGGACATATGAAGTGGTCAATCAGTTGGCTGTACAGTGGCAACTGAATGTGGAAACTGAATTAACATCACCATTAAAAACTAGCATTTTATCTTTAAGTTTATATACAGTAAGAAGTTAGTTAAAAGCAGTTACATTTTCATATAAAAACTCTTCAGTCAACATCTAATAGTACAAAACGAAAGAAACACAAAAAGCACAACAGCCAGATTTAAATTTAATAAGGTTTCTAGAACTGTATAAATTGTAAGACTAAACGTCATTTCTATGTTTTACATCTACTTATTTCTGTGTTTTAAATCTAGAAGAGTCTTGAGTTTCAATTACTTTGTGGAAAAAAAAAAGAGGGGGGGGTGTTAACTTCTACAATTTTGTGCCATCAAATTTACTTAATCAGCCCTTACAGACTACCTAGAACATCAAGTTAGCAAGGTCCATATTCATAATTGACTTGCCCACTGAGAATTAATGAGCTGAACTCTTTAGGGAAAACTGGAAACTACAGCCTAAAGAACATTTCTCCAACCATCAGCCTACAGCACCTGTAGAACTTCTCCAACACTGGATAAAACAATCTGTTAATCAAAGCCTTTCAATAACCTAATTAAACAAGTAAGGCTTTTTATGTGGAATGCCTCTTTGTAAGACAGCTTGTGCTTCTTGAAATCAGCAGCAGAGTACCCATGATTGATGATGGTAACAGAAGGCTAACAAAAAATTAGGCTTATCTTTCAAATTTAGGATTTCTATAAAAGGTTTGGCACTTATAATTTAGAAGGAAGGAATATTTATTAGAGAGTTCTTCAAAACTTTATAAAGAAATTGCTCTCCAGCAATTTATTTCTCCGCAAGTTTTACATTAACTGAAAATCTAATAAAAAGTTTAGAAAAAAAAGCTTAGGATAAAACTTTAGGATAAACTTTCATGACCAAAGCAGATGATATTTGAAAGCATTCTTTTCAAATGTTAAGTCTTTGCATAACTTTTATTCATCTTGGATAAAATATCGATGCTCCAACCAGTATGAGCCTTCAGATTAGAAACAGCTTTTTTGTCCTCCTTCCCAATGCAACAATCCCTTGCTCTGAAGTCCCCCGTACTCAACCTAATTTATTGGCCAATTTTCTCGTTAGTGGTAAAATCCTATTTAATTAGGCAACAAATGTATCCATCCAGTTCTGATGAGCAGCAGCTGAAAGGGCCAAGCTGAAGCTAAAGAACAGGTAAGACAGTGAAACATTTTTGTCAAATGTTGAATGAAAGATCATTTTAGAGATGCATTCGTTAACGCAATGAAAAAAGCAAAAACAAAATGAAATTTGTTTTTTTTCCAAAGTGTTCAGGGCACATCCCCACCATCAGAATAAATAGAGCAAAACCCAGACTGTATATTTCAGACCCAGCAGATAGAAAAAAGACCGTGCATTTCTCTTTGATTAAGACATAATATTAGCATAACATAATTAAATATAAACAAATTTTGTTGGTGTGAGTGGAAAGCAGTCTGGTTAATGGAATAATAAACTAGGGTTTTACAGAATTTTTATGACAATTATAATAGTAATGAATATTATTATCTGTATAGAATACCTGGAAATAGCATGAAATATCAAATATGTCTGCAAAGCTGGAATAAAGACTGTTCTTCTCTAATAATTGTCCTGCATTTATTAGAATGGTTCTAAGGGACTGAGTTATCAAGTACGACATTACACACTCAAAAAAGCAGAAACATTTCTTAGATGTAATATCTACCTGAAACGATCAGTTTAGTCTCCAATTTGGAAAGTGAGAATTTGTCTAAAGGATTTAAAGAACAATGAAAAAAAATCCTGAAGTCCTTTTCAAACTGATCTAGGAGTAGGAAAAGAGGTTATCGTTGCAGGGCTATTCCATAAACATGAAATTAGGATTTCACATGGCAAAGTTACAAAAATAATTTTATCAGCTATTTCCCATTATGTATCATTATGTATTTTGTGTCCCTCCTGTCCAGTATTTATTAAAATATCTCCCTTACAGTTTCCCTTTCTTTTGGGGCATGTGAGTAAGCAAACTCTCCAACGACAGCGCAGATCAAATCTTCCTGGAAATAACACTATCTGCACGATCTTCACAAAAAAAAAATAGTTCTGCAAATTAACAACAGAACTTTAAAGTATTAAAAAACCACCATGTTATTTCCTGTTCTGAGATTTCTGTAATTTCTCTAGTTGCAAGTCTAGACTTCCTAAGCAGAGAACTTGTTCTGAAAGCAAAGGCATGATACTGTGAAAGAGACCTGATCCTTCCCAAAAGATCAACTGACTTCAGGAAAAAAATACAGGTCTTATTTCTAACAAAAATAAGCTTTAGTGAAAGCGTTTTTTTAATCCCTGTTTCCCACTCTGAGAAAATAGCAGCTTTTCTGATCCATCAGTCATAGCACAGAACTCTTCAACCTGCTAGTCAAGATAACGAATATCAAAAACTTTTCTATATAAAATTAACTTTTAAAATTTCTCTAATGAAACAGTATTTAAACAAAAACACTGTTAAATATTAAACTATTTAGTTAAACAGCACCTGAAAAAGGTGAATCATTTCTAAATTCCTAGATTTTGGCAGAGAGATTATGATTTTGCCACAGGTATTTTTAGTTCAACAGTTCTGCCCAATACACCTACTTCCCACAACACAGCAGCCACCTAATACTGAGTACAGCAAGCACTAATCTAGGTACAGTCAAAGATAATTTTCTATGTTTCTTCCATATCATAATAAAAAAGGACTAATAGGTACCAAATTAGAGAAGGCAGGAACCAGCACAAAAGTTTTGTTAGTTAATCCTAGCAAAAAGCTCATTGTTTCACATACCACTGTGTCATGTTAGTAATTAAAACACAAGCCCAACATCATAAAGCTGAAATCCTTAGTTTTCATATAAATCTGGGGGGTTTTTATAATTGGTTGCTGCACTAATGTTGAGCTTTCCAGCATGGGTTTCACTGTTTGCTTCTTGCCAAAGACAACTTCTCTTCATACCACAACAGAGGTTAATGCCAAACCTCCAGCTGATGCTTATACATTTTGGCAGGAAAGTATTTTAACTCTGAGAATCCCAAACTTGCCTTTCATTGCTGATACCAAAAGAATTTACCTGAAATATTGCTTTAATTACAGTAATCACTGAAACGTGTGTTGCAAAAGAGTACCTGAAGTCCTCTTAATAAAGGACAAGGTAAACATGAAAACATGTATTCTAGCACAGCACAGTATCCAATTCTTGATTTCAAAACTAGAAATATTATCATAAAAAGCATAAAATTGTGAAAAATGTAGATTTAAAGTACACTCAGGATTATTAGCCCTCTTGACTGTAGGTACTAAGGAATCAGATAAGCAGCACTCATGTTTTAAAGGGAAACTAGGCTGAGACTTCAGCCAGCTGTGAGTCTTGAGAGTACAATGCACTTAAACACAACCTTTTAAAATTAACTTAGAAAACTAAAAAACTGCCCAAAGCTATCTATCAACCCCCTTTATGGATGGGCTGCTTACTCTGGCAAGTCCCCTCTGTTCAAGAGGGGCTCCCCTTCTTTTCTTCCTCTCACTTCCATCCCACCAGGACTACCATCATTTATTTATCAAAGGGGAAATTCAGTCACTTCTCTACTTCCCACACACTTCACTACTACTTTTAATACAACAGAAATTCTCTGCCTGCTTCATTTGCAATCAGTTCTAGGGTCATGGAGGGCAAAGTCAATATTTTGGGACTATTAAAATACTTCATAAAACCATGTACCATGAACAGCATTCATTTTATAGGCTTAATAAAGCATTTGTAATCTCTAATTCATGGCTAGTTCGTCAGAAACTATACAACATATGAATAATGGAGATTATGGTCCCTAACATGCTCTCTCTTTCTTCCCCTCATGCTTTCAACCATTTTTAGAGTTCCAGCTTGTTACACTAAGTTTTAAACTAAAGAGGCTCAAGAAGGCATATGGCTCCTAATATGCATTTTAAGAGTGCTAAATTTGAGCAGATGAAAACCAAAAGTACAGATTTTAGTATTTCCTATACTCCTCAGGAGAAAGAAAGAAAAAAAAAAAAATCACTGCACATTCCAGTCTGAAGTAGACAGCACTTTGCTAAGTCAACCATTGAATTTACACAAGAACAGCTAAGAAAAATATAAGCTGATCTCCCCCTTATCACATGTTTACCATACTCTTACTAAAACTGAGATCAACACACATGGGCTATACAGTTCCTGACACTATTTCAGTAATAGTTTCAACATAACATTTCGTATCGTTTTGAAATTAGAATGAGAGCAAACAAGTTTAAACATAGAAAAATAGATGCCAAACCTGTACTAGAAATACCACGTTCTAAAACAAGTTTGAGTAAGGTATGTGAGAATTCATCTAGGTGCTGGTCGATTTTGCTGAAATACCGAGACAAGTTTTCAGGTTAATTCAAATTAGAAGGCATCTTACAACCATCTTGGTGCAAAGGAAAATGGAAAAAACATAATTCATCTTTTGGAAGCAACAAATGTTGTTTGCAAACAAGGTTACAAGGCATAGTGTTTTAAAGTTCTGTTTTTCAGATTCAATTTAACAACACAGCTGGAAACTCCAGTCACCAAAAAAAAAATAAAAATCAGACCTTGAGTAATAAAATTATTGACTATTGGCCAAAGAACAAAAATAGTGAAAACTTTTCAGATTTAATAACTTTTAACAATGGCATGTCAAAGAATTATCACTGGTCGGTTTACTATACGGTTTACAAGATCTCTGTAGTTAGGATTTGTTTTCACAAGTATTTCAAGTTTTTTTTTTTCCATACAAAAAAAAAAATGAGATACTCATACTAATCTTATTCCTACTTTTACAAATGTATTAACAAAATAATTCTTCTGTAACAAGGCAAGAAGCCTGCAGAATTTATTTCAAGATGAGGCTCTGCCTTTCCCTTTGCAGAAATTTACTCAGGATATTTGCTGTTCTTTATATGCTGGGGAGGATAAAAACTAAAATAACTATACTTTATAAAAGGGGGAAAAAAAATACAGCCTACATTAGACACTCAATATAACTCAAAGCGTTCAAAAAGGTAAGAGCTCTAAATTAGAGGGGTAAATTTTTAATACTCATCAATTCCATAGTAAAGCTAAATAATAAGGGTATTAATTGTAACTATATAGAATAGCTACAGGCTTCCAGATCAGGCAGGCTTCCTGATGTACAGGGAATTACTAAATTAAGACAAGGGTCAAAAATAACTTGCAATTATTTAATGTAGTAATAATAATAATAGATAAATCAATAATAGTTGATAAATAATTTTAAAAATATTTCTATCAAGCTTGTTTACATACGAGAAGAACATGGTGAGAACAATGAAAAGCCAAGGAGCACTGCAGTTTGGGCCTCATATCAATGCATGAACTGCATGAAAGTTGCAGCTTTAGGGTTATTGCACACACATGAAGAGGTTCCTCCTGTCTGGGATGTAAGAAGGCTTCCTCCAGAAAGATCCTTATCCTCTAGGAATGTTCACTGCCCTTTCATGTTCTGAAATTTTCCGCATTTTCTCTGTTGCTCCATATCTCCAAACTCAAGTTAAACTGAAGACAAAATTAATTTATTGTATGGCGCCTGCAAGGCTCTTGCTTTTAAAGAAACTGCTGTGTACCAACACACAATAATCTATAGTAGACCTCAGTATTACAGCCTTAAAGATTCTAATTGAGATAAGCATCTACTTGTAGTTCTCACTTGCAATTTTTGAAAAAGACACAAAGCACACATCTCGGCTGGAGAGGTCTAACTTGGCAAAGTGGAAACAGCTGAGGCAAAGTTGCCTATGAATATTGGACTCTCTGCTTAGTTCCTCCAAGTTTGTAAACACTGGTAAGGAAACGAACAATCAAACATAGAAAGCATGTTGATATAGGGGAGAATTCATTCTGGAAAATGCATTTAATCTGAGAGATATTTTGCATAATAACAGCAGAAAGGACTAGGTGATTTTACAGAAAAAGCTCCATAGGGGGGGAAAAAAAGCACATCACAGCTTAAAAAATATGGGCATACAACATGCACTTGAAAGCTTTCAAGCAGAGTGTGTGCACACAGCTCCATGCCAACTTGGCTAAAAGGTCCTATGACCCTGAAGCCAGTCTGCTTTCTTTTTTCTCCATCTCTCCGCTTTTCTTCATATACTTCCCTACCAGAAAAAGTCTAACGGTCAATACGTTAACAGGACATGCTAGGCCATACAATAAATTTTTCAGAGCATTTAGAAACATGGTAATAACATCAAATAGAATAAAGGTGGGTGCATCACAAGTTAGACTATGCTAGACTGATTAAAACCTTCTCCCTTGAAAACATGTATTCTTTTCTAGAGGCAAAGAAACTATGAAGACCAGTTGGTTTTACCAATCTGGACTTCAGTAAGGCATTTGATGGTGGCATGTAGTAAACTACTGGGACAACTGGAGTAACATAAACAGAATGATATTCAACAAAAAAAAGGACAAAGTCCTAGACTAATGGAAAAATCATGCACTGGAATGTGTATTTACTATAATGAACATGTACTATGTGTATATACTATACATGTGTCTATGTACTATAATGTGCATGTACTATAAACCACCTGTAACTATACAGTAGGAAGTCATTAGCCGGAAATGATGCAGATGACACCAAACTGGGTGGGAGTGTCGATCTGCTCGAGGGGAGGAAGGCACTGCCAAGGGACCCGGACAGGCTGGATCGATGGGCTGAGGCCAACTGTATGAGGTTCAACAAGGCCAAGTGCTGGGTCCTGCACTTTGGTCACAACAACCCCATGCAGCGCTACAGGCTTGGGGAGGAGTGACTGGAAAGCTGCCTGGTGAAAAAAGACCTGGAGATACTGGTTGACAGCCGGCTGAATAGGAGCCAGCAGTGTGCCCAGGTGGCCAAGAAGGCCAGTGGCATCCTGGCTTGTATCAGGAATAGTGTGGCCAGCAGGAGTAGGGAAGTGGTCGTGCCCACAGTGTACTCAGTGCTGGTGAGGCCGCACCTTGAATACTGTGTTCAGTTTTGGGCCCCTCACTAGAGGAAAGACGTTGCGTTGCTGGGGCATGTCCAGAGGAGAGCAACAAAGCTGGTGAGAGGTCTGGAGCAGAAGTCTTACAAGGAGTGGCTGAGGGAACTGGGGTTGTTTAGTCTGGAGAAGAGGAGGCTGGGGGGAGGCCTTAGTGCCCTCTACAACTGCCTAAAAGGAGGCTGTAGTGAGGTGGGGGTTGGCCTCTTCTCCCTGGTGATGGACGATAGGACAAGGGGAAATGGCCTCAAGTTGCGCCACGGAAGGTTTAGGTTAAACATTAGGAAAAATTTCTTCACAGAAAGGGTTGTCAGGCTCTGGAATGGACTGCCCAGGGAGGTGGTTGAGTCCCCATCCCTGGAGGTATTTAAAAGAAGGGTAGATGAGGTGCTTAGGGACATGGTTTAGTGGTGGGATGGCAGTGTTAGGTTAACAATTGGATTTGATGATCTTAAAGGTCTTTTCCAACCTAGACGATTCTATGAAATTACCAAGGCCAAGAATAGGCCAGAGGTTCCTAAAGTGACAATAACTGCGGCTAAGAAAAAATTGGATGCAATCACACAATTGCATCAGGTAATTTCTAATATAGATCAACAAACATTAAGATTATATGATGCATGGCTATGACATTGTTTACAATACTATACACAGTTTCAGTCATCCTCATTCAAAAACATAAGTTCAGAGAGAACCACAAAACTTTTTTTTAATCTTCTGAAACTCAGGTCAAGATCAGCCATATTGTTCACCTGTTTGGAGGGTGACAGATGTCACAAGAGGAAGAAGGTTACCGCAAGGGAAGGTGAAAATGGGAAATTGCAAGAAGATTCCTCACCAATACAGAGGAAACAGAAGTTCTGGAGTTTTACAGAATAGTGAGAAGGGGGGGATAAAAGTTTTATGAGGAATTATTTCTGTGACAATTGAAAACAGAGGTCAAGGATGGTTCTTCCAGTTCTGACTAGCCGTATATAGAAACAAGATCTGAGAACATAAATGCAGTGCTATGGACAACAACAACGGACAAATAATTCAGACCAAAGCACACTCATTTAACTGGTCTCAGTTTTAAATTGCTTCATTTCCTTTGGTAGTAAGCAACGTGAGAGGACCTTGGCAAGTAACATTATCTGCTTGCCACAGATTTGTCATTGCTATACTTTCCACAGTAAAACATTTTAATTTATGCTTCCAAATAGCAACAAGTATAACAATTCTGAGTATTTACTTCTGCCTTTAATAACGTGTTCACAACAGATTTTAAAAAAAGTTTGGTACGTATGTGTTAGTAGATCAGTCAAACTACAGCTGTTAATTTCAGGGTTGTAAAAAGGAACTGTTGTTTTTCCTATTCCATCCTTTGCCAAACCTCCCCTTCCTCCTTCCTACCCATCCAGCTCTTGCCTTCTTCCCTTCAATTTCTTACCTGAATCCTACAATTGCTCTACATCCATTCCCTGCCTCCCTATATCTGTCCTAGTGCCCATACCTTTATATGATTTCATCTTGTAAATTGGGAGACTGGGCTCTGAAAGCATCAGGACAGAACAAGCATCTTTCATAAAGGTCATGACTCTTTCTCAAATGTTTTCTTATTCTGGGCCTACCTTTAAAACATTTTCCAGAACCTCCAAGACGAAAGTAAATACTACTTTAAGAAACTTTCAGTGTATTTAACTTTAAAGTCATTGTCATAAAGGGGGAAGGAGGGAGAGGGGGGGGGCAAAACCCAAAAACCCCAAAGCCCCACAACATAATTTAAAAAAAAATTTTCAGTGTAAAAATCTGCATTGGAAAATTCTGTCTCTGAATGAAGTGCAAAACTGAAGCACAAAACCCACAAATGACTGTGCATAAGAGCTTTCTGCAATACCATACAAGAAACCCACCCAGAACCACTACATCTCAAACTCCTCAAACCAATAAAAATGAAAGGAGTATCAAAAATGTTACATCCTATTTGGGCTTTAAAAAGCAACAGCATACTACAAAGCTGATTTTTAAAGAAATAATTAACTTTAAAAAAAAAAAGATCCAGTTGTAATCTTTGACAGACAATGAGGACCTCAGACTTCAAAAGGCTGAGTTTTTCCAAACAATTTCATTTTGTTCGTAAGATTTCTGTATTTCAAAATCACTATAAAAAGCAAGAATAGTTACATGTGTATCTTATTTTCCCTTTACATACAGCTGAACAATTTAGAAAACTTATCAGTAAGAGCTTTAAGAAATATTCAGAAAGCAGTACAAAAGTTTTATTGATTCCTTCCACATTCAGATTCCTTCCACGTTCAAGTGGTCAAAATTCTCAAAAAAGCCCCAGCAAGTAACTTGTAAATAGTGGTGCACTAACGTCCCTCCCATGGACTAAATAACGCTGAACAAGGAAAACATAATTTCATTCATTTTTGAGTTTCTGTAATTAAAGACTGCTAGCTGCTCATCTAAAACAACACAGAAAATCACGGTGAATAAGTTCCAAAACTAATAAAACTGCATCTCTCTTGCAAAAAAAAAAAAAAAAAAAAAAAAATCAACAGTTAAAAAAACCACAATGAGTATATCGCAAACTAGAATGACTCATCACATTAACTGGAACTACTCTCACTTCAACACAACGCACATAGAAGTGAATACTTCTCAAAAGCACTATGCACTCAACGTTCTTAGATACTGTGAATGCTTACCAACATTCTAGCTATCAAGCTAAATTTGCTTTCTACATCATTACAATAACTTGTACTTCTACTATTAAAGCTTTCTCTGACTAACTTGAAAATATCAAACCCAGACCACAACTTGCAAGTAAAAAAAAACTAAAACAAAACCCAACAAAAAAAACCAACCAACAGAAACAAGAGGCACATTGAAGAAAACCTGAAACAACTGTTGTACTCTTCAGGAGTCTTAACCACTACAAAAATTTAGAACAGCTTGAAACTTCTGACTCAGGCTGCCTCTCAACAGGCCAAAGCCAAAAGCAGCGGCTTTGGTAAAGATATCAGGGGATTTCCTGAGACCATGCCAGGAAGATAAGATCCCACTATACTAGGTCAATACAGTTTAAATATAAATATCCAACTCGAAGGAACTTTCTGTCAACTTAACACAACTATGACAGTAGTAGGATTATGAATATTATATTTCAATTTCTATGTAGCAAGATTATTTCAGTCAAAAGTGTATAAATTTTTGTTTTTAGAAACACTTAAGTTTCCAAAAAGAATAACTTCAAAGTATTTTTAACTGTATGATTTTATACCCACAAGACATCATTATCTATGCTTATGAGTAAGCCTTAAGAAAATTTAGTGCCCTTTAAATCAGTCATGTGTAATTCAAATTACAGCTGTATACTAGGAAGTGCAATTCAGAATTCAATCCACTAGTAAAATTTAACTATGGTCTACCTGAACAAAACTTATTTCTAAATGCTATTCAAGTACTATCAGATTTAAACTAAAAGAGATGTTTTTAAATGCTAAAAAAGACAATATTTAAAAGGTCCACTTATTTTGAGACAAAACCCCCATATCTAAGTGTTTAGGAACACTCCTGATTTAATGTTAAACAAAAACTATATGCAAGACAATGATTGCTAGCGTAAAATTAAAATCTAAACTATAAAGGGTATACATACCCATACAACACTACCTTGATATAATAATTTTTAAAAAAGTCAAAAAATTAGTAACTATCAGGCATAAAGATCAAAATAAAACTTAAGACATTTTTCAAGCAGAATGTCACATTACTATTTAGAAACCCACACTGGGCAGGCATTTTGTTCCCTTTATTTTGTTTGAATAGAGAATTGTACAGGTAGCACAGCTTTCAACCTAATTATTTACTTGCCCACACTAGGAAAATACAGCAGTCAGTAAAACCACTATACAAAGTTTCCTTTTCATGTTCTTGTTCTAGAGTTCCAGGTAGACAATTGAGAATTAAAAAGAAACCACTCCTTTCTTTCACCAGCCCTAAACTTCATTCCAACAGCCAGAACTGCAAGAACTGAAAGAACCAGTTCTACCCAAGAACTCATAAAGCAGCTTTTTTTTTTTTTTAAACAAACAAACAAAAAAAGATGTTACGATTAACAAAGGAACTGTGGACCAAATTCTCCCTTCACTTACTCATATGGGAGACATCACATGTACATACAGAGGTGAGAAGAACTGAAACTTACTGAACAGCTGATTAGGTAGACAAACCATCTCATCCCCTCCAGTTTGCTAGTTCTGAGCAAGTTAGAAACTTGAACAAAAATCAAACAATGCTAAGAGAAAATTTTAAAGCACATGTTTCTAAATAGGGGCAATTCTTCCCTTATTACAATGCACCAGAAGTTGTAAATAAAATTTAAATCAGTTGACTTACTTTCTTATCTTCTTTTGCTTTATGGGTTTTCTTTTTTGTTTTTTTATCATCCAATTCTTGATCCGATGTAATAGCAGGGTTATCTATGCCACCCTTCCATGTTTCAACAGGTGAAAGAAGTGGGTCTTCTTCACTTCCACGATGTCTTCCTTTTCTTTTAGTTTTAGAGGTGGTGAAAGCCTCATCATCACTTGCATCCGAATGTGTTCTCCTATAGTAAGACTTAGCTTTGCTGAACAGAGTCTTAGACTTATATTTGTATTTTGAAGGCCTTCTTTCCCCGTGACTTCTGGATATTCTATCAGAAAACCCATTTTCTTCCTCCCCTTGGGTATTTATAACAATTGAGTTTCGAACTTTAATAATACGATTCTGACTATCATCTGGAACCGCGTAGATATCATCTGCAAAGCCTTTATGTTTGAAAATAGTGTCAATAGGTTCAGCATAGTTGTCAGATTGGTCTATATCTTCTGGTGGTGCCGCAGGCACTCGAGAAGGTTGTTTCCTGGGGTTTTTGCCAATACCTGCCTCAATTGTTTTCAGGAGGTTAGGATCCAGTTTCTTCACATTGGTTCTTGGAACAAGTGGTTTCGGTTTAATTGGAGGAGGCACTTTATGGTTGCGTTCATGGTCATGACAATTGAGTGGTGTACTGTGAATAGGATACTCATTTCCTTCCAAATCCAATCGGTACTTTGAACGGTCACTAGGGGCTGGGAGTAACCTTACATCATCACCAATTGGACTGTAAGGTGGTGGTCCTTCAGCATCATCCTCTGAATCCGGATAATTATAGTCAAGGGAACTTCCTCTGGGAGATCTTGGAAAAACATCTTCACTTGTATGCGTTGTTTCCCTCGTGCTGTCTGACATATAAGAACTTTCAATCATGTTTTTCTTCTCTAATACGTCACTGAAGAACAATGTGAAAACCTCAGTTTGACGATGATATTGAGATAATGAATATAAAGCTGTGAACTTAGCGGTGATCTCTGTTGCTATGTGTTCCCCTTCCGTCATGAGTTCCTTGATTGCTTCATTCTCAAAGAAGTCTGCCTGGCTATCAGTAACAGCCACTAACTGGACAGGGATCGTATCCTGAACTTCAGAAAGAAATGCCCGAAGCATTCCCATGGATGCCTTCCGCTTTGCAGAATAGACCAGTATATATCCGTGAACAAGTTCGTCTTTCCTTACACCAATTGAAGAATGGTATGATAATATAGTTATCTGTATTCGACGCCTCTTTTCACCTATTATCTTATCAAGCATCAGAGAATTATTCTGGCCAGCCTGAGCAGCACTACAGGAGTGAGAGTCAAGGAAGGGTGAAAGAATAAGATCCACACTAAAGGGATCGCCACACATGGCACACATGACGATTCTTAAGTCAGCTTCTGACAGATCTTTAATGGTGGGAACTGGACTTACAACATCAAAATTGTGTTTAACTGCTTCCAGTACTCCCCTCAGAGCCTGTTTTATTTGGGTCTCATTAAATTTGCGCGGGTATGTACCAGCAGGCACATCTACAAAAGGACATTGTAATTTGTTGGCCAATTGCTGTCCCTGATGTCTCAGAATAGGTAGATTCTTGCTAACACTGTCCCTCTGGTTAGCCAGTATTAACGTAAATGGAAGATTAGCCATATACTTGTCTCTCCTTATCTGAGATGCTTCAGCCCTTATTTTTGCAATGCACTCCCCAATAAAATTCAGTGATTCAATAGAGTTAAACACACAGAAACAACCATGTGGTTTGAAGGTTGAGGTCCACAACTGAGTCAACAGGTATGGGGATTTTGCATCAACTGGCCTAAGATCTAGTTCATATATTTTTCCATCTAATGCATATTCATCATCAGTGGATTGTGTCCGAATTTCATTTGCCAATTCTTGTGCAAGGCCATCTTTGCCCAAAATGAAAAGATTGACTTTATCAATGTTGGCACTGTCATGGTATAAATTTGAGCGGCCATGGTCTAGTTGTAGAAGACTGTTGGCAAGTAACTGCTCTACTTTAATGTCCGTGCAGTTTTGGCCACTGAGACAAGTTTCTTTAGTTGGGTGATAAACAAATCCTATGTGTTTAAGCAGAAGAGATTCTCTATCAGGTGCAAGTTTCTGTAAAGCTTTGTATCTAGGTTCTTCACTCAGAACTGCATGAATTTCACTCATTTTATCCGAACTTGGTGTCGCATTAAGATCCAGGTCATAAAACAGCTCTGAATGTTCAAAAAGCATTTCCTGAAACTCCTCTTTGGCTTTTTCAACAATCTCCCTCTGATGCCTACCATACACTTCCTTACTATCTGCATCAGTGATGTATTTGAATGCTTCATCCTCCACTACAAAACATATAACTTCTTCCCATGGCTGTCCGGGTGAAATGAACTGGATTTTCTCAAGAGTTTTTTTGAATTTCTCCTTCATTTCAACCCTCCTTTTTTCAGATATAAGATGCTGCACATGGTTTTGATAAACTTTTTCTGCCTCTAGTGTAGTGAGAAGGTCAAATGGAATCCTTCTATCATTCACTTTATCTATATGGTCAGTTTCATCCCAGGGTGTTTTTTCAAGCACTACAAAACAGGACTGGAAGTCAGGCCTTTTCTCCATTAACTTCAAGGCTTCTGACCAGCTCAAGTGTTCAATCTCATCAAGATTTGACAGAAGAGTATTAAGGGCTCGTGGCAATGCATTAATGTATTCTTCTTTTCTTTTTCTAATATGTTCCTGTTTAAGCTGCTCTATGTGTTTTGAAAATGTATTTTTGGCCTTTTTTGTTCCTTCCAAATTTATGTACTCTTCATAATCAGGGTGGTTTTTCAGTTTGTTACTAACAGTTTTCCAAGTTGCATGATAGTCTCTCACAGTTTGGACAAGTTTTTCAAACTTATCTGTCGCTGTAACAACTAATTGTCTTTGAGTTTTATAGGCATCCAGATAGGGGATTATTTTAGGTTTACCACGGGTTTTATCCATCATTTGTACCAGTGCAGTAAAACATGTTTCAACATTGACGTTAAATCTCGCCGATGTTTCCACTACCACAAGGTTCTTCTTATTTGAAGCAAAGGCCTGAACCTCTCGCAGATAATGATCCACACATTCATCACATTTTGTTGCTGCTATTATTATGGGTTTTTTAGATTTTGACAGCTGGATATAGAGATTATTCACAAATTTAAGCTGATCATCAAACTTCCTATTGCATCCTTGGCTTACATCAATGCACAATAAAAACCCATCTATGCTTAATTTCCCTTCAGGCATTTGTTTTTGCTCAAAGTCTTGCTCCAAGCCCAGCTGATCTGTGCAAATGTACATTAGTTTTTCTGCTGACTGCAGTTTGGAGGCAGCTGCACGTTTTATGTATGGTTGTAAATTCGTACTCCGATGAGGCAAGAAAGTCTGATCATCAATGAACTCAGTCTGTTCAATTACATGAATTCTGCACTCGATTCCATCCTCACCACTTTGTGTTACGTCACCCCAGTACAAAAAGTGATCATTGTTAACAACTCTTCCTCCAAAGTCAATTGTGCTAAGCACAGAGGTATGCTCAGGATAATATTCATCTGCTTTTGAACGAACGTATCTATTGCACAAACACGACTTTCCAACTCCACAATTACCTTTATCCTTTTCAGTTCCAGACAGTCCAACAACACTAACAGTATAAGATGGGGGACGTGGCTCTTTGTTTTTTGCCATCATAACTTTCCTCTCATCCTTTTGCAATTATCAAGGTAACTGTATATGGTTTTCATTCTGGAAAGGTTCCTACAAATTTAAGTTGTATATCCAGGGTTCCAGAAGTAGCTTTTAGTTGTTCTTGCTTTAGCTTGTCATTGAGGGAACCTCAGATAATTAGGATGAGGAGCATCATCTTCCTAAAGAAAACAAAGAAGGGAAAAAAATTTAAAGATTGCAGGTATTTCTTTCTAATATTCATGAAAGAAGAGATTTTAAAAAGCACTTTCGCTTGCTCACCCTGAAATTGTTTTCTATGTATATGAAAATTTTACCGCTACTTTAAATGAGATCTTAAACTAATCATTCATTCGTGTTATTCCTATTATAAATTTAAAAAAAAAAAACCATGTTTTAGGCACAGTTTAATATTTCATCACCTATTTTGGTAAGTGATCAGCATACTTCTAAAAAAAAAAAACAAAAACAAAAAAACCCACACCCCAAATCCCAAATTATTGTTTTCCTTCCTACCTTATAGGCACTAAACACTAGAAAGAGTTTTGATCTACAATGAATACAACACAAAAACTCTAAACCCAACCCAATATTCACATACACGCTCATATTCCCACTAGATACCATGCTCACGTATGTGAATAACACAACTTCTGTATGCATTTGTAGGTTTGGTTTTAGGTTTCAGTAAAGAAACTTTCAAAATAACAAGCTGTAAAACCAGGAAGTTGGCAATGTGGCTCAGCCACTACCTATTTGCAGAAGTAAATGACTTTATTTGTATACTAAAAGTAAACTGCTTATGTTTGAGATTTTAAGATTATAATGCAGTATCATTCCTTCTGTCTCTAAGAAAAACCAAAAGCTTTTAATAACTATAAACAAAAACAACTATATCTACACTCAAACTTCCACAGAATTATTACAAGGTTCCAGTAGCTTTGTTGAAACTGTCATCAAGTATAATGATTACCATTAACTCTCAGTTACTAACCAGAAGCCTTTGCTTACATACAGACTGCAAATGGAAAGATATTTACTGGTTTAGAAACAATTACATTATGAGGAAAACATAAAAAATTGAATGGCTAGGTCCAGCAGATTGTGATCAGTGGCATGAAATGGAGTTGGGGGCCAGTAACTAGCAGTGTACTCCAGGGGGCAATACTGGGTCAATACTCTTCCACATCTTCATTAATGACTTGGATGACAGGGCAGAATGTCATCAGCAAGTTTGTAGATGACAAAACTGGGAGGAGTGGCTGATACACCAGAGGGTTGTGCTACCATTCAGGGAGACCTCAGCAGGCTGAAGACATAGGCTGACAGGAACCTCATGCACTGCAGAGTCCTGCATCCAGGAAGGAAAAACCTCATGTACCGGTATATGGCTGGAAAGCAGCTTTGCAGAAAAGGACCTGGGGATCCCAGCGGACAGCAAACTGAACATGAGCCAGCAACGTGCACTTGCAGAAAACAAGGCTAACGGTATCCTAGGTGGCATTAGACAAAGTACTGCCAGCAGGTCAAGGTCCTTCCCCTCCATGCAGCACTGGTGAGGCCACACCTGGTGCACTGTGTCCAGTACAAGAGACATACAGAGCTACTGGCGTGAGTCCAGCAAAGGGCCACTGAGCGGATTACGGGACTAAAGCATCTCTCATATAAGGAAAGGCTGGGAGAGCTGGGACTGTTCAGTCTGGAGAAGAGAAGGCTCAGAGGGGATCTCATCCATGTGTACAAATATTTGCAGAAAAGGTGCAAAGAAGGCAGAGCCAGACTCTTTCCGGTGGGGTTCAGTGACAGGACAAGAGGCAACAGGCACAGACTGAAACACAGGAGGTGCCATAAGAACATCAGGGAACACTTTCTTATTGTGAGGGTGACCGAGCACTGGCACAGGCTGCCCAGAGAGGCTGTGAAGGCTCCCTCACTGGAGATATTTAGAACTCGCCTGGACATGGTCCTGGGCAACTTCCTCTAGGTGGCCCTCCTTGAGCAGGGAGGCTGGACAAGATCACCTCCAGAGATTGTCCTACAACCTCCTATAATTTTGTGAAAATATTTTGATAAAAATACTTTTCTCATTTTCTGGTGAAAAGAAAGCTATCACATGGCACTATAAATGAAAGGTACAGACTACTGTACTTAACACACTTGGGTTTACATTTGTGGAATACAAAACAACAACATAAATGTATGTAAACAAACCTGTAAATAGCCCTTATATGAAGGAAAAAACGTAATGAGCATCAATACTGAAATTCTAGTCTTTTGGCTTTATTTGTTACATATTGTGCCATTCTTAGCCACAATTTCTTCAGAATGGTACTGTAGTACCTTCCTTTAGCTTAAAAAAAAAAAAAAAAATCGTGTAGGATCTGTCACCCAAAAAGCTCTCAAAATCTGCTTTAATACTTGTAAAGCAGCTTCATGTCTGCTAAAGCATATCTGAGCTTGAAGACATGCAGCAGTAAAAGAAGCATTTGTATCACTAGAAGTTGCAACAGAAGATAAAAATATTGAAACCTTTAACATCTTGTATAGAATCAATGCCTGGCCAACATAGCTTTCCAACTTACTAATACCTAGAAATATAAAACTGACATTCTGATCAGAAACATACTATTTATATAACAATATTTCTAATGAAATTCATTGACCAAAACATAAAATGAAAAGCACATATATAAAACCAGCTTTCAGTTACAGAAGTCACAGTTAAGGAAAGTATCTTTTTTATAACAAAGTATCAATTTCATTACAAAATGAAGAGGAACGTAAACTCAGTCTAATTTTTATACTTGAGAGTTTTTATATTGCGAGAACTGAAACTTCGATGCTGCATTTTAGGAATTATTTTTCTTTTTTGTTTAAATCAGTTTATTGAAAGACACATTCAGAAAGAGAATTCATATTTTAAATTTTGCTTTTTACTGTTTCCACTGTGTTTTTTATATTCTTAAAACACAGAATTTAGAGCTTACAGAAAATGGCTCTGGGAATAAAAATACTTAGCAAAAGTAAACCCTTCACAAGCAGTGTTTATATTACAACAAATAAACCCAGTGTTTTCTTTCTAAAGCAAAGCTTATCATAGTAGCATCATTCAGACTATTAGAATGAGAATTTTAGTCAGCACTTCCACTATAAAATGTTTTCTGTTTACCACAGCACAACACAGATTTGACATGGACTGAACTAGAACACAAAAATCTTCATCCACAGGATTATTTAATTTTATCAGGAAGACGCTGTCAATTTGCAACTAGTTTATAAGAAACAATCAATACTTTCAGCTAGTCTACATCCTCATGTAGCACAGGTTCTTCCTCCTCCAGCAATAAATGTTTTGTCAAATCGATACATCTTTAAGTGAGTAAGTACAAAGAGTAAGGTGAAACAGGACACTGACAAAGTGAAAACAGTCTCACAAAATTTCTGACATGGAAGACTTTCACCATAGCGGGACTTGAATCACTAATGATATTTAAAAACAGTGTGGTTTTCTTTTCATTTTTTATACAATTTCTACTCTGCACTGATTGTACAAAGCAAAGTCACAGAATGAAATCTATGTTCATTTAGTAATAAACCTGGTAAAAACCTGACATCATAATGGCTTCACATTTAATATGTAATCGTTATTAAATTGCTCCCCAAATGGAAGATTTTTCTTTTCAGTATACTACTAATTTAAAGGTACTTTATAGTTCTGTACAGTTTTAAAATACACACACTGGAAATCCATGTTAAGTTAGTTCAATTATCTTACTTCAATCTGCCTAATTCTGTTATAATAAATTGAAAACAGTCCAATTCATCGCTTCCCCGCCTTCGCCTTTGTTACAGATTCAAAGGAGGGGCTGTTTGATTTCCCCAACTAATTTCAGTCTTCAAACTGAAAATAATAGAGCATTTCTACGTTTAAATAGAAAAATTCTGAAGAGGTACAGAAGACACAAAGCGTATGACATCACTGCAGGAAGAATCTCTGACCTTATATAGTTGCACCATAGGACCTTGGCTCTACAGGCTTTTAGATTTCCAAATGTAGTTATAAAGAAAAATAAGGTGTATCATCTTGTACTTATTCACCCACCTCACCCCTTAAAGACAGGATTATGAAGACCTAAAGCCCGAACTTACCCTTAGGAAAACAAGGTGCAAAGCAAGATGATTATCCTGCTGTGATCTTCCTGCAGTAATGTCATACATTTAAACAGTGTCCTTCAGTAAGTCCTTCCCTGAGGGATCTGAAATCAAAAAGCAAAATCTTTTAATAATTTCAAAATTATGAAAGCAGAAGTAATAATCAGAGAAGGTACAGCACTTCACCTATGCATGAGGATTGCTTTCCTCATTTTAAACCCACAAACAGAACTTGGAGCTCAAGCTGGTCTTCCTCTAAACTTAGAGGGTTTAAATCCTGTAAGCGCAGCTATTAATACTTGGGACAGAGAGGGCACAGTTCTTCTTAAGTGACTGTCATTTCATAAGTTGAATTTGATATTTTAACAACACCTGGACTGCAGAAGCCTCTTCTGAAAAAAATTAATATAGTGTCGCAGATAACACACAGTGTGAGATATAAAAATCACTAACCACTTGCAGAATTTGGAATTCTAAAATATCTAGAATGTAGTTTTGCAAGATGAAGTCGGTATAGTCAGTAAGTACAGAATATATAAAACAAATGTAAATCTAAATACATGTATATAATTTTATTACTAGAAAAAGTAGTCTACCTCAAAACCCTTTTACCTGTAGTACAGCATTTCTAAATTAAAAGGTCTCACAGACTGTGACAAATCAGAAATTGAAAGCATAATTATATTTGAAGACTGTGAATTCTCAACTAGGATACAAATTATTAGCATGACCTTGATAACTGTTAATTTTATGGCAGCGATGCTGCTACAAAGTAACCATAAATGAAACTCTTCCACAGAACTTCTTCAGTTTGCATCCACACAAAACCCGGTGATGCATATATTAAGACGCAGAAAAGGAGAGGAACTTGAGGCACTTGCACTGGATCAGTCACCATCCCTGGAGGTATTTAGAAGACATGTACACATGTGGCTTAGGGACATGGTTTAGCAGTGGACTTTGCAGTGCTAGGTTAATGGTTGGACTTGATGATCTTAAAGGTCTTTTCCAACCTAAACAATTCTATGATTCTACCTATTCTATAGTAAGCTACTTCTAATTAAGGAAAGGTGTCACTTTTAAGTAAGATGCTGCACTGTGCTGTATATGTGCTAAACATAACATCAAGAAAGTATGGCAGAGCTTTTTCTTGTTTTGTCACTTATGATTATATTCTTAGTAATTCCACTTTGCTTTGGGAACAGCATAGCTAACTGAAAAAGTCTAAGCTTTAGTAAAGCTTTTATTTTGGAGAAAAAAGATTCAGCAGGTAGTGATAAGCAATATACCATAATAATACTGCAATTCTCAACTTGTGCTACCAAAACCCACCAAAATCATTAGGCAACAGGATACAGGTCCTGCACTAAGCCTGGCTAGCTGCAAAACTAAGCTTTACCACTTGAAAGACAGGAGGTAAGTCACACTCCCTGCCCTTACCTCCTAGCTGTGGCACTCCTCTATGTCCACAGCTAGGTGAGCAGAGCAGGTAGTTGCCCCTGAGGAACTAGACTATGCAACTCTGAAGAGGAGGGGGAGGAAGAGCATCTGGGGCTTGGGGGAGGGGGACACCAGCCACTTTGCATTGCAATGCCACAAGAGAAAGTTCGAAGACGGCCCCCACAAGATCAGCCTGCAGCATTAAGAGGCCACAGAAAGCCCTATTTTCAAATACATGTCTCCCAAAGTATTCTGAGATGAATTCTAAACATTAGCATAGAATGCCACATTATTACCAACTAATAGACACTAAAATAGTTATCACCTATCAATACTTAGTAATTGTGGCTGCACAGGAACTTGTAGCTGGGTCTATAGCCAAGAAAATCACTTACAGATAAATACTGAGTATTTCTGAACACCTTCCGAAATTGCTTTCTGAACCTAAAAATGTTTACCATCTGCAGACCTAACATGGCTGAAACAGAAATGTTGTCTGAAAGACTCTACAGAATTGCTCATAACCAGAACAATTTAAACAGGGAAAGTAAAGAGTGTTTTCCCACAGTCCTTTACTCACTCTGTAATGTTGTCTAGAAGCAATAGTTTATGGACCAGTATTTTTCAGGGTTAGTTTCCACTACCATACTCTTGTGGTAGTGTTTGTAAATTAGCTGGTCAAGCAAAGAAAAGCACACATGAAAAGAAAGGCCACCACAGTCTAGTCTGCTTTGCAGGGTATAAGAATACACCAACAGAAAGTTACTGTGACCTCTACAGTGGATCACAAAGTAAATTCAAACACATTAGATTTCACTGAAACAGTTTGTAGGACAACTTTTGAATGCACAGCACTTTCAAATATCAAAGACCACGATTCCAAGGAAGTTACAGCTCTGGATTCAAGTTACTGCTGACAGTAAGTTTTTATACCAAGCCATCCCTCAATTCACACTTTCTGAGAACCAAAACTTGGCATTGGAAAATATTTAGTACGGTATCTGAATTCCAAGACCTATCAGCACATCAGTAATTACAGCTCTACCCAAAACATACCAGAATAACAATTCAACCATTTTCACTTCAAGAACCATCAAAAAAAAACCCCTAATGTTGATGTAGCTTAAGGTAATGTTGTTACTTCTCATTCCATATTTACAAAGAGGCATCTTTTTTACCTACACAAGCATCAGAAATCTCTTCAAATCAAAATCCTTTTTAGAAACTAAACCAGATACAGAGTATACCAATGCCATTTTATCAACAATTTCAATTCACCAAAGTCTTTTGAGGTCCTAGCTGCTTAATGTGTGCTGTCCTCTTTACTAACATGCCAATATTCTTGCTTTCACAAGCACTGGTAATCTTAAGTAACTGTACTTGAAATCTTATTTGTAGGTAAGGGTAAATACAGTGCTCCCTGGTAAGATTCCACAAGTACCAGCAAACACTAGGAAAAAAAGATTCAGATTGCTTGCCAGGAAATAAGCTCAATCAAACAATAACAAGATAGTAAAGGACAATGCCTTAAAACATCTTCAACAGTGATACTCTGACTGAAAAGGAATACAGTTTAAGTGGAATGGTGATTAGTCATGCTAGGTAAATGAATGATGAGAATGGATTACCCCAACTGCTATTCATTTCAGATTTGGTTAGTATAATGGCCAACTACCATCCCTAAAGGAGTTACGTAGCCTAGATAATTCTTTGCACACAAAAGCAAAGTAATCAATTTATTAAAAAAGAGAAAAAACATGAGTGCCAAACTTCATATTACAAATCAATGCAAAACTGTGTTTAAAAACAGAAGATCAAAGCTCTTAGTTGTTACTAAGTTTAGTAAATTTCTCCTATTAATAAAAATAATGTGAAGAGCACCAGTGTGTTACCTACCCAAAATTAAATCAAGGCCTAAACTTTATTTCTAAATTCAAAACAAAACATCATTCTTTAGCTGGAATCTCGCATCCCAGGGGGCATCTATTATCACTGTTGCTGTTCACAAAAAAACAAACAAAAAACCAACCTACACAAATTAGATCAAGGTATAACAAACAGCTAAACTGCAAAAGTTTAAATTTTCAGCACTGCACTAGTCTGAACTTAGGCCTCTTCAGTTATGTATCTACAGATTTCAGAATATCTGAGAGCATTCAATGTAGGTTCAAAGCCTATATTTTAACAGCAAAGGAAATAGTACAAGTTTACAGGAAAAGTAAATTCTTAATTCTTTTTGCACAGGAGAAGCTCCTACTAAAGGACATGCATACTGCTCAGAGGAGCCCCTTAGTGCAAGACTACCTGATCAGGCTCATTCACAAAGTTAGTCAGGAAGAACATAAAAGAACTAATAGAGAAATTTTACAAAGGCAATCCACACTGAAAGAGCTGATAAAAACAGAAGAAAAAGCAGCATAAGAGGAAGAAGGGATCAAGATAAGGACAGAAGAAAGGGCTAAAATGCATTTCCTGCAAAAAGAAAAATTTATATCCTGGCAGTAGTAACTTCAACAAATTTCACTGATCCGCATATCTGGATCATTTCACATTATTTTGCTTGATGAGAAACTGCAGTGTAGAATCCAGGACCTGACACCATAAGTTTTGAGAGTTAATTCAAACAGCAGTTTGTTGTTTGACCTTGCACAAGCCATACACGTAATTTTTACCTGTCTAAAACGAGAACACTGGTTATCCACTTATTTTTTAAATTATGAAATGAGCAAGTGAAAAGCCATACGTAAGCAGCAAATATTCTGCATAATAATTAGCCAACTTAAATAAATTAATGCCAAGCTGCAACAATATACACATTTCCAAAATTGTGCATGCAGGTACTGGTTTTACTTTTTTAAATGCAAACATTCATCTGTTATGCTTGTATGTCAAGTGATGCAGAATTGCAAAAATGGGTGGGAATTGTAACTCAAAGCCAAAGAAACAACTCTAATTTACCACAAAATGTAATGGGCAGAACTAGCCACGGATTAATTAAGTCGGCTTCCAATATGTGCTAGTGACTAGAAAAGCACAGTTAATACTCAAATTCAAAATAACTTCACTACAATTGCTTCAGATTTTCCTGCGAGGCACTTTGAACACATTTGTCTTTATATATTTCATTAAAATCCATAAATGTAAGGAAGAAATAACAAGGTTCAAACAATAATCTGTAAAATGCAGTACCCTTAAAACTACTTTTTAAAGCTGATGGAAAAAACCAAGACTATTCCAGCTCAGTTACACTGACTTGTAGGCTAAAAATTCTCAGGGAAAAAACCAACAACAAAAAACGATGAAGTTACA
>NW_009260791.1:7471567-7473645 GCF_000687185.1 Egretta garzetta
CGGGGCAGGGAGCTCCCGCCAGGACGGCGACCTCCCGGCCCCAGCAACGCAAGCCCCTTCGCAGAGCCTTCTCTCCTCATCGTAGGGCCAGAACGCGTCATCGGCTTCACTCTCTGGGCTACGTCACGTCCATAAATGCGACGCTTCTCGGTTTGCTCACCGGCAGAACCATGCCAGCAGAACCGAATGCTGAACATTTGGCTGCACAAACTCCCATTCTTTGAGCGAAGGTCGGGGAGTACCCTCATCCCTGCGGGATGCCTTGCGCGTGTCATCTTAAGAGCACCCCACACGCTACTCTGCTTAAAAGCAGCGATGCGGAGCATTTTGAAGTTCTATGCAAAACATCCCTGAAGGATGCCAGTACACGGGATTTACCCTCTGTTAAGAAAAGTACTTTTGGAAGTCTTAAGTTACCATCAGCATCCTCTTAATATCTTTATTAAACAGAGTGGAATTATTTTTGTACTATCTACTCGAATAACAAGTCCCAAAGGGGAAACCTACACGGAACAATCTATTATGGTGATCGGTGCTTTTCCTTCCCGCAAAGTTTGCACATGGAAAAACACCTACAGCTTTAGGAAAGCACATTTTATCTTTAACCTCAAAAACATGTGCAGCATTTGATTCTGCTAGTGCTAAATATAGCATTTTAAAACAATTTAGTCTGAGCCTAAAGCACTTAATTGGATTATGTTACACATGCAACACCTTAGCTAAAATAAAGTCCAATACCAGGGAGTGGTAGGCATTTGCTTGCAATTATTTACATTTTTACAACACTGGCAGCTGCCTCATACAAGGATACTTTGAAATTAAAAATGCATACCATTTAAGCTCAGTACGTTCCAAGCTTAAAAGCAACTTGCTATACTAAAACAAGCTGGTGATAATGTATCAAATGCCTAAACAATTTCCGATACTTTAAGTATACTATAGACTCCTTAAAAAAACTACCCTATTTACATCAAACTTCCTAAGCTGTAGCAGCATCGAGCTTCAGCCAAGTACTATAAATAGAATTTTAAGAATTTTAGCACTTCTTAAAAATAATTTTCAAAGCAGCAGAAAGGAAAATAAAACCTTGTGAAAATGCACCTGGATGGATAACTGTCATACGCTCATTTTAGATATGTACTATAAATTTTAAATGCATATGGGTTTTTTGAGAAAGCACTTAACCCTGGTCACTGATGTCACTGCTGAGAACAGCTGTCATACTGAAGCACCTTGGGAAGGTAAGGCAGCACAAGAGAAAAAAAGCTACCGATGAATTCTTCATTCATTTATGAAATAAGTATACAAGCATCAGTGCTGTAACTGGCTTCAATGCACAGGTTTAAAATGGACGTCCAATTGACCAGCAAACGCTGTTCCTTCTTTACTGTTCTTACTCTGCAGTGTGGAGTTTTTAAATTTCTGTCAAGGATCTTTATTAAGAAAGAAAAATCCTCCAGTTATCTGCATGACACTAAACTAAAGAATACACACATACCCCCACAGGCCTATTTTGGTCTAGATTAAAAACGTTTCCCTCCTACTTATTAAGGAAATATTCTACACTGATATCAAAAGCGCTACAGGAGAGGGCAAAAGGGGGGCACAGAGGAAGGGTGGGGTGGATTCTGGGGGGGAAGGTGACAAGTCTGTCTTCCTTTTAAGTAAATGATCTTTCTTCCATTTTTAATCAAAACAGTGTTTTATATTCCTTATGTCCTATATTTAGAACACCATGGCATTATATCTGTGTATCTCTGGTGCTTTCCTTGGGTGGAGAGAGTCTAAAGGTTATGCTGGTTGAAGGGATTCAAAATGCTTGAAAGCTGCAACACTGCAACCAGCTACCCTATTTCAAAGCCTTAAAATCCACCTGGTGGAAAAACAGAAATGCACACACATCATTAGGAGAGTGAAGTTTTCTGAAATTTAATATCGAGCGATATTTGAAGGTGAAAGGAAGGAGGAGAGGAACTGACAACTGTTCAAATTTAGTAGAGAAGGAAAAGAAGAGAGAAGACGAGAATGAGTAGAAGGGGGCGATAAGGAGGAAAAGAAGTACAGAGAAAGGAGAACAG
>NW_009260791.1:7474721-7512048 GCF_000687185.1 Egretta garzetta
GCTCCCACCCAGCAGCGGTGCCTCCAGGGGAGGAAAATGGCGTTTGGCTGGGGTGGAATTAAAAGGTGCCAAAACACTGTCGGTCTTCGCCCGCTTCTCTCTTGCCAGGCTGCGTGTAACTTCCCACCATGTTTCCCACGTTAAGCCAGTGTAACACAACACTTCCTACTTTTTTTTCAGTCGTTAAAAAAGTGAGGACTGGCAGCAGAGCCCGCGCCGGAGCCCGCAGGCGTAACCTGCACCCAGGCGCCCGCGAGGGAGGCGTCGCACACCGCTTCGCAAGCGCTACCGGACGCCTTGACAACGCGGGAGTCCAATTAAGCACCCGAATGTAACGCACGCTTTTCACCGTTGTCCCCACTCGCCACCATTTTGCAGGTGGCTAGCGGGAGGTAAAATCCCTCTCCCACCCGCGGAGGCCTCCTGGGTTGTAATTAAGGCCTGCGAAGCACTCGCGCAGTGACGGTGTTCGGAAGCGGCCCAGGCGGGTATTTGGGCCTCTGCCGCGGGAGCTGGGTTGCCACAGGCAGTGGTAGGTCAGGGCACAGCGGAAAAAAACTAGCGAGTAGGTGCTAATCTATGCTACCCGCTTCAGGGAGCAGGGCATCTGTGGGCACGTACGCCTTGTTTCTGCGCATGCAGAAATGCATATTCTATGCATCATTTATGACTCAAGATCGTTGTCATGTATATGTACAAAGGAACAAATATTTTACTAGCAACCTGACTCCTGGCAGTCCAAGTTTTGAGTGTTTCACTTGTAACCATAGTATTTTGTAACAATATTGTTCGTTCTGTGCAATTTTACATACTGCATGCACATCTTAAAGTTTTACGTCTGAAAATTAGGAAATGAGAAGGTTTAAAAATTCAGATCCTTTCTAAAGACACATTGCCTGTAAACTTGAATTTTTGAGAAAGTTGTAACTAGCTAGAACTTTTTGTGTTAAATTTGAGCTAACAGCCTTTTGTGGATGTTGCCTTACAGGAGCATATTTCTATAAATACTCAGGTAGGTCCACACTAAAGAGATGTAAATTTACTTAATACTGTAATCGCAGCATCTGCTCAAGAGTTTTTGCGGTCACATCCTAGTTCTCAAAAGAAAAAAAAAAAAAAAAAGGCAAAAAAAAAAAGGCAAGCTAAAAAAGCCCCTAAAACCAGAAGTTAATTTTAATTTGAATTGCCTGATTTTGAGTTTCATGTATTTTTTTTTTTTGTTCAAAACACATACCTTGGGGTATTAAAGCCCCACTTCACATTACCAGAATCAGAACCTTATGTTCATATGAAAGAAAATCTTTTGAGATTTCTTAGCTTAATAAAACAGAAATTTAAAGGAGTGACATCTGTATCCTTCTGAAAGTCTGCGTCGGTATTAATGACTTAAGCAGTTAATAGTAGTGAATTTTCATAAAGTTCTGTCATGTAGAAGACCTCTCATGTAGGAATTGATTGTATCACTTACTTTGATCCTGATCTGAGTCAAAAAATATCCCTCAGCAAAGCGAGGAGGCTTACATAGGTATAGTTGCAAAAAAAAAAATTTCAGTGAAGCAGGACATGAGCTTGGGAATAGCAGGAAGCCTTTCCCAGCAAGCTCAAACCTGAAGCGTGCAAGGACAGCAAGGAGCGCTTCAGTTAGAAGCAGATGGCAACACCATTAGTTACAGGGAGGGTGGAGGTACTCTCATCACAAGGATGCACAGCAAGCAGCCAAAAGGCAATAGGCGCGAGTAGCTTCCTATGATGTTAGTGCCCAGCAGACACACCGTTGGCTCCAAAAGCAGTCCTTGGTGAAAAAAAAGAACAGGTTTCCAGGCAGAATTAGATCAGCTAATTCTTCTTCCGCTGATCTTAAATATTCCCCCCAAAATTAATATAATAGAGCAAGACTATAAAGTCAGAAATTGATTTTCATATAGATTTCCTCACTTCAGATCACTGTAAGAAGAAGAAACCAACGTGCAGAAACTCCATTTGCTTGTTGCCTTCCAGGAAGCGTGCAAAGTTCTGGCAGGCTACAGTAGGCAGCTCACTATGATTTTGCAGAGCTTCTTAAACCTTTTGATTTTGGATAAAGCTACAAAAAGTCAAGAATTATGGCCAATGAATCAGCAAGCACAGTTATAAGCAGATTTATGACACAGTGTTTTTCCTAGACTCTGAAATTTATAAGCTTTGCGGTTTAATGTTAACTATCAGGTAGAAATATAAGCATAGCCCATTTCAGATGCATATTAAGAAGACATGCAAGGTTAATAAAGGTTCTACAGGGAAAGTGGTGAGAAAACTGCAAATCCACCAGAAAACAGTAGACAGACGGGTAGTTTTATGCGCCTATGAGAGCACAATAATTAGAGCTATAGGGCTACTTAAAGGTTTCATGTCACTAGTGAAGCAATAAGATAAATGAAAACAACTTGATCAAAGTAATTTTTAAGATGAAATTTTATTAAAATTGTTCAGAAATATTTGCGAATATTTGTCAGAAGAAATCTTTGCAAAAGTATTTTCCATGATTGAGAAGAATACAGGGAGCACTGTAACTTTGAGAAGGTGTAAAAATAAAGTATGCCACTGAAATACAATTAATAATTTAGCTAGGTTAATGTTTTGTTAATTATACAGAAAGACATTCCAGAGAAATGTTTTAGTAAACCTTGAGAAACTCAGAAGAAAGTCATTAATGATGCGCAACATTTGTTATTTATAACAACTATTGTTATTTGAGCCTTTTTCTGTAGCAGATTTCCCTTTAGAAACACCCTCAATGCTGCAAGGGCCAATTATAAACACAAATGAAGTAAGCACCTTCTAGATATCTAGAAGCCCATGCAAAGCAAGCAAAGAATGGATAATTTGCTTCTGTCTTTCCTTTTGGACAGCAGGGCCCTAGGAATAGAGAACAACAGCAGCAGCAGCAGCGATCCGCCATTTCCCAGCCTCTTTCTGTCTCTTTCATTAAGCAGGGCCAAATGAGATAAAAGTTCATATCTCGCTTTCCCCACGCTTCTAGAATTAGGGGATTTGAAACCACAAATCAAATCAGCAATGCACCCACTTCTCATGGGTACACCATTTTCTTAATTGGCTTCTCCCATCATTGCTTTCTTTACACCACTTGGAAATGCAAAGGAAGCAATGTTACCAGTGTACTGAACCAAAAATCAATGTGCTGTTGTTGGTTGTAGAACATGAAATCTGCACATATTATTTTACCACAAGCTGCTTTTCAGACCTCTTCCCCAACATCCCTCATTAAACAGCAGAACTGCCAGGTCTGTCTCACTTCAAGGAAAAGGTGCTGCTTTGCATAAAGTTTAAGAATCAATGTTACAGCACCTTCTCTGTGAGAAAATCTTCACACACTTTGTAATTGTTCCACTATTTACGCTCATGTTAATTCATTGCATCGCGTGTAAAAGCATTTGTATGCAGGAAGAGAGGACAAGATAGAAGCGTAAATACTTAAACCGTCATCCCAAATTATTAAGGAAAACCTGTTTGGTTTCTAATAGGAATCATTTAGATAAATGCATTTGCTGACTGAGACCCACACCACTGCATAATTCCATGGTGTTAAGGGGAAAGCTCACCAGCATTATTGGTTTCCTGATCATCAGTACACCTGACGAAAGAAATAACGGGTAGAATATTCCCCTTTCTTTACCCTTCTCCTAATGTCCACTCTTGTTCTTGTTTGGGGGTTCATGTTTTGGGATTGTGGTTTTTTGAAACCTTTTATACATTTTTAAATCTAACACTGCGTTGATCACCATCTTTTATTAATTTAGATGATCTACCATTTCAAAAGGAACGTCAGGAGCACGATCAGTGATTGCACTGAACCTGGCTTATGCAAAATCAAGCATTTTTTCCCTGCAGTACTCTTTCTCTTAAGGATTCTTCACATAAATACAAAAAGCTATTAATAATCAATTAGCCATAGATAACTGTTTGGGTTTCTAGAAGTCAATTACTTTGGAAATAAATTATAGAAGATTTTCTTCCCTTAAATTTGGATTGACTTTTTGTGCAGTAGAATACTATTTTATCTATTGAAAACTGAAATGTAAATAAGTATTTGAATACATCAATGCACTGCTTTATACAAGATGGTTAAATGCGACAGCATTTTCTAAAGTCGTAATTTCGTTTAATGATTTCAGTGTCAAGATTATTATTATGTATACTCACAAAATGATGTACTTGTTTTCTTATTCTATGGCTTTGCTATGGTTTGGTTAAGTGTAGGTGACAGAACCATCATTCTTTCCACATCTGTAAGAAAATCAGGTAACATCCCAAGGTTTTTTGGTTTGGTTTTGTTTTGTTTTTTTTTCTCCCCACAAAATCCATTCTTTTAGATGATATTGCCTCATAGCGGGCAGCATGTAGACAAGCCATAGGAAAGGGAACTGAGCATGGTCAGTACCTCTGCTACTGCATAACAGGTTTTTTGGTCTTCTTATAGGTGCTGACACACCATGTTCTTGTCATCCTGATCACTCCTGTGGACCAGCATGGTGATACATAGCCATAGTTCTCTGTACTACCAGAAAAATGTTCGCTTTCTAGGGGTAAAAATAAAGCAGTTTTGAAGGGGGCTTTGAGCAGAGCATGTTGTACAAGAAAGCTCTTTTTCTTGTCCCCCCTGTGGTGCTGAACAAGGCACAAAAAATTCTGCTTGAAGAGTAAACTGGAATCTGCCATACAAAAGAAGTCATCCCATGATTTAAATTGGACTGGTGATCAACACATCCGTATCACACTCCAATACAGGAATGACAGCTACCAGATTCACCTAATCAGCTCTTTGTGCCATAACTCCCTGCCTTTTTCTAAGCCACGCTACGTTACGCTCTGCCAATACGGAGTCTACAACTCCTGAAGACTGGAAAATCCCAGAAGCGTGCAAGAAGATCCAACAGAGCGTGGGAGAGAGATAGTGTGCAAAGACATAGAATCCAGTTCTACTTAGAAAAATTAACCGGAAAAGAAATTAGCCAGACACCTTACATGTTTTAGTTTAGATAAAGAAAGAAAAAATGCCTTTTGGGCTAAGTTTACTGCTTGTATATATGTATATACTAATGAAAGCTAAACACTCAGGAGATAGCTGTTGCCTAGCTCAACATAGAGAAGGAAATAGCCGATTGTTTCAGTTTGATAGTTTACTTATAATGAGCCAGGTTTAACTCCTGCTCCAAACCCCTGGCTGCTCTAGCCCAGCCTCACAGAAGCCTTGGCTCCAGCAGAGCCACCCACAGCATCCCGCACCCTTTGCTGGAGGCTTGCAACTGGCATGCCCGTGGCATCCTCTCCAGCCGGCAGAGGTTACTGCTGTAACCCATGCGGGTTTGGGTACCAGTTCCTATGGACTTACTGATGAGAACTCGTTTCAGTACAGGCGTCAGCTTGATGAAGGGGGAGGAGGATAGATTTTTGTGAACAACATCTCTTCTGTTGCTTGCTTGCTCATTGAAATCAGTGAGTGAAGCATTGGGAGCTGCTGAGAAGAGATTACACTTATCACAGGTGAACAAGAAGAGGGCTGTGAGGAGAAGATACCAGAAAAAACTCCTGGGCACAAGGGCATAAAGGAGGCTTGCTTCTGCTGTTATCCTGTCTCCCTGTGTGCTTTCAGACACCTCAGGCTTTTCTGTTTAGAGGCACATTAGTTGTAGGAGTAAGGGGAGAAGAGAGAGTTGGGAGTAAAAAGATTTTCTTGATTGCTTTCTGCTAAGTAATTAGTATCGATATGTTTTTGTTTCAGATGCCTCAGGGATAATAGAGCTTTAGGAAATGGGTGGATTTCAGTTGCCTGTTTGCTTTACAGCTATAATTGAGAATTTCTTTTTCTAAAAGGGGGGAAAAAAAAGGTGCTAAATGTGCCTCAGGAGAGGTGATGGAAAATATTATGACACTAGTCAAGATGATTGCAAACATGGTAAGGCTGAAATGTGTTCAGCTGACCTAACTAAGCATGAATAATACATTGCTTCATTTGACTACAATATCACTGGTCAAATTCCAAACATATCAAGGTGATTTCAATAACCAAGTTGTTGTAGTATCAGATACTAACAGTTTAGATGTTACAAGAAAAATATGCTAAAATATTAAGTTTCTAAAAAAAACAGTACTAAGCATTGTGTTTCAAAGCAGTCTTCCTTACAGAGCAAGCCCTTTTCCTTCTCTAGTAAAAAGTCAGGACTGCAGTTTTTTAATGTCACAAGAAGATCAGCTTCCTCCAAGTTGCAAACATCTGAGGAGTTTTACAAATTCTATGAGAAGGAGCAGGGGGAACTTTCATTGTACCAACACAAATAGAAAATGATCACACTATTGATTATATTGACTTCTACTATTGAAACTATCCTCGTAAAGTTATTTTACTTATTTAGAAATTGTCTAGAATAGCAAATGTAATAGAAATAAAGATTGGTCACCAGCTACCAAGAATTTGGTTGTAGGCTGCAATACTTTCAAGCCAAATTACAATTACAGGGCTGTACCTCCCTGAGTCCTCCCTCCCTGGATGTAAAGGGAGAGCTAGGAAAGAAGTATGCTGGAAAGGATTGACAGATCTTGCGTTAAAGGTTGGAGAGGCTGAATAGGCTTTTGTTTTGTGTAAGTATCAGGATCCTGGGCAAAAGCAAACAAATACAGCTACAAAATACATCATCTGGAAATCTACTGTTTGTGCATATGTGTTCTCTTTTTTCACCAAAAGCATATGTGGCTCTTTTTTCAGTGCGAAGAACACAAAACAGCCATTATTTTCCTAATAGGTGTTAATTGCCTTCAACAGAGAGAGAGTTCTGTTCTTTTGCCCAGTGGTACGAATCCGACATGTAGTCAGATGAGACTACATTAGGAGAATTCAGGCCATCTGAGCTCATAGTAAGTTAACAAAACATTAAGAACATTGACTCCTTAAAACCTGGATTCTGAACTGTGACTCCAAAATGGGTTCTATATGCCTCCGCCAAATACTTTACACCTAAATCACACATTAAAACACATATGCATGAAAATAGTCAGTTGAGCAAACATGTCTTAAAAGGTGTTGCCAAATAAAAGCCCAAGTTGCTATACACCTACAATAAACAGAAAAAAAGATCTTTTATTGTCATTGTAAAATGAGTTAATGGATTCATATGAACACTTTTAAATGCATATCTAAATTTATTACTACAGTGGAATTTTGGACATTATGCCGAACACGTCTCTTCTAAGGTAATTTCTGCCATGAAGTACAACAGCCCAAATTGGGAAAGAAAAAAAGCAAAGCCTTGGTATCTTTAAATCCTTGGCGTGAAGAATGTGTTTTGGAGTCCCTGGACAACAGAAAGCAAACACAGCTATGGAATATATCCTCTAGAAAACTATTGTTCCTGCATGTGTGTTCCATTTTTTCAAAAAAAAAAAGGTGTATGTGGCTCTTCAGCCTGTGTGAAGAATGCAGAACAGCCGTGTTTTCATAATAGATGCTAATTGCCTTGAATAAATAGGCAATTCTCTCCATTTGCCCAGTGGTATGAATTCAGGGTACCAGGCCTATTTTTCCCATTCTCTATATATAGGCTTCACAGACTGCAGTCAAGACAACTACTCTACTGAGTAGGAACAACTTACATGCATATACGTTTATGGGAACTGTCCCAATAAAGAACACCACAGACTTTTGTCTCAGTTGGTGTCTGAAAGTCATTCTTTGCCATTTTTTTCAGGTGCATTTTTTTCTTGGTGATGTTTTTAGTTCCCAATGTTTCTTCCTTGGTAATTTTTGCACTGTCTTTGCCAACTGCATGACTATTTTTCTTTATATATATGTTGGTAAAGTTGAGAAAGGTCATAGGGTAAAATTTTGATCCGGTTGGTATGAATGGCAAAATTTCCACTGACTGTTCAAAAGCCATGATTTACCTGACGGGGTGTTGCAGAAACAGAAGTAGTGGCAGAGTACTTTGTATAGGTATGCTGTGCTGACAAAAAGAAGTTTAAAAAAAGCCAGAGGAGAGGTTCCTTTCAGGTGGTTCTTTCATATTTAAAACCTTAAAATACCTTCCTTTTATAAAACTGACATATTTACCTAGTTCATATGATAATCAGGGCTTCCACTGTGATCTTTTTTTCTACATTCCTGCCTTTCCAGTTACAGACGCGTGCGCGCGCACACTCGCGAGTACCA
The DNA here is from genome assembly GCF_000687185.1 of Egretta garzetta. Lineage (NCBI taxonomy): Eukaryota > Metazoa > Chordata > Aves > Pelecaniformes > Ardeidae > Egretta > Egretta garzetta. Next base: position 7,482,922 of record NW_009260791.1, read on the forward strand.
CGTCAAATGGTACAGCAACTGGCTGAAAGGCTCTGCTAAGAAGGTTTTGTTACTAAACAGCTGCTCTCCTCCTTCAGCATTATTCATGAGTCTGCCAACTTCTTCCCCTTCTGACAGTGAATCTGTTGTGCACATGAAAGAGGTGTGGCACTCCTCTCTGTCTTTGAACACATGAATAAGAGAAAATATGGTGTTTATTAAACAGTAGCTATCGTTATTACCATTTTGCTATCTTATAATCTAGTCCTACTTTACAGAATTTCATCTTTAATAAGGCTGAAAGGAAAGCAGAGTATAATCTTGTTAAGCAAAGGATGTAGTTATGGATTATAAACCCTATTACATCAAACAACTAATATGGCACCAAATTACTTTTGCAATTAGGGGAATTTTTATTTTCAGCAAAACAGAAAATTAAACAGATTTCAGTCATTCTGGGTATTCTGAGGTAAATCAAGCATTTGAGCTGTATTCATGACTTCCATATAGATTTCCCTGTATAAACCATTTAAATTAGAGAAGCTACAATGATGCTATCTTTTTTTAAAAAGCAATTTTTTTTTTTAAATCAGCCACTCTTCAACATGTGTCTGAAATTTTGGACACTATAGCTATAAGCAATAATAAGCACATTCCTCAGATTCCTGCTCACAAAAGTCATCTCTGCTCCTAGGTAGCTCCTCGGACTTCTATTGTGCCTGTCAATTTTTTTAACAAAAAGAGTAAAATTACACAGGAAGTGATTTCTGTGATCAAAAAGTTTAATAAATATTATTTACTCATAAAATATACAGACAGAATTTCAAAACAGCTAAATGTAAATTCATACAGTCCAGAAGTGAAGTAATTAATATTTTATAGAAATGTCTGTATTTCGAGACACATTAATCACACAGATTGCATTTGGAAAGCTGACTAGTTGATTTTGCTCTTTGCTTTAAAAAAGAACATTTATTTTCTCTTTTCTAAAAGTGTCATTTTAGCTTTGTCTGAGAAATAAAAGTAACAGTTCGTTTCTATTTCCGGTTAAATACATTACCTGGACCACTTAAAGAGTTGATGGGATAGCTAATGTTTGCCTTATTTCAGAGGCTTGGCAGCTGCAGGGCAGGTCATTTTTGCTGAGAAACACCCCACAGGAATCCATCCATGTCCTTAGTCGTCACGGGGTTCAACTAAGTCTCCTGTTTAGTCAGTGGGATGTTTGCCAATAACTCCACTAGGATCCAAATTTCTCCCATCGTGCATGTATAGGATTCATTAATACAATAAGATGCAAGCGAGGCGGTGAGTGGCGAATAATCCCCTGAGCTGAGCCAAACCTCAAAATACCTGTCAGGAACACAGATAAAGGAAGAAGTCTTGCCCAGAGACATACATGGTTTCCCCACCTTACATTGGGATATGAAACCCATTGCTTCCAAACAATGAAAAAAATCAACTCCTCTGTCAGCTGTCAAAACCCCTGTCTCTCCCTCGGGAGAGATAACCAGATTCTCTGGCATTTGCCAAACCTTTGTACGTCACATGAATTGCTGACATCTGCCTCAGGCTTTTAAAATTTCTTTCAAGAGCGCTCTGCAGGAGTTACAGTTGCTGGTCATGGTACGGAAGCATGTATTAGTGTTGCCATTAAATTGCTATGTGGAATCAACAAATTGCTTAGGGCCAGATTTTAAAAATAATGATACATATATAAAACAGGGCACAAACATATCCAGAAAAACCCTATCGACCTGCTGTCAGATCACTGTTGTATTGCCCAGTGCATTTCCTTAGGAGGCAGGAATCCTGGACTCCAGTTCCAGCACTGTAACTATTTTGGTTCTTTTATTGTTCTGTAGCGATTGTCTGACGTAGGATGGATAGGAAGAACAGCGTTTCAGCATCCTCCCTTACAGCTAGTGTCCAAACCATGGTATCAGGCTCTTCTTTACTGTCGTAGTAGTCATGTGAGACTTTCCTTCCTTTCTGCCTGGTGGCACAGCTCCAATAGAAAACTCCAAGGGAAACACTCGCCTCTTGTCTGTGGTTTGGATCTTTCCACGGACATAGAAGTTTGAATACTCCCCATCTGAAGAGAAAAGGTGAAGACTTCTGTTTCCCTAGTTGACTTTCCACTGCGCTCAGCTCTTTGAACTAAGAGGTGTAGTTGCATATCCTCTAAGGTGGCTTCCCTAACTTCCTTTGAGCATCTTTACATCACTCTCCATTCACCAGACGGTGCTTTGAATAGCAAGTTCGCATAAATCGCTAAGGGGAGCCTGACCATCTAGTCTGGTTTTGGTTCCCATTCTTAGCACCAGGTGCCTTAAACTTACAAGTTGTGGCACCTAATTTATAGGTGCTTTTGCCCTTTACTGTAACTAATTCTTCATTTTTACAGCTCAGATTTTCAGTTCAGATCCACAAACAAATTGCAATGTCATCTCTCAGGTTATTGTTAGGCTTCATTATTTTCAGATCTGTAAAAAGCCTAGAAACCACCAGAAAAATGCAGAGTGGTACTCTTGCTATCATTATTTTTCTTTAAGATAATAGGTGTGAACATCCTTGTATGTGTTATCTTTCTACGTGTTGGTAATTCTTTTGAGCCAAGTTCAACATGTGAAGTTTGTGCAGTTAAGCATATATTTCACTGATTACAGGGTCACAGCTTCTCCCCATGTAATGGATAAGAGGAAATTACATTAAAAGAAAGAACATCCATCATTATTTTTCCATGCTTTTATTTTTCTGGCACACACAAATTCCAGGTAGGCACTTAATGACTAGATAGGTAGATAAAGTGGCTTTACTAAGATATGCCACAAATAGCAGAATGATTAGGTTCCATTTGTACATTAAGTCTATAGCAAACAACGCATAGAGAGCCCTAAAATAGAAAAAGTTGTGCTTTCTGGTTGCATTTTCTAAAAAGGAAGATGCCTACCTTATCTGATTTAATTTCAATTTGGTAGCTGTAAATTATAGGTTGTGTTGTGAATTTCTTTAACAATCCTGACTGGGCAATCTGAACAAAGAAAAACTAGTAATGAATTTGCTCTAAAATAATTTGCAATAATTTGCCAAAAAAAAATGAGGACAGACTTTTTAGTAGGGCCGGTTGCGATAGGACAGGGGGTAACTGTTTTAAACTAAAAGAGGGCAGATTTAGACTAGATATAAGGAAGAAATTCTTTACAATGAGGGTGGTGAAACACTGGAATGGGTTGCCCAGAGGGTGGTAGAGGCCCCATCCCTGGAAACATTCAAGGCCAGGTTGGACGGGGCTCTGAGCAACCTGATTGAGTTAAGATGTTCCTGCTCACTGCAGGGGGGTTGGACTAGGTGACCTTTAAAGGCCCATTCCAACCCAAATTGTTCTATGATTCTATGATTTTATAAACGCGTGTCTTTTTGAGATTAATGGAAAATTTATTCCTTCACATATAAGTTTAACATTGTGTAGCGTTCTTTTTGGGTTGTGTTTTTTTTTGTTTTTTTTTTAACTGAGTGGTTGCTATATTCCCTTTCATATGCTCTTACAGTTGAAGTGAGAACACTCTGAAAACAAGTTGCTCTACTGCAGTTTTCATAAATCTTAGAAAATCATGTGCTTAATATAACACTCATACTTCTGAGTAAATCAATAAGAAAATCACTACCATTGGTTTCATTTCCAAAGTTACAAGATTCAACAGTAACTTGAGAAGTTAAGTTAGCAATATTCTACTTTATCTACCATTTAAATAAATGCAATCTGTCAAATGATTGCTATATGTTCTCCTGTGTCAGGTAAGGTTTCTCCTTGGTTCTTGGTAGTTTTCAAAAATGCCATATAGTCATCTTCTTCATTCTTCTTTTAAAAGTGCATTTTTAATAAATCTTCCAGAAGTATGTAAATCTGTGGGGTTTTTTGAAGCATGATGATCTTAGGGTATTTCAATCATGTATATACTATTCTTATAGCCTTTTACATTTTAATATAAATGCCAGTAGTTTAATTCAGTTCAGACTGTGTGTTTATTTTTATGCTGTAATCCAACTGAGTATTTTCACTCCATTTCCTCTCATTCAGATTCCTTGACTGTTCGTACTATAGATAGAGTGCTACCTTGATATGGATACTCAATTTTCAATTTGTTTCTTTGAAACATAAGCTCTTTAACTCTCTTCTGTGTTTTCTAATTAAAGTCCTCCCATACATATTTCCTGAGGCTGAAGAATTAGGTCCAAGCCTGTCGTTAAAAGGGGTAAACACAGACCTAGACACAGCCTGCCTGGGAAGTGCTGCAAAAACTCACTTCCTCAGCCCTCAGAATGGTGCATAATTCTCATGAGTAAGCCATTCTGATAGGTGCCACAAGTTACACTGAAAATTACCCAGAGATGGGGCAAAGCGTTAGTGTGTAGGAGTATTTTCTACGCTGAAATTGTAATCACGGGGATTTTAAAGAAAGCGAGTTGAGCTGTTCAAAATCTCTTGCTTCTCCCCACAATTAAGATTTTTAAGTGACTTGATGTAACTTTTGATGTACTTTGAAAATAGTCAGGGGTTTTTATATGGCACATTTTGAAAATAAATTGATGGACTGGATAGCAGAAATACAATCCTTAAGAACCACTCGACCTGAAAAAGATTTCCTCAGTCCCTCCCCCATACATTGAGGGTCCTGTGACTGCTTGTCGCTCTTGCCCTTTCGTATGCCAGCAGAGTCAGCAGAAAGTGCAGAAGTGGTGCTAGGGAAAGTGGGCAGAAAGTGATGCAGTGGGAAGGAACCTGCTTTTGCTGTAAATTAAACTCCCATTTTCCTGAAAATGAAAGCAGTAGTTTCAACTGGTCATAACATAGACAAAAAAACTTTGCTTGTCAAATCCAGGGTTTAGGACCAGGGTTACTAACAAATTCCCAGATAGATCCATATATTACAGAGGAGTGATTACTTAGTGCTACGTTTTAAGTATTTTAACAATACCATCAGCCGTCAGCTTGCAACTGACCACGAGACCATCGCTATTATAACATTAAGCCAATTTTGGCAAAGTTCTCTTTATTTTAAAAGACCAGACAATACTGTGGATGAGTAAAGTAAAGCTATGTTCCAAAGTTCTTCAAATAAATTTTAAAGTTTTTTTTTCCACAAGTATTTCTTTTAAAATGCTAATAAAATCAAGTTTCTAGTGGGATTGCTTAAGACCTTCAAGGATCTATGCTGAACAAAGAAAACCTACTTTTTAAAAGATATAACATGTCAGGAAAGGAATTTCTATTCTTTTTTTTAGTCACTTTCAAAAATTATACGAGCCTGTAAAACCACATTCTGATACCATCACCTTTAGCGGTTTTTACCCAGTATTTGACATTGACATAGTTTTCAGAACTTTATTTTCAAAAATAGAAATAGTGAATGTCTCAAAAAAGAAAAAAAAACTGGCTCAAGCATAGCCTGCTGAAGACAGCAGCACAGAAGTACATTAACAGAAAAGAGCAAAACACTTAACTAAAACCTTATTTGAACTCTAAGTAGGACAACGTGCTTTTACTTGTCAAAAAAAGTGGTTAGCCCAGGAACTCACTATTTCCTCCTAATAATCAGCAAGATAAATAGCAAGAAACATTTTCTACTCTCTCCAGATTCCTAGAAGAATGTGCATTTTCCGTTCCTATGAGAACTTTTCAACCATGATGTGGAAATGTGACCTTTTTTGCTCCTACTTACGGTTTTTATCCAAGCGCTGTTAAAACCTGCAGGCAGGACAAAATGCTCAGTAGCTGCTTTTGAGAGCACTTCACCTGGGATGCAGGCGACTGTGTATTTTTAAGTTCAAACAATTTTTTTTGCAGCCCCCATAACCTGGGAGCCTGTCAGTTGGATTCTTCAATCTACTAAGCCTGGATTAAAGAGGATCTAAAGGTGTGCAAATGACTAGGCTACGGAGGCTCTGGCCTTCGTCCAGACGCCCCCTGGAAGGCAGCAGCCAATGGCTTCCCCTTCTTCCAGAACCTACCTGAGGTGAAAGCAAGCCCCAACACAAACTAGAATTCTTCCGAAAAAGCAGAAAAACTACAGGTCTTGCAACCAGCCACCAGTCATAGAGGGAATGACACTCCTGGTTTACTCTTCCATCCCCAAACTAATCGTGGCAAGTCCCTGTGGCAGGGACAGCAAGGAGAGATATGAAGCTGCCTTTGGGGCATCTCAGGATTCCTTCATGCCAAAGGTACCCTTAATAGCACATTTAGAAATGCATTGGAGTTACTTTATGCTATTTTAACGTGCACGGGGGATCTGCCAGGAAGATGTGGAGATTGCATCTGAAAGGTCAACAGACATAAACAATTCTTTTTTTAGCTGTCACTAACTCACCTGGCAAGAGGTGACTCAGAAAAAGGATGAAGGTTCATGGCAAATAACATTTGAATACAAGTTACAGTGCAGTGGTTTAAGGTAATCTTTGTACAGGCAGGGGATTACCCTCAGTGATCTGCTCTAGCTGGCACTCCTTTGAGCAGGACATTCTTCCAGACAAGGTCTGGAGATCCCTTCCAAACTACAGGATTATCCAATTTTACGAATGTCAATCAATATAACAACATTGCTAGTACTTCTGAATTTATGTTCGGTAATGAAAGTACTAGAAAATCTATATACCCTTTTAGAATTTGCATTTTAAATCAGGAAGACTTTGCAAAAGAGTTGCAAGCCTGGGCAGAAGGTTGGAAAGCCTGTCTTACACTGCACTTTTTACTGCTCCAGTGTACTTTGGAAACAAAATAAGAACTGACTTGTTTATGCCCTCTATGTATTTGCACTGGAAAAGATTTGGATAGTAAAGGACTCCTTAGTCTTGTCGTCAAGAGAATAATGATTATAGGTTGCTGATTTTTTTATTTCAGTAATCGATTCATTTGATGTGAAGTAGTATTTCAGAAGAACCAAGAAAATTACAAATTTCAGTACAAGGTGGCAAATGTATCTGAAAAGAAAGAAGATCAATAGAAATGTGGGAAATTTTTAAGATACAAGAATATTTCATTTCAACATTTGCTAAATGTCTTTCAAAATCACTTCAATGTTTTCATTAAGACATTTTTAAATTGGAGGTTTAAGCCTTATCTGTAGCACTTCTAATGGGAAATCTAAAAATGTTTTAGAAGAAAAAAGCTTAAAAGAGTTTATTTAACCAGTTGAATAAATAAATTATTTTTCTTTATTGAAAAGACATGAATTAACCCCAAATATTGTTACATTTTTTGTCTCTTTGAAAATAAAAGCCAATCTATATTTTCCCAATATAAGCTTCCACCAATATTTTATGCAGACTTACAGGCACATTCATGTGGTTCTGGATGGATTAATATCCTGTATCTGTTGAAAGAAAAACCACACCACTTGCCCAGCTTAAGTAAGAGATACAGTGGATGAAAACGATCAAACTAGATAATTGGGAAGAGAAACAAGGTGCAGATATTTAAATATAACAATATTTAATCTTTAGGGTAGCTTACAAAAGCATGTGGAGTTTTCTATGCAAACAAGATTGTATCGTTCTTGAAAATATGCTCTAATTCAGTTAAAGTTATGGTCTATGCTATGACGGAGCTGAGACCAAATGGTACTGTTCTCCTCCAGTCTTAAAAGATCAATGAATCTGGCCAATAAATTTCTGCATCAAAGGATTCTCAGCAACCAGCCACAAGTGCTGAATCACTTATAGTGAGAGAATAGAGCAAGTGCTTCTCTGCTGATTTTTACATCCAAAATTGACCCTGTCAAAATCAAATCTCAAGCTTTCATTTCCAGAAAAGAATGAAAATGGAACACAGTGGAGACAGGGGATCACCTAGAAGAATAAAAATGTTTATTTTGTGACTAAGCATTAAACTAGTAGCAGTAAATATTTACAACAAACTAGTCCTGCAAAGACTTGACACTCCATGCTGGCTGGAGGCTTTGGTTCATAGCAGAGTTATGGAATTTCACACTCTACCTTCATTTATTCATGCAAAAATGACTAACATTACCATTGCACTGCAGGACTTCATTGTATTTTGCTGCGGATATTTATATTCGTTTAGCTCTGTTCATTATTGTGGCAGTGTAATGTATACTTTTGAATATATTAATCACAGCTATAATGGGACATAAAGGAAACAGAATATGTTCCTGTAATAATATATTAGAAGTTTAATTTCAATTTTATATGCTCTAAAATCAGACAAATTATAGATACAAAGCATTTAATTAAACTGATTACTCTGGCTGTGCCCATTCTATCTCCGTTAACAGCACACAGATGCGTGTATCATTTGCCAGACCCCGTTCAGTGCCCTGGCCTTGGCAAAACCCATCAGGTTGTCCATCGAATGCTTTGGAGGGAGCGCCCTGATCTATCCCATGGATCTTTGCAATCTACAAACAGAAGTTTTTCTGCTATGCAAAGTTCAGTAAACTCCCCCACCTTGGATATCTCCTGTGATCACCCCAGCATGCTCTAAATAATCTAGACCTCATTTTTTGCTGTCCTTCGGGCTCCATCCTGAAACTGAGGGGCAGTCAGCTTACTTTACAACCACCCTCATCGCCATCAGGTGGCTAGGCAAATGGGGAGGGATCTAGCATCCTCACCTGACCCGTACCCATGTACAAGAGAAGAGCAGGCCTGCCTCTGTCTGTAGACCAGGCTTCAGGTATAGTCCAAAACAGTCTCATTTTTCGCAAGTGCCAGGCAAGGACAAGAGAAGCTAGCACCAACCACACAGCACTCCAGACCTGCCATGGCCAGAAATCTTTGCTAGCTATGGCAGTGCCTGGACAAGTGTGAAGCATACATGTGCACAATGCAAATCTAGTGCTAAACATTCCTCTCTGCAGAAAAATTGAGAAAAATACTTTCATATTTTACCACTTCAAATGTACACCTATGTCCAAGTTAACAAGCCCATATAGGATGCCTGAAAAGGGTGCTTCCCATGTTTTCTCACTTTCAAGTGGCTCAGATACTACAACCAGTTATACTAACCAAGTTCACCTTCTCCAGTCCAGGTATTCTGCTCTTTTTCAGCACATGTAGGGTGGTACTCCCTGACAGCAGAGAGAGACATTCATCATGTTGAGCTACCTACCTGCCCTGCAGATGGTACAGTCCCTGGGCTATGGATCATATGGCCCTAACTAGTCTGTCAGGGTCCACACAGGGAGTTACCAACAACACTCCCTTCCCAAACTTCCTTATTCTTGGAGGCTACACATTTGTGAGCTGTACTAATGGAGTGCTTCCCCAAGGACCTGGCAGCATGGGGAGCTAGGAGACAAGTGGGTGGGACATGGCCCTTATCCAAACCTGGCACATAACCCTGCTGTTGTCCCTTCACCTGGAATCACTTCCACAGAAAAAAGCAGGAGTCACCAACTTGTCCTACTGTCCCAGTGGGTGGCCAGGAAACTCCTTTCTCCTTTCTAGAGTTATTTGATACTCTGCAGAGCCATACCCTGTTTTGCTAACTGAGCTATCAATGGGGAGGTAAAGCAACCAGAATGTGACCAAAGTGATGCACAGAAAATTCCCAGGGGGAAGGATGCTTAACTTGTGCCTCAACAAGCCCATGACTCAAGCCAAGGCCAGAAGAAGGGGGAGGTGCCTGAGAAGATGTCTAGGTGGGGTGGCTAGGGCCTGATCACGACCAGATCACACCATGTAATCATAACAGAGCCCTGCCAGGTAAATATTTACCAATCTGAATGGTGTGTTTTCATTCAGCAATTGCATAGAACAGCTTGAACATGCTGCCATGGCAGTTAATCCAGGCTGGCATAGAAGCGGTAAGGAGGGTTGTGTGCACAAGTCACCTGCAGGTGCCTGGGAAGGTCTGTGTCCCTTGGGAAAGAAACATCTTCTAGCACTGTAGTCAGCCAGAGCAGTAACCTGGCCATGGCACAGCTTGCTACCAGGTGGAGTTCCCAGCCAACCTGCTACACTTACCACTGCTTCTCCCGAGTACAGAGCATGGCTCCATCTATGAGCAGTCCAGGATTCCCCTTCACACAGGAGAAGGGGAGAGAAGATGTATAGGGGAGGGGTGAATTGTTTCTGAAATGCTCCTTTTTTCCCCCAAGAGCACTATGTCTTACCTTTGCCTTGGGCTAGAACTTGCCCATCATTATCAGATGACCCAAGTCTAAGCAGAGTGGTCCTCCATCGCCTACACAACCCTTGCTCCCCACTCCCAAAACACTGAAGATACTCACCACAACCCAGCTCCTCTCCAGATGTTTAGCTGGTCCACATGTCCTGATTTCAGCTCTCTATGAAGGGGAGAGGAGAAAGCAGTTACAGGTGGCTTTCCTGGATTCTGGAGACTTGCCTGTCTGCAGAAGTTAGTGTCATCTGCAAAGGCTGGTGTCACAGATGTGGATACTTCTTTGGACTTAAATGTAACTCTTCCTAGCTTTGTGAACAGCCAGCCTAGGGCAGCTCTGCCATGCTCAGAACACAGTCCTGTCAGGCAGCCTCCTTGCCAGAGCTGTGATGAATCCTCATCTCTGTACTGATGAGTGCCTGAATCTCTTCTGAGCTTAGGTTGCTCCTAGGCATTTTGCTACTTCTGTGGTGCCAAATACATGGGACCGATTGGCTTTTTACAATGTGTGCCTGAGGACTGTGAATGTGTGCAAGGTGTGAGGGCTTGGTGATGTTTAAGGAGCTATGAAGACTTGCAGGTGAGCAGCACCTGCTGTTATGTTGCCCTCTTTGTAGGGAGCACTGGGATGCACATAACTGCATTATGTGCAGCACCTCCACCTGCTGTGGTGGGTTGACGCTGGCTGGACGCCAGGTGCCCACCAAAGCTGCTCCATCACTCCTGTCCTCAGCTGGACAGGGGAGAGAAAATGTAATGACAGGCTTGTGGGTTGAAATAAGGGCAGGGAGAGATCACTCACCAATTACTGTCATGGGCACAACAGACTCAACTTGGGAAAAAAAATGAATTTATTACCAACCAAATAAGAGTAGGATAATGAGAAAATAAAAACTAGATCTTAAAACACCTTCCCCCTACCCCTCCCTTCTTCCCGGGCTTAACTTTACTCCCGAATTCTCTACCTCCTTCCCCTGAGCAGCACAGGGGAACAGGGAATGGGGGTTGCGGTCACTTCAACATTTGTGGTTTCTGCTGCTCCTGCCTCCTCAGGGGCAGGACTCCTCACGGTCCCCTGCAGGGTCACCAGCGCTGCCAGCAAACCTGCTCCAGCCTGGGCTCTTCTGCCCATGGGTCCACAGGTCCTGCCAGTAGCCTGCTCCAGCACAGGCTTCCCACAGGGTCACAGCTTCCTTCAGGCATCTCCCTGCTCTAGCATGGGGTCCTCCCTGGGCTGCAGGTTGAGATCTGCTCCACCTTGGACCTCCATGGGCTGCAAGGGGAATCTCTGCTCTGGTGCCTGCAGCACCTCCTGCCCTCCTTCTTCACTGACCTCAGCCTTCTTAAATACTCTATCCCAGAGGCACTACCATTGTTGCTGATGGGCTGAGCCTTCTCTCTGTCTTGGAGCTGGCTGGCATTGGGTCTGTCAGACACAGAAGCCACCCCTGTAGCCCCCCCAAAACCTGGCCACGCAAACCCAATACACTGACACAGGTTGCCTTAGAAAGGGAGCCCAGGGTGCTCTCCAGCACACCTTGGTGTCTAGGCAGTGCAGATTTCCAGTGGCCTAGGACTCCCAAACAAAATCCAAAATGCTCCGCTTTGGCAGAAGAGATGAACCCTGAAGTAATGTTGCTGCTAAAAATGTAGCATGCCGTCACTGGAAAAAAATAAGTCTGACCACAAACTTCAGGTCAGACTTGTCCGTCCCTTGCTGCGTGCCTGCTGACACCCCTTCAAACCATGCCTTACATTCCGGGTGTGAGCTGGGAAGTAGGAAGCGAGCAGGCCTGACACTGAGAAAGGACAGCTTATTTTGCATTTCCCCTCTCATTCCTCACCACGCGAATCATTTGTATTTGCCAGAAAGAACTGACAAAGGGAATGAAATGTTAGGATGAAGTGAAATAACACAGGAACTTATGGCAGAATGCTGTTCAATCAGAGTCGGAGCTAGAAAGACCTTCAGAATAAGTGCCTTGTGTTTGAAGAGAGCCATGCTAATTCCTTGTTTATGTGATAGACAGAGCTGTAGCAGAGCTCCAGCTGAAAACGGACTTCTAGGCTCTGCTGATGTTATACACACAAGCTATCAAAAAAGGTAACGCCAAGAAAAGCATGATATTATGTGAAACCAATCCATATAAATCTTTCATATTGTATATATCCTCCCTGGGAAGAGTACAAAGGATATGTGGTATGTCTAATGTATTGCTGAATTGAATATTCTTTTGTATTTATTTACTAGCAGACAGGTACAGCATATTGAATTTATAAACTGAATTTTACTTTTTGGGCTTGTGAGTTCATAATATGTGTGTAAGATATTTTCACTGCAAAGATACTGAAAAGAAACTTGTAACTTGTCTTACAAAGATGGCTTTGAAATTAAGAAAAATATGGCACAAAGTTGTATCTTTTTCAAGTTCATCATTATTTATTTTCACCAAAACTGCAGTTCATCATTTAAAAAAAAAAACAAACTATACAAATGATTTTCTGGACATTCAAATAAACTGATATGGCTCAGCTGTATCACATTTCTGTAACGATTATAGAGGGGTTTTTTTCTGCAGATATTGCTACAATCAGGTAAACTTTTCGTAACAAAGGCTAAGTAGTACTTTGTAGGATAACTCTAAATAGCTGGCAATTGACACAGTAAATTCTTGAAGACGGTCCACTGGAGAGAAAGAAATTTGACAGAGAGAGAGGGGAGACAGAAGAGGTGAGAGATCAGAAACTAAATGAAAGATGGGCAATCGTTGGTGCGGGAATTCCCCAGAAAAGTAAAATGCTGGATTCACTGACCTGCTCCTCTGCTTGTTCCCTATCCCTTCCCCGAAAGGCTCATGAGTTTTCCTATGTTTTCTATTGTAAAGAGAGAACCCCCCTCTGCTTCTGCTTGCAGACTCTCCCTTAGTGACATTGCTGGGATTGCATTTGCAGTACTTTTGTTGTAATAGAAGGTGGCATGAAAATGAAGTGCAGAGGAGAGACCAACCCTTTGGGCAGGGCACTGTAGATATAAGGCATTCATTTTCTTTCTTCTAAGATAATAATTTTGTTTGTCAAATGCAGTATTTGATTCTTTTCCTACTGAAATAAACTCTCACAAATTTAAGTAGTAAAGCAGCTTTGAACTTACAGCCACACTACCAGTACAGGAATTTTTTTCTCTACCACATGGTAAATTTGATCATTTTCTTCACTGTCACTGTTTGGTTTTGAATCTATGATCAGATTAGGAAGTTTGATACAGAGTATTTTCACTTTAAACCAATTTCTCTGCTGTTATAAAAAAATTTTGCTCTAAGTATTGACTGTAAAAGTCATAGAACTCTAGATCATTTCCCCTCGGAATTTTTTAGTATCCTTCCAATTAGTCAGTCAATAGGATGTTCTTATAAACATGATAGTTTATTCTTCTCTAGGGATTTCCTTCTACACTCTTCATCCAAGAGGTTTCCAGAAGAGGAAGAAAGATTTTAAAGCACCTACTCCCCCAGCACAGCATTTATGGTGACTAATATGCATCCCATGCTATGAACGATAAAGAAGCAACTGCAGTGATTTGCTCTTTTCTTTTAAAAACACTTGCTGTATTTTATTTCTAGTCAACTGTGTCTTTTGGTAATACTCAGACAAATGACAATGGTAACCAACTACCCTCACTGACTTCCACCACGTATTTTTCTAGTGATGGTAAAAATTATGCATATTTCCAGTTACCTAATTTAATATAAATTCTTGTTGTCTCTAGTGCATAAACACAAAGTTTCCATTATTCATATCAACACTTTTTGTTATGCTTTTTATTAGATTCTATTGCCACCCCATATGAAGTAGGCTGTCACTGTATTTACATTCCAAAATATATGTAAATTTACATGTAGAAGACACATAGGATTTGTATCCCAGAGACTTCAGATGATTTTATTCGCATCAATTTTTCTTCATTCTACAGAAAAAGTCTAACAATAAAATCATTAAAAGGTCCTTCAGGCAGATAACTGTCTTCTAATTAAAATGAATAGATATATTTGCATTATTTTACTTAAATGCAATATATTTACATAGAATTAAATTCCCCAGTTAAAATAAAGGTCTGTGAAAGTTTGTATGTTTCTTCAGTCCTATATTACACATTTTCTTTTACAGAAAGAAAATAGAAACTAGTACTGCTTGTCTCTCACCACTTCCATTGTAGGTAGGACAGGCGCCAGGAGCTTGGAGCCCAGGTGATGAGGATGCTCACTCCCTTGCTGCTAAGGGTGACCCACCGCAGCCATGCCGAGAGCACCCTGCTCTGCTGCCTGTGTTGGCCAGCCCCTTCTAGTGGGATGCTGCAACTTTACAGTCTGGCCTGACAAAAATGGCTGTAAGTTCTGGTATTCAGATCAGTATGGCAATATCGTCATGCAGGCTTGAGCCAAAACTCTGTTAGCACCCCTACGCCAGCTTGTCAAGAGGGATGACTCTGGCATAGGTGGGGAAGATTCAGAGATCAAAACCAGTGCAGCTCAAAACCTGCTGCTACAGGCAATGCAGATGCAGCTGGCTCAAGCGGCATGGGGCAAGGGACTTCGGCCCAGACATAGCTAACATCAAGAGTAAAGAACCAGCATTGAGATGCTATTTTGTGCCATACATGATCTGTACGGTCTGCTCCTCATTTGCTTACATTCAGCCTGCTAATACAGTGCCTGTAGGGTGAGTCGGACCAGCTTACTACTTGAGCAGAAATCTGACTCGTTCAAAGCAAGAAAAAAAAAAAAAAAAGATAATGCAAAGTAACAACTAAAAAAGAAGATTATGCAAAATAACAACTAAAATATTGTCAGACCAGTGAATTGAATTAAGTCACTTTTCAGCCTAGATTTTATATAAGGGATGGAGTGGAAATATATGGGACAGAGAGACAAAGAAAACAGAACTGTCATTTTTAGCATCCAACTGCAGGTAAACTGAATGGTGTGTAACACAAAACCATACCCTGTACTGAAGAGGGCAATTAGGTGAGCTGCACGACAGATTTACAGCATGTTTTCAAAGCACAGTTCTACAAAATGTCATCCCCCCGAAATGAAATCGCGTAAGTTCAAAATGACCAGGAGTGAAATAGCAGAGTTTTAGAAAAGCTATTAAGTTGAAAAATAACAGAAGTGTATTCACACAGCCGTACAATCAGAGTCAGAATTATTCAACAGAGGCTTTTATTAAATAAATGAAGTATATTTAAAGCCAAATTCTAACCCTTAGACAAAGCTCAAGTAGACCTGCCTTTCACAGACAAACCCTAATACATAAGCTGGTAAACAGCATTTTCCAGCTAAGCCGAAGTTTTCACAGTTGCAACCTAGAGAGTGAGCCAGTGCATTTGCATAGTGACAGGCACTTACGCAAACCGTATTTTTGCCTCATTTGAAGTCCTGTGAACCATCTTAAAAAGGAATGACAACAGATAGCAATAAATGGTGTGTACGAGTGCAGCTTCGTTCAACATGGCGTCACCTACACATAGCACTCACCGTGCAAGATGCTGCTGTCTCAGGGGCCTGGATTACGTAGGTGAGCATTCAATCCCCAATATACACTTTTGGTTCTAATGTACACTACCATATTATTCAAATCTTGGATGAAGAACCTCGTATAGCACTTTGTTCACAACCCTAGAGAAGAAAACAGACCAGGTAGAAGACAATATTTTGGTTGCTATTTTGCATCATCTTTTTTGGGGGGTGGAGTTTTGTTCTATATCTTTTTTCTTTTTCTAATTTTTGGTTAATCAGAATGGTCCTTGTAGTAGCAAAAAAGCTGATACAAGAAGGAGCTCATAATAATATAGAAACTTTCAAAAAGGAGGAAATGCTTTTCTTGTAAAACTAACAATTTTGGATCATGCAACGTTTTAGCATTTGATGTTCTTCTTCAGAACAGTCTTTGTTCTGGAGAAAATATCCAGTGAACACTGAATGTCTTAAGATACTTCTAAGACAAAAGGAAAATAAGTAACACTAGAGATTTGATACAGGCTCCAGAGCCATAGAAAAAAAACAAACAAAAAAATGACTTAAATTCATGTTTATGTCCCTACAGTGGCAGGAGAAAAGAACTCTCTTAAACATGTGTGGTTTGCCTTTTATTTCTAAAAAAAATCTTTAGCTCACAAATATTACACCCCTTCAAAGATGTGCTTGTAATTTTTCATCATAGCAGCTGCCCACAGTGATTGTCAACAATACCAGAGCCTGAGACACTGGACCCAGGAAAGCATTCCTGGCAGAAGATCCTTGATCCCTCTCCTGTAGAAAGTCAGTAGTGACCTTAACCCATGAGGTCCCCTGTAGATGGCTGCTCTTTGGGACCATTCAACTTTTACCTGCGCAGAACTCCTAGGATGGAGTGTGTTTTATTTGCATAAGCACCTCAGGCCCAGGACTTGATTGCCAACACAGTGCTTCACAGAGAGCAGTGGCTAGTCTTCCATTCAGTTCCACGAGTTTCCAACGCTTCTCTCACTATGATGTCTGGGCAGCAAGTCCAAGATCAGTAAAGGTGTTTGTTTGCCATTCAGTTTTGCTACTATCATCCTATGAAATGTTTACTCTAGTTCCACTAACCAAACACATCTTGAGGAAAAAAATGTGTATAGTAAAAACTTTGCTGACATAAATGATCAATTTATAGGCATAGGTAAAGTTTTAGTTAGTCACCAGAGCATACAGCAAGGGTTCATGACTTTGGAGGAGATTTGATCCCAGGAGAAGTCATAAGATTACTTGCATTAATGGTGCTTTTGGGAATTACAATCCCAAACTCCAGCTTTATTCTGCTAGGCCAGGTGATGTAAGTGGGAATGATGCTGTGATTCAGAGCTGCAAAAAAAGTGTTGGAGTCTGTAAAAAAGCATTGCAGGCTCTTTCTGTGGTGGCCTTCTGTTGTGTTTATTTGGGGTTGGGCTGGCAAAGAGTTCACTGCAGGTGTCCATACAGCTATGCACTACCATCGATGTGACGATGAATGTCAGGTCATTGGTACGTTCAGCCCCTCATCTTACTGCCTCCCTTTTGTCCCCTACTCTGTTTGAGCCATGAGCTTTGCGTTTCTGTGTTCATGAATACTCTAAACATATAAAAGGTTGCAAATAGTCTGAGAGCTTTTTAGAGGTCAAATATAATTAAGTTTTGGGGTAAGGAATACCCGAAGTTTATAGGTGCAGAGTTGCTGTCAAGGGGAACAGGGAAAAATAGCACAACGTTCTGCATTTCTTTCAATTATTGTTAAATGAGTTAAATTTCTAAAAAGAGTGACTATGCATGCTCATATTTGCCATATGCATCATAATTAGAAAATCTCTAGTATTTGTGATTAATTCCTCAATGATTAGAGCAATTGAAAACCAGAACGGAGGGGACTATCATAAATCCAGACGGCACTCTCCTTGTGGCTCTGAGCATAGGCTCTAAGGATGAGGTTTGAAGACTCCTGAGAGTCTTCTGTGGCACCTCCTGTCCTGTGAAACCCCTGTGACTGAGAAATTGCATAGGCTTTGTAGTGTCAGGCATACATTAAGACAAGAAACAAAAATCACTATGATTTTTCAAAATGCCTGTATGCCAGCTTCCCGGGGAAACAACATGCTGGACATACAGATGCTTTTGAAAACTATAATAGTAGACACCGCACTAAACTATTTAAGGCTTAAGTACTTGTAAAATCCCTTATTACCCAATAATTTTTACAAAAAAATTTTTAGCTACAGAGATAGGTTTCGTACTAGTGAGTTTGCTGTCAGACCGGGGCTCGCCGTCTAGCCATATTGCAGCAAATTTGCCCTAGTGTTAGTCCTTATGCTGACACTTTGATAAACTAGAACTCCAGCTCTGATGAGAAATAGTGTGATAATAATCTCTGGCAAACATTCACAAATAAAAAAGAGAAGTAGGGACAGCGGTGTAATATATTGCTTCCCAGCATTAGAGACAGTTCCTAGTAGAGACATCTGGGCAGTACATCGCACGATGCTTTCTCTCTCCCTTGCACTTTCTCGCTCCCTCTCCCCTGCTCTCAGCTTCTCAAACACTCTTTTAATTTTGGAAATCAGGAATGTAACAAGATCCAACCCATAATTTAAGGTTAATTTAGCATTAAGTTGAAACAGAAAGTCTGAAACCGATGGCATACCTCATTCTTTAGCATAAATCAAGAGCAAAGCGCTGGGAAATCAGTCCCTATAATCATAATGAAACAGAAACACTGAGCATGATCAAATCAAACCATAGTTTAAATATGTGTAAATTAATTTTATCAGTGAATCACTTGATTTATTTAATTTATCTTTTATAATGACACTCCTTGTCAAATCACCTTCATTACTTAATTGTTAACCTAGGATTTTTGATCAAACACACAGAACCCAGGACTGTATCTAAAGCTATTGCTTTGGTAAGCCATGCTGGGTTTTTTAATTTAAAAAGACTCACAAATTCGTGAAGATGTCCTTTCCTTGACGCAATCAAGCTTCTCAGGTTGCTTACAGCTTGTAGCATGGCATTAGTTACGGGAGGCGACAATAGTGACAGACACACTCCCAAGCATCTTCCCCTCCAGTAACGCACCCAGTTGATGTACTGTGTCACTGGCTGCTTCAAGCACTCAAAAGAAAAAAAAAAAAAAAAAAAAAAAAAAAAATCCCGCCCGAGCCGAAGACGAAAGATGATTCTGCCGATGCCTGTGGAAAGAAAGAAAGAAATAAGACAAAAAAAAAAAAAAAGCTAAAAATCCAAGCAGAAGATAGTGTGCACATACCTTTTGGCCCCTGATGGTTAATTAATATTGTTAGAACGATCAGAAGGTTCCAGTCACAACTAGGTACAGGCTGAACAACTGTACATTTTGTGTGCTTGTTCTCTCTACGGATGCACCTTGTAAAAGATGAAAATAAAAACCATGTTCAGAAGAGATAAGAACCAGTGTTGTGTTTGTGGGACAGTACCATAGGGCTTGTATTTTGAGTTTAGAAGGATTTCTATATGTAGATATTCATTCAATTATTTAGTAACGGATAGATGCAATACATCAAAACCATGAAAAAAGGCTACAGAGTAAAACTTGCAAAGACATACAAATTGCTTTAGGAGCCTAAACTTCATCTTGAAACTTGACTCAGAGCTGAATTTCCAGCTTTCAGGTGTTTAAAAAATGTTTATATAACCAAAGATGCACATAGGCATCTGCTACTGAGCTTTTAAGTACCTACACCTGCAGAGCATTTTTCAGTATCCCACTAGGGTCCTGATTTCCAAAACAACCTCACTGTATTGTTTCTAACAGAGGTAAAGCCCTGTATATTGAGGGCCATCTCTCCAAAGAAGATATGTTAGTCTGTACACATATGCGTTCTTATATTAAGGCATCCTGGAATTAATGTAGGTCTTTTAAAGTGCGTAATGAAAATGCAGGCTAGGCCTAGATCTTGTGCTACAACTGGAAAGTTCACCATAACAAATTTCACTTCAGCTGATACTTCATCTAAGTAGCTTTTAATCATTTGTCATTAGAACAGTAAGAGATATAAGAAAAAAGACTTAAATGGCAAGAAACATTTCATACTTTCCATCTGGTTCAAGAGAAAATAATATTAAAATAATTCAAATCTCCTCTGTAATTCTTAAATATCCTCGCTTCAGGCTTTACTTGACAGGAAAGAAATGGGTGCCTTTATTAATACAATTCATAAGAAAGAAGACATCAAAATCTAAGCTGCTCATCTTTAAATTTGTTGCAAACCATCTGTTTTCCCCTGTTGAATCCTCAGTTTGGAGTAAATGCAGGATTCCCATGTCCTGTGGCTCCAGCTTTCAGGAGGAATTGTGAAGATGCCAAAGGAGGAAAATAGGAAGAAAAGGGCGGGGTGTTAGGACTTTCCTGCATGCCTGCTCTTGTTCCACTGTTCCATCTCCTGTCAGAGATGTGGAGTTGGATTCTGATTTTAGTGGCGATTCAGTTAGTTCAAATTCAGTTCACAATAACTTCACTGGTTGGCATGAAGGGTTCCTCTGGATTGAGAATCAGGCCCACAAAGTGTCTCCTTGCTGGCTGAAGGAAAGGGAAATAAGCGTTTGCGTGGAGCTAAGAGGGAGAAACGGGAATGCACGTGTCGGAGGTGCATTTTTACTACAGCAGAAACTCCTTGACTTCCTGCCTCGTTCTGAAATGGAGAGGGAGAGATAAAGGAAAGACATAGAATAGAAAGGAAAACATTTAAAGTGCCTTCTGTTTTATCTTTAATTGAACTGTGAAGTCTTATTTTCTACTTTTCATTATCTATGTATTTCACTAATACAAGAGTAGTGAATAATTTGAAGAATAAATGTACAAAATCATTAAATTTAATTACTCAACAGCTTTCATTAACATTTTAAATGCATAATTTTTATTATTTCTGAATAAATGCAAGGACTACATTTTTTCTTATTTTAATGTTCTGTGTGTAAAGAGCTAACTGGAATACTTTTATTCTTTAAAATAATTAACATGCAGACTATAACAAAATAACAACATACATGAATTAAAAACAAGTAGAATAAATATCACATATTAGTTATCACTTGCCTGTGTGCTGGTATATCGTCTAGTCTTCACATTCTGAAACACTATTGAAAATATGGCAAACTGTGAAAAGACCTATGATGAGTACTGCTCCCACCCAACATCTGCAGTACAAAAGTTCATTTCTTTTAGTCTACTGTCCAACAAATCTTTTCTTATTCATATTACTCTCCAAATCCGAAAATATGCTTTTATCTCATTTTTCAATTTTTGAATAGCACTATGAGCTCTGAAGATAATTTTCTGTGAGAGGACAACATGAAAATTATAAACAATTTATGTCCTTGACTGTGCTATGAGAGCATCTTTAATTGTTAAAGTAGAAACAAAATTTTCCCAGCCTCATGCAGAAGCACATGTAAATAGGCCTTGGATTTCTAACACTGCAGAGATAAAGGTTATTAAAAAATTATCAGCTTTGGGGTTACAAGAATAAACCATAACAAAAACATTTATGTTGTTCTTATTGTTGGGAAAGGCCTCTTAACAGTTTACACATTTGCCTAAGTTTCATAACTTCAAATTTAATCTTAAACTATTTCTTAATTTGTCTTGACATTCCACTGGGTGGATCTGAGGACAGTGGAATAAATGTTTTATATTCTGAGTCCACTACAGGGAACAATTCCACCTCACACTGCACCAGCTTAAGGAAAGCTGCACGCTTGAGCAACGTCTTGCTGCAGTGCGTTGCAGCTGATCAGAAGTCCACAGCTCTCTGTCTTTCTAATATTTTAGCCTGGGAGAGACTGAAAAAAATACGAGGAATACAGCAACTTTTCAGCAGTGCGTGTCCTAAACCTTCTCTGAGTAATTTATCCCCCCTGAGAAGACCATGCCCCTTAACTCCATGACGTAAACTGATGCATAGAGCTGCACCTTAACTCCATGACGTAAACTGATGCATAGAGCTGCACTATATTGTCCAAGGGCTGTCACAGATGGTTGCCCTTAAGTGTGGGTGATTTACTTTCAGGAGGGTCATATCTGGGCACCAAAGGACTCCACCTTCTCAGTGCATCTACGTGTGCTACAAGAATAGCAGTGGTTTCAGTCCCTGTCACAGCAAGCAGCATCTTCCTGAGCAGGTATCAGACAGAGATTATTCAGAGTTGGAGTCTGAGCTGTGTGGGGAAGAAGGGATCTAACAAGAACCATCAGCTGAAGAGGTGGACATGCACACCCATGTCTTTGATCACTAGGCCCTCTTCCAAAATGGCCCATCCAGTATATGAGTTTTCTGTAGATTTTCGAGTGGCCCAAATTCAGAGAGATTCTTTTTCAAACTTTCCCTGGACCTGCAGCCTTTGTGCAGTGCTATAAGTACACACGTGTGGGAGGGGGGACTGAGCTGGATTTCCCTTTTGTTAATATCCAGGACCCATCAGAAGATCGTGCTGCATCAGTTGATTTAAGTAGGTAAGCAGTTATCACTCAGGTATGGCACTGGCTTATTAGCTGCCATTGTATTTTAGAAATGTAAAAGAATCAGAGTGGTAAAACATACTTTCAATTCCTATTGAAATTTTACTTAATCCTGCTTAAATTAAATTAATCTTGTTTAAATGCTGATGTAGAAGTCACAAAATGAGGCCCCCAAATACATCCTTATATCATTATATAGCATTTATTTGGAGAAAAATTATAATAATCTTTAGTCCTTTTATCATCGTGTTAGCCGTTCATTATTCCTCTGCTCAAAGGGATTTTAATACAGTGTATGGAATTGACCCTTCATTTCTATGGGAATCATATCCACAAGTTATTTTCTCAAATTTTATTTCATAGGTTGCATTTTTTTCTCCCAGTTTCAGACTCCTATTTGTACATGTACTGTACATTGACATAAAACAGCAAAATAACAACTGACAGGCACTGTAGGATTGCAGTAATTATTTTAAAATAAGGCTGATTTGTTCTACTGCTGCTTTCCCTGAGGCCAATAACTGGAGGCTAGTTATACTGCAATTCAACAACGCAGAGGAAAACACCTGTTGCATATGATTATTCTCTATTAAAATGCAATGAATAATTCAACATGAATATTTTAAAAAGCAGCATTGTTATCATGCCTCTCAGTTCTTAAGAAAGCGTCTGTAGCTGAGGAGAGAGAGAGAATCGGGTCAACCCAAAATATTGGCTGTGTCCTATCAGGTATATTAGTCCATCTATTTTCTTACACTTACCAAATACACAATTATGCTTTTCCCTATCATTGATAGAGCAGAGATACAGCTTCATTAACCTGAGTTCCGCTGATTTTCTACATTATATTATTATATACATAGATGCAAGCGAGCTGAAAAACCCAAACTGAGCAAGATGATGGATTTGTACAATTCCAAAGTTAAGGCAGAGTGACTAAGGTGAATTTTATAGTGATACAACTTTGGTTTCATCTGAAATAATTTCCCATTCTTCTGACTGAATCAACAGGTAAGTTACTACTGGATGCAGTGGAACCTAAATAGATGTTGCTTTCCAGGCCAGTGTCTCAGCATATTTTCCAAGAATTCCTTTATTGCTAAAATTTCATGAAAGACAGGTAGGGGATTTTTTGCCATTTTTAGGCATACACCATCTTGGGATCACCAAAAGCTCAAAAGATCATAAAGGGCTCAAATATGCCAACCAACTAATAGAAAGTGCTGAGCATCCTCCTTAAAAGTACGTCAAGAACGCTTAGCAGCTTGCAGCACTGGGCTTTTATGAAATAAGAGGAAAATTCTTACCAGTACAAACAGATACAAAGTTAATATACATTTTTATTTATTCTCATCCAGCTTTAGTAATCTAAACTCTCACTTGTTTCAAGGTAGGGAAGTTGCATGTTTTCAGCCTCAAGGAAGGATCTGCTGAAAGAGAGGTAGAGGAGCTCTATTCATTATTAGCAGTAACCACAGTAATAGTCGGACATCCCTTGACTCCTAGAGCACTGGCTAAGCCATCTACACTGGTTCATGGTTCAATTTTACCAAGCATCCTCCTGAAATTCAGACCAGGTTGCTGTAAATTTAAATCACCAAAACTTCCACTTCCCACTTCTCATTCCCTCAGAATATGACTTACAGGGCCAGGTTATATTATTCTTTCTATAGCTTTACAGATTTACTGGAAAGACAATCAATAGTACCCATGATTCACAAAGGGAAATAACACTTTTGTTCAGATGCTGCCTACTGGCAGATCAGGCAATGAATTCAGTAATATTTTCAGTGATTTTTAATATCCTTTCACAAACCAGTCACTGAATTCATAGCCTCAGAGGGTGGCCTAATCCTGATTAGACCTGTATGAAAATGCTTGTATTCAGGCGAAACAGACACATTCTAGCATTAGGAATGATATTTCTAATGGTTCTTGTGTTTTAAAAAATATTTATTTCTGTAAATCAACATTTCTTCTCAATATCATACCAAAAAAAATGTTCTGGCTTTAAGATTAGGTAGAAAAGATGTTATCAAAATTCTCACTGTAGACCAGTAAGGAAACTCCTCTCCCCACAACTTCTTTACTCTTTTTATACAAAATGCTCACAGCTACTTAATTTGCAGCCTGTCTCACAGCACTCCTAAAGCACTGTAGCAGGCTTTGCAATCATAAGTAACTTTAAACCAGTTACAGATAGCATCTCTGGAAATGGGCAGTTCTGCATTTTTTTCAAGTTTAGGACTTGGAAAGTTTTCACAAATTTTGACTGGGCTGGGGAGGATGATTGTAGATGGTCTCTATTTTAATTTTCAAAGTTTTCTCTAAGCCATTTTGTGCAATGTTTCATGCACATGAAAGTTGTTAGCATGGTTCTTCCAGCAACTACAATTTTCATGTTGCCTGTCTTCTCTTTACCTAAGAAATCCATACTGAGTCAGAGCAAAAGCACGTTGAATGAACCTTCTCTAGGTCAGGAACATGAGGACTTGCTAAATGAGGTGTTGAATTTACACGATCATGTTAAGGAGGTTCCTTATTTTTCATAGATTATTCCAAACATTTTTTGGATTAGACAACATCTTCAGTTCCACATCCGAACTCACACAATTGCACAACTTCCTCTAGTTTGTTTTAAAACCTAATTTCATCAGGTTCCTCTTCATACTGAAAGACATATTCATTAATAATTTCCCATTTTATTTTTGCATCTCTTTCATGATATTATGGATGCCTGTCATCCCTCTGAAGTTGTCCTACTCTAGCTTCATGCAGAAGTTATGCAAAACATTTGATTGTTTTTATTGTCCTGTTCTGTTCTTCTTTCCTAATTCTTCTATATTCATTTAGAGATGAAATCATCCAACTTCATGCAATCGTCAAGATGTGGGAAAACTACAGGTCCACAAAGTATTATAGTAATCTTTTTTGTTTTGCTTTGAACCCCTTTTCTAAATTTGATTAAATCTCCTATGGATCATTGTGTTGTTTTTGCAGAGAACCCTGCAAACATTTCACAATATTTTCCTGTGGCACTGCAATTCAGTCCCATAGATGTCTCTCAGCAGTCCATTTTGGCATCCAGCAGACAAGTCCTCATCATCACCACGCTGTCTGCATTTCTGATGAAAAAAGCTATATAACATCATCTTGCTTCCCAGATGTAATGCCATCCCCTGTAGTGACCTCCTCCGTGTCCGACGAGTTGGTTTCACTGTATGAGTTGATAGGAATATTTCCATAATTACATAGGGAACCATTAGTAACCCATCTTTTTCCATAATGTCACGCTATGGGTGTCTCTGAGTGTCCACCCAGAGCTTCTAACCACATACACTGCCAGGCTGCCAAAGCCAGCCCTGAGGATTATTGCTCTCATGCACAGGAAATTATTGCTAGCTAAGAAATTTTAACTTTTATGTTTTAAACAATAAGGAACCTTACTCTAAGCTTATTCGTAAAAATGATATCCCTAGAATTCTAATGTGCTTGAACTGCTTATTTATAGAAAGGATAGTGGGTTTCAGCTGTCATCTGAATCACAAAGTGTTTTCATGACATACAGATGAGATCATCATATTTCCGGTACTATTACTTTTCCTAAAGAGAAACTGGCAAACTACTGCTGCAAGCTACAAGTGCATGATAAATACACCACATCATTCTGTGCTTGTTTTACCCTTCCTGTATTGGTTTGTAATTTTATTGCATCTTTTGCCATTAAGTTAATTTAAAAAAAAAAAACAACAACCGACCATTCTATCAGAACACAACACCATAATACAATAAAAAATAACTGATTTTCCTTCAGCCAGTTTATTTGGTAAAAAAATTAATGGCTAATATAAAATAGTGTTTTACATTAAACATTGAAGAAGACATGTGGAGGCAGAATTTACCCCTTACCATCTCTGAGGTTTACCTCAGCTTCCTAGTCACAGAGTTCTGCCACCTCCTATGTTCTTCCTCCTTAGCTCAGTGCAATATTTAGTCACTTTTCCACTCCTCTTCAATTCTCCCTTTTTCCCCATTCAGAATATGCTGTGCATTGAGAATGCTATTTGATTCCCTTAAGCACTGGAAAGAAAGGGACTGAACCTGGATCTCTTAGGGTACCTTAGTGCCCTAGGCTACTGTAGAAGAAATGACACGTGCTTCTTCTTGTGCCTTAAAAGAGGCTAGCGGCTACGAAGAATTTATTTTTAGAGGGCTTAGCAATATTAAATGCATTCCAGAAATACCTACAGCCTCAAGCCCCTGAGAAGAAAAGTGTCTACTCTCTAGTTTGTGATTTTGATTAGATATGAGCACAGAACTTAGACAGTTTGGAGCTTGTGCAAAAAATGCCTGGCAAGCTCTAGATCAAAAGATAAGAATTCTGGTATCTTCAAGATCAGCTGACAAATGAAGCAGAGGTTTTCAGCACTAAGATATCAGATACAGGCATCTAAATTCCACCTAAGTTCCACCTAAGGTGCCTAGAAGTCCTTTGTTGGGTCTGGCTCCAAATTCCTTATATGAACAGGAAGGAGGAAAATCAATACTTCAGGTCCAAATGTGTCTGGAAATAGAGTTAATCCATTACATACACATTGTGTCATACTGAAACAATATAAGAATTCTTCTCTTACTTTGAAGAACTCACAGCTGCAATATTTCAGCTCTACTTTGCAGGCTTTTATCACAGTTTTAATGAAGTGTAGTTGGTTTTGAAGCAAAGTCTGTCACTTTTCATGAAAAGAATTAGATTCTTGTCTTGCACCGCCGGATCAGCTTTAAAATAGGGCTTAGTTCTCATTATCCTCTGAACAATATATTTTAAAGAAATTAATTGTAGTGATACATTTTAACCTGATGTGACGACAAGCTCATTATCAAGAGTAGTATGCTAGCAGGCAAAGATGGATTATCTAAAACACAGGCTCATGGGAAGGAAGTTTAAAAGATTAGACTGTCTCCTGGGTAAAAGGTCTTTTTACCAAAGTCAAGAACCTTTGGGAATGCTCTACATTCACTTGCACTTTTAATAGAAAAGTTGCCTTTCATTTCTACAGAAGAGGCTGTAAATACCACAAGTGTAATTTCTTAGACCATTATTTATTGGTAGGAGGTAAGCAAAGATCCAAATAGAAGGCAACCCGATAGGTAACTGCCTGTCTTCTGTGGCCCCAGCACTCTAGAAAGTACCATGCTCTCAAAGTGGGAAGAGGTCAGTATTTCCATGGAAAATTTCAAATTTTGATGATACATGGAAGACATTAGGAGAAGAGGAAGACAAAATAATTAGACTTTTACTGCCTCTGGTTAGAGCTTTACCACCTCTAGGTTTTCAGTAGTCGCTATGAGCCCTCCTCCTCCAGACTTCAGCCTACTCAGCTCCTAACCATTCAGTTTGCACCAAATCCTCTGCTGCTATATTTGCCGATTGTGTCGGCTCTGACATTAGCATCCTGCTTCCTGTCTTCAGTCCCGTGTGGCAAAGCTCTCACCTGGGACTCCCCCTGAAGTAGAGGTGATCCCCCAGGTGTGCTCTGGCCCCGTTCCTCAAGCAGGAGCATACCTGCCCACACTGCACCCATCAGGCCTGGGCATCTGCCAAAGCCAACAAAAGACTTGAAATGGTCATTCCTTAGAGAGAAAAGCTATA
This sequence comes from Egretta garzetta, assembly GCF_000687185.1. NCBI lineage: Eukaryota > Metazoa > Chordata > Aves > Pelecaniformes > Ardeidae > Egretta > Egretta garzetta. The sequence goes on from NW_009260791.1 coordinate 7,510,737, forward strand.
CTACCCACTGTCTGTCACCAGTGTCTGTGAATAGAAATGGCCATGCTTTATACATTCCCTCCACCCGCACCCAACCTTCATCCAAACATTCGTAATCAAATTGAAGGTTGTGATCAGGCTCATTCAGAGCTGGTGAGGGAAAAATTGATACCTCATAATGCTGTGCAGCCAGCCCTGCAATCCCTAGTAGCAGCACTTCTCTAGAGGGAAATAGGGAGATACTTTAATAGGAAAATATAGTATTTGCTTTAAACAATCTTAACTGAGGAAGAGTTACTGATGCAGCCTAGTAGCTTGACTAAATTGGAAATGGAACAGGCTTAAGAAAAATCTGTCTCAGGCAGTTTTTCAGAGGGAGAAAAGAGCATGTCAATATTTTTTGTAATCTCTCCAGCACTGTGAAACACTAGTTACCAGAAGACTGCTTTTAGAAAGGCGAAAGGGGAGGGAAAGCTAAGAACTAAACCTTAATAACACAGAGATTGTAAAATTCCAAGAAAAATAAAGCCTTGAAGGAGACAACCCCCAAAAAAGAATAATTTAAATTTTAAAAAATATTATCGAGTATGTGTACAGGAATGTACACAGGAAAAGAAAAGAAACAAGGAAAAGAAACAAGTCACGGGAGAAGAAAGAAAGACTTTTCAGAAAGAATCTAGAGAATCCAAAACGTCTTACAAGAGAGAGACATGAAATGCCTTCTCTACAGAAGATTTATATAAAGGGGGAAACTCCCAGCAGGAGACCACCTCTGTGATTAAAAACAGAAAACCTAGTATCAACAAATTCCACTAGTTACCAAATGTTTTTCATTACTTCCGCAGTGGAGGCTTCTGCCTTGAACTATGAAAAATGCTTTGACAAATAGCTTCCAAAAACCCAGCTTGAGGAAGCCACAGAGTTGTTTCATTCATAAGCAGAGACTACAAATTACTGGCAAAAAGTCTGGCTTCCCAGCTGCAAGACAAAACACCCCGAAATAGTGCACTCAATTAGGTGGGCTTTCTGAAGGAGTGGTTGCTGCCTGGCAAAAATAAGGGAACTGATTAACGTAATGTATCAGGCAAAGCACGCTGAAGAGCCAGCTGCAGGTTTTGTAATAGAAAGAGGCGATAGGTTTGAAAGGGGCTCTCTCTCTGAGATTATAAACCATTGAAATATTTTATTGATGGTGGTGGTTAAACTTCTCTGCAGCCTTCTTGAACACCACCAGTGACTTCTGCAGAAAACTTTTTATCAGCAATCAAAGCAGACGTTTCTCGACTTTTTGTCTTTTCTTCTTTCTCCCTCTCTCCTCTTTTGCCTTTCCCTA
>NW_009260791.1:7512086-7518804 GCF_000687185.1 Egretta garzetta
TTCTCCCCCTTTTCCTTTTCCCACACACACAAGGAGGGTAAAAAGGAATCAAAACCATGGGTACATAGGTAATGCCCAGCCTGCATCTAAATAGCTTGTATTATCTCTGAAGAACATTGCTCAAAAATAAACAGTTTTATGAAGATTTAGATTTTCTGAATGGATGAATTTTTCTATCAATATCTGTAATCAAAACTTCATCTTTAAATGAAAATACATTAGGGTGAAGGTTGAACTGCAATTTAAATGGAGCAATCAAGGCCTCACATTCAAGTTAAAGCACACCATGAGTGTGAAAGCTGCACAAAACCACTTCCCTCCTCCTTAACTCTTCCCTCCCTACTTAGAAAGCTTCAAACTGGTGGATTTTATTTGCCCTACATGTTTTTTACCAACTTGTTTCAGAAGGAGTGATAAAAATTGCTATTGTTCTCAGAGATATATAAATAAAATTCATATGAACACAAATCTTTGTATTGTACAGTTAATATTCTTGGTTTCCTTTTTATATTATGACATTTATTTAAACAGAGTGGCTGGTCATCTACTACCTTTTCTAAAACTTAACCCCAGACTATCTGTGAATTCAGGCAGAAAATATCCTGACAAAACGTGGAATATATATTCTACATGAATATGCAAGGAAAACTTCTAAATTTGTTCTTTGAATTTTCTCCCATTTTGCTTCCAGGCACCAATTTTCCACCCTTTCAGCAAAAATTTTGAGAATACTAAATAAATAAATAAATAGCAAACCAAATTCCATAAATAAAGCATGAGTTCCTTAAGAAATCTGGTTTTCATCTGATTTTCACTGAAGGGCTGTCAGGGGGTAAACAGTGCATAGGAACAAGGGTGGGGTTTATTCTGTGACCTTGAGAGAACTCTCCCCGACTTTCTTTGTTACTTTTCATCTTGGTGATACCTAAGAGCATATCCCTGAAGTGCCGCTCATCTACAAGTCCATAACAATTGCTCCTTGACTACCAGCAGACACTGCAACAGCTAGCATCTCTGCCAGATACGTAGAGAAGCATTGCAAAGACTCATTACCCGTTAGATGGATACAAAAGGAAATAGGCTCATTAGGGTCAGTGTTGATGCTATTCAAAGAGATAACCTTAGGGTACCAAACTGAAGCAGAAGGTCCATGAAAGAAATAGCCATCAATTGTCTTCTTTTGGATCAGGAACAAGTGATGTATCTTTTCCATCACAGGAGAAATGAAGATATTTAAGAGCAAACACAGCCAACTATTCAGATGGTAGAAAAAGCAGCAGCCAAAACAGAGACTATTGCCTAGGAACAAGTGACAAAATGAGGTCTAGTCAAAACCACTCTCCCTCTGACCAAGGACTATTTAGAGGAGATTCTGTGTGCATAAAGAGAAACTTGTGGCTTTGGAAGGAGACAAATTGTAAGTGACATTAGCTTTCCAAGCAAAAGGATTGAGAGAAATGCCACTAATAATTCAGAGGCCAGCTATTCCCCAGTACAATAACCAAAAGATACTTTCTTCAAATAAAAACATCTAGTTAAAACAACGAGACAGAATTCTACTTTAAGCTTGGTTTTGTCAGTATTGAGGACATTTATAAAAGACTTTCGCTGTAGGAAATAACCTGGAATTGAATGATCTGAAGCTGATGCCATTTAAACTGAATGGAAGAACAAACAAAAAGCACGGGCTGTAACTCAGCAGTCTGTAGTAAACTTGGGCACTAGTAGGAGGTGAAGTAAAGCAGCCTGGAACTCAGGGAGGGTTGCAAAAGCTACCTAAGAAATAGAGTAAGTTAGCCTGAGCAAACTTAACTGCTACTGTTAGAGCAGTGCCTGAGTAACCTAATTCAAAGCTGCCGTGGATATTTACGCTGCGCTATTATTGCTGCCAGAGATGCAGTACACATAACAGTGAAAGCTCTGGACTTAAGAGGACAAACTTTAAGGAAGTGAAGGGACTAGGGAAGTCAGCCAGGCAAAAAAGCTCAAAACCCCTTTCTTCAGGAAGGCGAAAATGTCATTAAGTCAAAGGTGGCAATCCTATCTGGAACTGATACACTAAGGCAGAATATTGTAGGAAAAGTCTCAAAAAAGTTACTGAAGATAAGGAAATGACAAAAAACCCCATCAGCCAGCCTAGAAACAAACATCTTACTGGTCAGGAGGTGTAAGAACAAAGTCATTATATTCAATAGTCAAAGGAAATGAAAATAATGCCCTTTAGTCATAAAACTGAAAAGCGGGGAAAGATAAAATTAGGCTCATTATGCAAGAAGGAAGAGGTAGATATTAGAGAACATATAGGTATGTTCCTAAAATTAAGCAGGGACAGGTTGGAAAAAGGGTATGGAACTTGTCTTGTCCCAGAAGCCAATCTTCATGTGTGAAGGGCTAGGTCATATCCCTGGCAGAATTTCAAAAGGAGGGCCACAGAAAATTCCAGGTCTGATGCCAAGTATTAGCAATAAATTGATCAAATGGAATGGTACCAAGTAACCAGAAAATCACAGATGTAGTAGCTACATGCGAAGTAGCAGGGAAGGCGAAAGAAGAGTGGTCAGGGCCACTACAGGCCCATTAGACTGATCCAAACAAAATGCAAAGCTTTTGAAAGAGTTTTGAAGGTAAGACAATCAGATCTGAAGGCACAATGAAAATGGAATGGAATACAACAAGAGCTTACTTAATATAGTTAAATGCTAACAAAATCTTTTCTTCCTTTTCCAAGATAGCCAACTCTCTAGCCAAAGGTAATGCAATACACCTACGCTAATTAGAGTTCAGTAAAGCATTTGATTCCAAAATCAAATGAGAAATGGTTAGTGATGCTAGATAAAATGTTTCTTTTAATGAAAATAATACTGTTGATAATGATGTCCAGCAATATCATGTATGCCATAGTTTTATAGCCCAGACCTTTGCAAGCACTAAGGAAAGGCTGAGACCGCAATTTCTCTGCCCAATTGCAATAAGAATTTCATCGATATTGTTCATGTTTTCAATAAGCTTACCAATCCTGGAGCAACTTTTTGTCAGTTAGATGAGACAGACACTGGGAAAACGGAAGATCAGATGATATTTCATGGCAAAGTAGAAAATGTTTTTGAAAACAATGCTCAGCCTGAATTTTCAGCATCTTGCTACCTGAACACCCAGATGGAGAGCAGTGGCCATTAGTAACGGTACTATTTATTGTTGTTCACATACTTGTATATGACCACATAAAGTCACAATAGGAGAAATCAGATGATTGTGTCGATTATAACAGATGCACTATTTGTTTGGCTTTTCCTTCCTCTTCCCATTGTTACCAGAATGCTATTAAGGAAATAAGAATTTACTGAGTTGCTCCAGCTGTTTATTTTCCACCAAGCACTTCAGGAGAAATACTTACTCTTTTGTTAACACTTGTTTGATGCTATACCCAGATGTACATGATGGCACGGCCTGGCAAAGGTGGCTAACACTAACTGAGGTTCCTGCCGCACCGAGGAAGCTGGCTCTTTGCCATGCCTTTTAGCCCACCCAGTGCTACCAGTCAATGAGAGGAACGAAGGGTAACTCTAGCTGCCATCCATAGTCAGCAGAACACAGACCTATCTCTCACTGGGCTCCCCTTCTTAACGCTACTTATTTATGTAGCGTTTTGGAGGAGTAATGAAGTGAATCGGGAGAAATCCCTTCTAGGGACAGACAAAATGTCTCTCTCACCCTTGTAAATTTTTCTGTTTGACATAACTTCTGTCTGAGAGCCACAAATAATGGCCAATCCACCAGTCTGAGCACCTTAACAGATTACCAGGCGGAGGATGCGATGTGCATCCAGCTACTGTGGAGCCGCATATCACTTTTGTAAATCTTTATCACGTCATGTGATTCACTGGAAGATTTGATATGGAAAATCAGTTGGGAATTTTTCTTAAGAGAGAAGAAAATAGCCATTCTGCAAAGAAAATAATTTATAAATGCTTTGCTAGGTCTTATTTATAGTGCTTAGCCATTATAGTACTATGGGTCTTACCGAGTACGTACTTTTACAGCTACACGCAAGTTATGATAGCATTCACAAGGGGGCCATGCATAGTGTCGTTGAGGAAACATCGCCATTGCTGGCATGTGTAAACCAAATAAGCAGAAGAAATTGCAGATACTAACAGAAATGTCTTTTTTCCACAAAGAAAACCAGAAGAGAAAATAACCGTTTGAGAAGCTGAAAGCAGAACATGGCTAAGCTAAGAAAATTCTCCTGAAAGACCACTTCCCATGTGAGATAACCCTAAATTCAGAAATAACCCCCAAAAAGCAGGGAAATTGAAATAAAAGCCAAAGTAAGATAGAAAGCCTCTGGGATATATTGTCAAAGTGACTCATGAGGTTTAAAGTCAATAGAAGTTGACGAGTGAGACCGAAATTCTGTGGTAGTGCTTTAAAAATATACCCGAAGGTACCAAGCAAAGAAACCAAGAGCTAATCCCTGCATACAAATATCATACTGCAAACTTTACTTACACTTTTTTTTTAAAAAAAGGTCACAAGTAATAGATTTTTCTGCCTGCCCTAGAGGGCACAAAACATTTGGAAAGAAGCCTGCCCTGTGGAGAGAGGCAGCCCAAATCTGATGGTTTAAGTGAAGTTTCAGTGGTGTCCAGCTCTCCTTTTATTCCTCCTCACTTCAGCCTATGACAACCATTACTACTGGTATGGCTATCTCTGAAGCACATGCACACCTGCTGTTGAGCACTTTTGACCTCTAGATCCATGCACAAATCTACGATGGTCTTTCTTCTCCCTTCTCCCTTGCCTTTCTTCTCTTCAATTTCTACAGTCATTGAAGCATGTAATAAAATGATCTGTGGCTGAAATATTTCAGAAATCAGGACACTTGATTGTTAAACATATGCAAAAAATTATTGCTTTTGCAATTGCATTTTTTAAGAATTCATTTTGTTGTTTGTGGTACAAGCAGGGAACTGAATGAAATTTCAAGTAATAAAAACCCCAGACAAATCTGCATGCAGGCATCTAACAAAACCTATTCAATTGTTTATTCTTCTGAGTCATGCTGCAGTTGAGAGCGAAGGAGAGACAGAAAGATGACCTTTCTATTTACTGAACTCAGTGCTGTAGATGCCTAGTGGAATTTGTATCCTTTTAATGGCAATTTTACTTCACTATCATTTTCTCTGCTTAATTTCTCACGCGTTTTTATTTAACATGGACATCAGCATGAAAATGGGACGCTTCCTCGTTGATGACTTCACCCACTTCAGTTCACGTTTCTCATCTGGACTCCAAGGACGATGACATTTGACACAGGAATGTGGCTTTCTGGGCCATGTTTAGCACGGGCTGAGATCCCGCGTGTGATAACGGAGAGCGCAGCCCCAAACAATGGCTGGCCCCGTTCGCTGGGTGGGACGCGCAAGTGGGCTCCCTCTTCCCTGCTGAGAGATACTGGTTTGTTTCTCTCCAAGAATGTGCTGCGTGTTTACAGAGGAATTGTTGCAGTGGATAAATAAATAACCATATGCTCTAGACTTTTGGGCAGCAACAGCGTAAATGGTCACTTCCTCAGTTACTTCCTATGAGCATGTTCATGTTATCCTAACCACTTGGACTACAGGCAATAATAAACTGCTGCTATTCCAAAGAGCAGAAGCACTTCAGTCCTCTTCCCTAGAATTCAGGCATATGACTTTAAACTTTGCTTGGTTATTTTAGCTGCAAATTATTGCTTAAGAAATTATTCCAGCAGGAAGGATCTCTAGTAGGCTGCTGCAGTGTTAGTTTGGTTTTGAAAGGCAACATTTGAAGAACCAAGCGAACTAAATTCCAACAGGACAGCACTCCTCAAATGGCAACATTTCCAGCTCTCTACCTGCAAAGGCACTTCTTGAGACTGTATGGGCACTGAGAGGTTTTCCATAGGCATATTTCTATACAATATTTCTAGCCTTGCTTTAAGATAATGTTCTCTCATAACGCAAAGGGATTCAATTCTTCTCTGTGTGCCAATTTCACTCAGCTGAGCAGCAGATGAAGCCATTAAGATAACGCCCGTGATTTAGGCTGGTAAGACCCTGTCGTTAAAGTAGCAAAGGGCCTGATCTGACATATAGCACTGTCATAAAAGCCCTTAGGAGTGGCAAGTCAGTGGAGTGTAATAGGGCATGCAGTTCTGCCCCAGCTCCCGTCGGATATACCAGTGCATGGACACCTACCCTCTCTGCTCCATCATACCCCAAGGGTGCCTGGCACAGGTGCTGCCTTCACCAAGAGAATAGTTTCTGCCAACCACTTCAAACATGGTCCATCCGCTTGGTGCCTCTGGAGAGCCAGTAAGAGCTGGGCTGGGCAACCCTTCCAGCATCAAGCACTTTCACAGGAGTCTCAAGGACCAACCATGGGAATAAGCATGCCCCAGCTGGGGCAGAGCCATGCAGCTCAGTTCCCAGGTGACAGTCTAACTGAGGACTAGCAGATGGCAAGTGACATGAAGCAGAAGTTGCTATAGTTAATTGAGTCCAACCAGGCATTAGGAAATGAGTACTCATAAGACTGTTTTTACCCATGGCTCTCTTTCAGACATGGCTTTGTTTTCCTCATGAGCAATGCTAAGTGTTGCACAGGAAATTCTTCATAATGCCCCCCAAACAATCTATTAGGTAAACTAGAATATTTTTCTACTGCTAACGCAATGCACAAAATATTGTTCCCG
>NW_009260791.1:7518862-7546367 GCF_000687185.1 Egretta garzetta
CCAAAAAAAACCCCACCCGTATCTGTAAATTGATCTCACCATTTACATTGCATCTACTTCACCCTCGATGCAGCTAATCTGCTCTCCCCAACAACTCCCATGTCTAGTCTCACTGGAAAATTCGCAGCAAGCACAATGAAGAGAATCAGGGGCTGTCACTTGGACAGTGAAAGCTCTGCCCATATGGACAGACCAGCGCCACAGGGTTCAGGCCTGAATGTGAACTCTGCAAGGCTCTGGGGGAAGCAGGTTCACACAGCCTGGGTCCCGGCCACACCGTTAGACTGGAGCGCAGAGGCTGTTCTCTGCGTAAATCAAAGCCTAGCCTTTAACATCTAGAAAACCTTTTTGGTGCATCACTGATTAGATGGTGATTGCCACAGACATGAACTTATAAGAAACCTGGAGCTGACACAGTGAATACTGTTGCCTGAAACTAATGGTTAGATTCCTGACAGAAAAAAAAATCTATTTTAATCACTAGCTAATCTGATACATGATCTGATTTCAAGTAATTTATCTTTCTACTTCATTACCTATTATTAGTGACCCTTTTTCTTTCTGTTCTGTTCAAAATGAAAAATGTTTACGCTCATTAAATTCTACCAGCAAAAAGTTTACATACAGGGAATATTTGAGGCCAGCTCTCACTTTTCACATCACTGGAGTCTTTTCTCCAGCATTCAAAAAGATGTTCAGCCTTACCATAGTACCATTTAGGAATACTGTAATCATAAATATGTATGTGTACATACACATACAAATACGTAACTATTGTTTTACATGTAAAATGACTGAATGGAATTTTATTTTTAAATGAAAAATTTGGACTTAAGGATGGAAGTTTTAGCTTTCATTTTCAATGAAGCCAATGTTTACCAGACCTGGTACCTGTGAAGGGAAAAGAAAAGGAGACTTCTAGTTATAGAACAATCTGCAAGAGATGCAAACCTACAATAGATGCCTCTGTTAATGGACATAGCATGTCTGCGGTCTGTGTCTAGAGCTATATGTATATTTATATGCACACTTAATATATATATTATATTAGAATATATAAATATATTAGCATAAAGAAGTTTATGCATGCTAAATAGTCTCAGGTATTTACTTAGATATGCATGGTTATGATTAGAATCTTTCAATAACATTTATGACAATTAACTGCCAAATTATACTAATTAACGTCTCTCCTTCCTCCATTATAGATGAACAACAGCTGCATTTTAAGCTATTTTACACTTAAATTACACATTTCAAATGTATTTTTGTATACATTTGTATTTATTTATTTAAGGCATCTAAGAGTAGACTATAGTTCTTCCTCTGCATTTGAAATGCAAAAATTTTAGTGGGAGTCAAGTATTGTGATGTCGTAACTAAAAATTGACATTAATTTCCCCACAGACTGTTCACCTCTAGAAAAGAAGTTCATACAGTTGATTTGTTCTTTCCTGTGCAATGATGCTCTTATTTTATCTGACATTCACTAAAAATAAAAGCGTGTGAATGAAGGAATTAGGTCACCTAGTGACATTACTGGTGGTAGAAGAACGTTCAAGAAAAAAAGTTTATATCTGTGCCCACCAAGTAGTATAGTTTCATGCAATAAAATGACAGGATGGCCACAGTAATTGGTTCCAGTCCTGGAGGAGAGCGAGGGATGCCATGGGTACTGGAGGCAGCGGTCCCTCCTGCTAGCAGGCAGTGCTCTACACCGGGGGGTGTGGTGGCATTGCACATTTGCTGCCAGGAGGCTGTGGTGGCTTTTGGCATAATCAGGGAAGGGTGAGTCATTTACAGCCAGGTTTCTACCCCCAGCTGCCCAGGGGGCTCTGCTGCTCGGTACGCAACACTCCTGCCGATGGCAGGGCAGGGCAGGGGTATGCGAGCCCTCACCCCCACTGCCCATGCAGGGAATTTGCACCCCACCAGAACCTGAAAAGCCCCTTTGTACCGCTCCAGGTGCTTTACCTGCTGCGAGGAATGAGACAAACTAGAAGCGCATGTTGGAGATAGATAGCGGTAACAACGTACTTGCTCCTGCCACATCCCTTCACTCTCTGGTTTTTCAGCCAGCTCTGTGTTTGTTCAGTGTTGTTACAAGGCCTCAGGATTCTCATGGGGTTTTTTTTATTTTGGTGCATGATAGTACATGCGAGCTCGTGACCTTGTGCGCCACCAGCCTTGTTTTCTGAGAATCAGGCCTGTCAGAGCACATGTACCTGCTAGAGGTATTTTATCTGATGGCTGGGATACCCAGTCTATATGCAGCTAATTGACTTCACAACTTGCCCGTTTGGGCCTTTCCTGGTGCAACGCCTGTTTTGGAATAGGATTAGACAAAAAAAAGACAACTTCAGTCCAACAAGAAAGGAGTTAGTATAAAATAACCATCCTGGAAGACAAGATGAGGCTTCTCCTTCATCCCCAGTTTTTAGGATGGCCGTTACGTTGTGGTCTTTCTAGGAGAAGTACTTAGCAATAGAAAGCAGACCATAGTACCTTCATAGTAATAATAATGTAATTGATTCCTTAAATTATGAAAAGCAGGGGTTTTTTTACTTAATGGGTATGACAGATAAAAAGAAAAAAAAAAAAAGCTTTAGGGCTTCCTGTGGAGTCAGGAGCTGTACAAACCTGCGTACGTTCTTTTCGACAGACAAACCTAATGCAGAGTTTTATTTATTTGGGGAAGCAAAAAATTTGTTGTGTAAAACAGCCAACTGTTAGCTGCGGTGCTGAGTCCAGACAGGAGACTACTGAAGAGCCTTGACCTTCATAGCTCCGATGACCGAGCAGTATGTAAAGAGGAAGAGGCGGCCTGCTCCCTAAGTGCAATGTATTCTTTAAATCATCTTTGTCTCCTTACTCAACTGGTCTTTTATCATGACAACCTTCCCTGTGTCTGAGAAGCATTGTTATATTTGGGTTTCATTGCCCTACACCTCTGCCTCCAAGACTGCAGTGTCCTTCCTAAAAGACAAACACGTTCTCTGTGTAAAACTCAGGCAAGCTCTCCTGGCTTAGGGAACAAGTTCAGGACCCAGACCTAGTTCCCTGTACATACTTCACCACCAGTATTTTGGGAAGAAATCCTTTCCCATTGTAGTGCTTGCAGTGCTTTTATAGGCATCTCAGGATTTATACAATCATATTCATCAAAGCTTCTGTACACTGAGTTTGTAGGTATGGTGGTAAAACAGCACAGACTAATATCTCATGTTGCTAGAGCTGCCAGACACAATCGGCCCAGCTCATATGAAACATTATACTGCCAGAAAACAATCAGAATGACCCAGAAAAACTGCATGTACAGTAATCTTTATATATCCATTTACACCGGATCTGAATTCGGCCCCATGCCTGTTTGATAAATGATGAGCTTTAGCAATATTACAGTGTTTGATTCACTATGATGAGAGTCATGTGCTGAAAAACTCTGTGAGTCAAGAATCTTTCAGTGCAACGAGGAAATGCATCAATAATGAAAGAGCAAGGACAGGTCACTTCTAGCAGCAACATGGGCCTTCACAAACTGCAGTCAGAATGCAGCGCTTTTGCTATAATGTAGAAGGGGCAGGGATCGTGTGCATACTGCTTTTGTAGCATAAGACCACCCTTTCTTTAGCTATGGTACAAAAATGGCTTGTGAAGAACAGGAAAGGGCAGACATTCAGCAAGGAATTTTCTATTTTCTACCCTCTATCTGTACAGTGTAGAAATCCAAGAAGGAATTAATGCCACTCACCGTGGGAATTTTTTGTAGCTCTATACCAGCCAAATTACCTTGAGCAAGGCAAGCAAAAACTACGCATGCAGATCTGCTTATGTAGGTCTACCTAGTGGACAAAGGTGAAGAAGCCTCCTCATACCATGGCTTCCCAGGTCCCTTCCTCTTGAAAGCAACAAATTTCACTGAATATACACCCAAAAGGTTTGGTCCTCCAACCCCTCTCTGAGGAATTTTGCCATTGGGATGCAAAAGTAGCCTCAGAGAGTGCCTCCAGGGCAGCTTAAGTCCACCTAGGCCTTTCACCCTTGTTCCTGGCTGTGTGTTCCTAGCCCTGCTAGTCCAGAAAGCTCATCTAACCAAGAAGTAATGACTTTTCTCATAGGATGGGTTTTCAGCGCTTCTCTGAAACAACTTGTTGTGCAGCCACTTAAGCACCAGGGCCGACACAGGGCAGAGAGGACAGGGTCTCAGCAGCCTCAGTCTATAGCCTGCGATGTTCCATATGTGCATATTCAGTATCTTCGGTTTCCTAACACTTCGTGAGGCAAAGTCATAATCCGTGTCAAAGAAAATTTTCTCTGTTGTTGCAATACACAGCTCATCAGGTAACTGATCAGTGCTCATACACATTAATTATTCTGAGACTGTTGTCAAAAAGGCAAGTGTATATATGGGCTGGTTGTCTAATGAAGCTTACATGAAATCAATACAAATGCAAAATGCATACTCAACTCAGAGTTGACTTGCTTTTGCAGAAGAACCTAATTTCTTTGGCCATAGCAAACTTAACAGGGTTCCAGGCCAGCTTTATTTGTGCCTCAGCTCCATGCACAGTTATCTTTTCATAGCACAGCAGCTGCCATGCTGACACGTGCAATACCCTTACACCGAAATCACTATCTGTCCTACTAAAATGCTCTGATTGGCTCTGATTTGCTGTGAACTGTACATTGAATTTTGATGACACAGGGTTTTATTGTGATCCTGATGGACTGTGTGGATTGGTTTGTTTTTCACAGAGGTGAAATCTCAAGCTGAAATACTATTCTGAACCTCAGACAGAGAATAGTAAAAGATCTGTAGTGAGATGTGGTATTGATACAACTGAAGGCTGTAAAAATATCATTTTGCAAGTGTTCAACTCTTCCCACTACATATCATCTAACTCAGATGAATACTGTTATTGCTAACATAATGCATTCTTTTTTAACAACAAATCCTTCTCTCAGGCATATAAATTACTGCTTGCACAGTTTTGTTTTTATTTTAGTGATCCAAACAGTTTCCAAAACAAGGAGAAAGCTGAAAACAGAGTGCTTCTGTTTAATACTGTAGGACATTTTTTTATGCAGCTGCTAAAACAATGGCCAATATCATCCCTGTCCATGAAGATAAAGTTGCTGGACCTGACACTGCCTTAATTATGAATGCTTTAGCCACGAATGTATTTGGTATGAGCGGAGAACGGAGAACACCAGATCAACAGGAGCAGAGACAGCGGTCACGAGGTCTTTCAGAGAACAGGCATTATGGGTTTGAATGTAACCTGGCTAAGGAGAGGGAATCTTCACTGAGTGACAAAAATATTTTCACCTTTTGGAAATAAATCACTACTGTGCTTCATTTTAAGTGGCTGTATAAAGTTTACAAGGATGTTTTAAGGTACCTTGTTCTTTATTTCCTGTGGCTGTAAATGCCACTTCAAAAACCAGAAAGTAAAAAAAAAAATCTTGGTAATTTTGCCCAAGGAAACACTGCTTTTCATCCAGCATGCCACTAGAGATGAGTTTAGTCTTTTCCACTGTATTTTAATAGTATGTAGGCAAGGGTACAGCCATGAGGTTTTTTTTCTTACAGTCTATACATTTAAAACTAGATTTGTTATAACTCTTCAAATACAGATATCTAAACAAAAGCATCTAAAGCCATACGGAGTCACTCCTGCAAAGCTGGAGATCCTTGACAGGTCCAGCTAAAAGGATGTAGCCTTCTCACTGTTCAGCAGCGCTTTGGAAAAAAAAAAAAACAGAGCCTAATGAAGAATCTACCTTGTGGCTAAGAAACCACAGCACCGTGTCCTGCAGCCCCTTGGCCAGCCTGCAAGTGCTGAGCACAAGCCTGCTCCTCGCTTTACAGCCCTAAGGCAAACTTCCGAAGTCCTTTTTCAGTGCGTTTCTGAAACTCTCTGGCTGAAACAAGCCACCCATTTCTCTTCCCAGGGTAAGAATTTGTGTCGCATGTAACCTGTTTTGTTCTCTTTTTCTGCACATGTGTCTGAAGCAAGGCCAGGTGAGTGGAAGAAAAAGCATGCTTACCCTTACTGGATCCATTTACAGCACTGGAAGCAACAGACCAGCTTTTTAGCATCTAAGCTATTTTCCAAGCCCTGAAGAAGGATTTCTGTGTTGGAGGCCCTCTTTGCTTTCTTTATGTCCTTAGGTGGTCATAGCTACAACAGCAGCATTACTACAGCGTAGTAGGTATGTCATGTCTGACATAAACATAGCACATTCATATAGAACAACTAATTTTCATCCCATGAAAAAAAATCTCTGTCTTTTGGGCATGATTTTTAGTTTTCTCTTTCTTTTGACTAAGGAGAGAGCCTGCTCCTATCTTCTCTCATGCTCTAACGCTTGCATTCACGTGGCACTGAAGGCAGACAGTTTGAGAAGCATCCATTAGGTCCAGATAGACTGTTTATTAATACAGTTCTTCAAGGCCTGTGAGTAGGAAAAGTATTTGTAGAAATTCAACAGCCAACATCTTAAGCCTGGGCACCTGAAATCAGGTACCTGTGGTCATATTTACTTACACATCTGTGAGATTTCTTGCAAGTTTGCAAGGCCTGCAAGGACAAAGCTACAGCTTTGAACAAGCCACTAAGCAGACTGCAAAGCCTTGCCCCAGAGCAAGAGGAGGGAAGAGGCCTTCTCACACAGAGCAGAAGGCCACTGGATGGATCCTAAGACCTGCCATGACCCCCATCTCTTCCCATTTTGTCAGGGGAAGAGCTCTGCCCCCATGCACGAGGAAGGAACCGATTCCCAGGAGCTGAAGGTCTCGGCAGCACGGTCAACCCCTGCCATAAGGGACCAGAGGGCACCAGGGGGTTTTTGTGTCACCATTCAGGTACAGAGTGTTGTGTCCGAGCTGCTGCCTCCATCTCTCAGATACACGTGCAATCAACCCCTGCCATAAGGGACCAGAGGGCACCAAGGGGTTTTTGTGTCACCACTCAGGTGCAGAGTGTTGTGTCTGAGCTGCTGCCTCCATCTCTCAGATACACGTGCACAGGTTTCAGATCTTTTATCTGATTTGTCTTCTACCCAATGGGATGAATCTGGGCTGAAAATGCATGGTTTGGGTTTTGCATTGAGGCTAACATATATTTCAGCTTCTGAGAAGTCAAGACGAGGACAGAGAGACTTAATCTGTATCCAACAATTCACACACATGCACATATAGATATGATATAGTGTGCTGACATCAAATGTCAACATTTAACTATTCCATTTATAAGGAAAAGTAAACCTCTTTCAAACACACAAAAGAAATCTTCCTTACAAGATTTTTTTTCTTTTTATGATTCAATTAAGGAAGCGATCAAATATATTTTCTTTCCTTACTCTCTTCCTTCTCAAGTGAAATTCTTATTACCAGTGTTTCTCATCATCAGAGTAGACATGAAGGAAGCACTGTGAATAAACAGAAGAGAATTTGGACTTCAGGACACACTTTACCCCAGGCTTTTAGCATGCAATATAGTTTGCTAGAAGGCAGCTTTGATGCTACTGTTCTTTCCCCAAAGACATCCCTCATTACTGAATGCTACATGTTGCCCTGTTGGTCTGGAAGAAACATTTCATTAACTACAATATCACTATAGATTGCATCTAGTTGCCATAGAAACTTTAGAGAAGAAGCTTGGGTTTAACCCTTGGAATGGACTGAATTTTTCATCCTTACAGCATTATAACTTAAAAAGACACCATGTCTTTTATTGGCCTTTATCTTTCAGTATAAAAACTGACAGCTGCTGATAATTCGTACAGAGTTGATGGCTGTGAAATATTTTTATTATGATATCTCCTACTTAACTGGGACACTGCAGTGAGGGACAAAATTGCTGTTGACTTCACTGCGGCTGTGATTTCCACCTCAGCCATTCAAAGTCACAGGCTGCTGTAAACCTGACATAGAAAACCCCTTTTATGTTCTGCTATGTTCTGGTGGAAGAGAGAATGAGCCAGCAAAGGTGGGTGCTGGTCATGACTTTGCCACAACTTCTGTCGGTCACAATTTGTTTGCCAAATGGGCGTAAGGACACTGCATATTTCTGAGGTGCTTAGAGATCCTCAGGTAGAAAGTGACTGCTTATGGATATGTTTTCTTCATGCACTAGAAGATGCGGAAGAGCTTGCTTTGTTCTGCAAATAAAGATAACTCTTCAGCCCAAGGCTACAGGCTAATCCATACATCAGGCTCTGTAGCTCCCTAGGCAGCAGCACTGCTACTAAAGTAGTGTTTTCTTTTAACCGAGAGTCCTTCCTAGTGTGCATGGGAAGACCAAACTTCACAGCATTTTCACACAAGTAATGCACTGCTGTGCTCCAGATCACACCGCTTTATCTGATAGCTAAATAGCTCTCTCAGTGAAGAAGCATCTGCTCTCTCTGAAACTGGAGCCACAATCCCCTATCTGTCTGGATACTTTGGACTTGAGCAACAGAGAATTTTTTTCTTTACTGGTTTCACTTCTGTAAAATTAAAAGACTGTAGATTATGGCACTTCCTATTCACATAAGCATAAGGGCAAATTTTGCAGTGTATGCTATTAGCACTCAATAAAAAGGGTTCCTTCCGCCTTGCCAGGCTACAAAAAAATGCAGAAAGCCTAGCCTCCAAAGCGTCTCAAGTTCTCCATCTCCCTTTTTCTTGTGTTCTCATTTCCTCACTTTTTAGAAATACATCAACATCAACAAATGATAGTTTAAGGTTACAGCAGTGGAAGGGTCTGGCTTCCTCTCCTGCCAACATTCTTTGCATGGTGGCTTCTGCACACTAGCACTTTTGTTCTTTTTGCTACAAGCTCCTTTCAGTTTGTAAAACTCAGCCTCTAGTTACAGCTGGTTTTGTTCCGAAAGAAAAACTGGAGGGGGATGTGTGTGTGTCTGCGGGGATGGGAGAGCTTGTGCCCATGCAGTTTTGTGACTATTCCGTGGCAGGGCTGTGGTGGGGGTTATATTTAACTTGGTAACAGAGGTTTTGTTATTAAGATCCTCTTAACTACATTGCACAGTCCTTACTCATGTTGGTGGACCAAGTTGTGTCACTGAAGTCAATGAGGCTGTGGTGCTTTATTATTTCAAATCACATAATGATCGCTGTAATAGGAATGATCATAATGAAACACTTTCATTGGGAAGTCAATGGGTCTATTTGTGCAAATGTTCACAAGCATGAATGAGAATTGCACAGTTTGGCCCAATACATACTATTTTCTGACAAGTTCAGTATCTTTTCTTGATAAAAAGTCCATGCATAATACTGTCTCACATGTGCGAACTGCACAATGAACCTGGTTCTGCTTGGAATACCTAATTTGTCTCAGTGGCATTGCTCCAGAGGAATGTATTTAACTCTTTGGAGCCACTATTAGATTGGGACAAATTTGATGCTTTTAGCTGATTCACGAGGGGTGATTTGAAAAAGGATTTTCTGTCCTTGAGAAGCACTGGCTTTAAACAGCACTATTTCATTTGAAATGTCTCATAGCTGAAGTAGTGGCTTAAAATGGCACACCTATGGAAATTCACATGAAGGAAAGAAGATTCAGCATGAGAATTCCTATTAGAGGACAATTATATGACTTGAAATAATGAGGTACCACAGTGAAAACCGTCCAGTGAATACAGAACTCATTAGCGAGTAGTTTCATCTTTAATTAGCATGCAGGGTTTTGAAATAGGAAGACAGCCTGCTACCCAGTTATACATTCAGATTTAGCATTACAAACACCAGTAAACCCAGTAAGCACAGGAATTCTGCAGGGTGCTGTCCTGTCAAAGGTAGACCCAGCAGCACACGTAAGTAAAAGGTTTAATTTGGCTGGGACAGCAAAACTGTAAACAGAGCTGCTTATCAAACATCCTGTTCTTGCATCAGACCTAGGCAGATTTTAGGTTATGTGAAACATGCACCTTATTTTTCTGACAGTGTTTGGCATTACACACTGGATAACTCAAAACTGTTATTTCCTTTCTCCTGTTCTACTGACAGCCGACTATCATTCCCATCTTGCTCCTAAAATGACAAAACTTGAACAGAAACTAATAGTTGCCAAAGGGATTGCAACAGACTTCATGTTTTAATGCAAGTAACCATCTGAAGGGGACTGAGGGAACTTCACACCTTCCTGGCTGGAACAGGAGTGCAGGACCCAGGGGGCTGAGACCACAGAGGAGCAAGCTCTTCCACATCACTTCTCATCTCTGACTGCAGGCAGTCCTTGCAAAGGGGTTCAAAAAGCATGAGGAAACCACGTTGCTTTGTTCACAGAATGAGCGACAATCTTCTTTGGCTGGCTGCTGCGTGTCTGTGTTGCTCTGGACATGTCTGGATGTAAGAGGAGGACTCTGGCTATTTTTCTGGATGTCTGGTATCCTGGTTAGAGCAGATAAGAAATAAATGTGCTCAGGCTGACTCTAAATGTATGCACAGTAAATCTGACACATCCAGAAGTTGGATTTATGGTGCATGAATGGCATAGTGCATGCACCCAAATGTTTTCCTTGCAGAAATCCTGGACAGAAGCATGAGACCTCTGCATTTTGGAGAGACAAGTTCAGTAGGTAAAGCTTTGAATATCTGAAGAAGAGAAAGTGAGAAGAGTTCAATGGTCAGTAGATACCAAAGATAACCAGCTCAGTATTTATTGATACTGACTGATTCAAATACAAAAGTGTTCTTTGACAGGGCGGTGAGGATAAGCACTGGAGTGACCTCTCCCATGCTCATCCATCCCTACAGACTGACTGGCCAGCTGTGGAGCGAGAAGCCTCACAACCAGGCAACCGTTAAGTCTCAGTATCTCTTACTCTGCTCCCTCCGGTTCAGGAGTTTTCCAATTTGTCTGTGACTTGAGTCTCTCATAGAAAAATTGCTGTATGACAGTTCAGCTTCTCAAGAGCTAAGCGTCATATTAATGATCAGATTAATCTGTCCTTGTACTTTCAAGATGCAAGCAGAAACATCTAAGAGAAAAATCTGATCTGAAAAGTCCCTAAATTCTCACACTCAGTAGGCCATTCATTTAAGAAAGGTCAGGATTTGTGTACTTATAAATTTGTTGTCTGTCGCAACTCTAAAACTTTGTGTACTTAAATTATGTAGCAGATGTATTTCCACAGCAATCCTACCTGCAGACATCCTGCCACGGAGAGACCAGATGTCAGTTCAACATCAGAAGGAATATCTCTGAGCCTCAGAAGAGCAAATAGTTCTTATATGAAAAAAGGAAGAACATCTGTCTAAACAATCTTACAAAACCACTACAGAGGTCTAGAAAAAATAACCCAAAAGCCTGTAGCAACACTTACTGCATTTGCAGAGTCCCACTACAGAATGTTATAGGATATTATTTTCAAGTTACTACTGTTTGGGTTTTTTAAAACCTGCGCCTTTTGAAACATGTCGAGGCATCTTTCCACAGAGTAAATGCTCATATTATCTATTAAAGCTTGGTACCCCAAATTGGTATCAACCAAAATCAAGCCATTTGTGAAAATCAGTGGTTTCTAGTATTATTTTCCTTCGGGATAAGATTATTTTTATGTACATGTGTATTTACCAAGCTGAGTGGTGCAGTCGATATGCCAGAAGGACAGGACATCATACAAAGAGACCTGGACAAGTTGGAGAGGTGGGCCTGTGTGAACCTCATGAGGTTCAACAAGCCCAAGTGCAAGGTCCTGCACCTGGGTCAGGGTAACTCTTGGTATCAGTACAGGCTGGGGGAAGAAAGGAACGAGAGCAGCCCTGCTGAGAGGGACTTGGGGGTACTGGTGGATGAAAAGCTGGACATGAGCCAGCAATGTGCGCTGGCAGCCCAGAAGGCCAACCCTACCCTGGGCTGCATCGGGAGAAGCGTGGCCAGTAGGTCGAGGGAGGTGATTCTGCCCCTCTGCTTTGCTCTGGTGAGAACTCACCTAGAGTACTGAGTCCAGCTCTGGAGCCCTCAGCACAAGGACATGGAGCTGTTGGAGCGGGTCCAGAGGAGGGCTACAAAAATGATTCGAGGGCTGGAGCACCTCTCCTATGAGGACAGGCTGAGGGAGCTGGGCTTGTTCAGCCTGGAGAAGAGAAGGCTGCGAGAAGACCTGATTGCGGCCTTTCAGTACTTAAAGGGGGCCTATAGGAAAGATGGGGAAAATCTTTTTAGCAGGGCGAGCTGTGACAGGACAA
Source organism: Egretta garzetta (assembly GCF_000687185.1). Lineage (NCBI taxonomy): Eukaryota > Metazoa > Chordata > Aves > Pelecaniformes > Ardeidae > Egretta > Egretta garzetta. The sequence continues at coordinate 7,531,065 of NW_009260791.1, forward strand.
GGGGTAATGGTTTTAAACTAAAATAGGGTAGGTTTAGACTAGATATAAGGAAGAAATTATTTACAATGAGGGTAGTGAAACACTGGAACAGGTTGCCTAGAGAGGTAGTGGAGGCCCCATCTCTGGAGACATTCAAGACCAGGTTGGACGGGGCTCTGAGGAACCTGATCTAGTTAGCGGTGTCCCTGCTGACTGCAGGGGGGTTGGACTAGATGACCTCTAGGGGTCCCTTCCAGCCTAAAACATTCTATGATTCTACGATTCTATGATTCTAAGATTTAACCTAATCTGAATAATAAATTGATAGCTACCTCTAAGATATGACAGAGGAGCTCATATATGGATTATGTTTTAATTGAATTTAATTTAAGTTTAAAAACAATATATACACCACATGTATCAAACAGTGTAGTCCAATATCTGTGTTAGATAGCAGGGGTCCTGGCTTTGTATAGATTTGCAGGTGTGTGCTGTACAAGAGAAGGCACTCGGATCTGTGCTTCAATTTCCCTTGCAAAATGGGGTTAGCTTTACCTCGGCATGCTCACTGAGGTGCCTGAATGAGAGTGTACAAATGAAAACCATCCATGCAACTTGAAAGCTTTAGAACTAAAACCATCAGTCATGTTAAATTAAGTTTGTGAGTGTTTTTTTCACTCAAAGTATCCCCAAGTAGGGAACAGATATTTTTGTCTGACCCCATCTCTCTGACTTGGACTCTGACAGCCACCCAGAGCAAGTGTCTCAAAAAGGAATGCCAAGGAATTGGCAGCGAATACTAAGGGAAGTAAATTCCTGAAAAAACAGGGATTTCTGTGTATTTTCTTAGTAATTGAAAACTAAGCTGTTAAAATTGAATCCTCTTTCATTTGCCTTTTGTTAATTTCTCCTCTTACTGACTAATTTGCACAGCATAGACACCCAAGTGTTGTTTGTAAACAAATGGTTAAAGGATTAGAAACATACAGCAATCATCCTGCCAGCCTTATTGACGAGTTCGCAAACAGGCAAGCCCTTGTAGAGGGATTTAAGCAAATGAAAAGCATTATTTATCTATAGAGACTGAGATATGAGTGAATTGCACTTGCTGGACTGCAAACAGTACTGTATAGAGGAAATAAATAGGGGTTTAATTCCTAAAGGTAAATTAGGTTCAACATTTTAAGGCATAACTTTTAAGCATCCTGCTACCTAGTGAGTCCTGGTCCTGAGCCCAGAGTTTCATCTTTTATAGAGAGAAGTACGTGCTTAAGAATGGGGTTCACAGACATGGGTTAGGAGACCAGGCAACAACCTAAGCTTTCTAGCAAGAAACACCAGCACAAAGGCTGGAGCTTGAGTGCTCATGGACTTTGCTGCCACTTCCTAGACTGCCATAAAGATTCACAGTTACATCCTCTCCTAGACGCCAGTGCCCATGTCACATCACTCCTGTCTTGCAAAACAGAGCATGAAACTGCTCCGAGTGCGGCAGGCCCTCTGGCACTTCACAGCCTGGTGGAGCTGAGGTGAGCAGTCAGCAACTTGGGGAGAAGCCAGGGAAAGCGCAAGGGCAAGGGCTCTCCCTTGCTTTTTCCGCTTCCCTCCACCACACACTCTTCATATCAAGCTCTGCCCAAGCAGCAGATTGAGATGGGAACAAAAAGCAGGTGGGAAAAAAAAAATATTCTGAGAAAGTAGGAGTAGCTTCCAGCTACATGTTCACATTGCTGCTACCTACACTACCTCCTTCCTTCTCAAAGCCTTCCCTGGCCACTTAGCACCACCACTTCCAGCTGCTAGAGGAGATTGAATGAAACCATCTGGATAAAACACTTAAATACGCATCAGGGCAAAGAGTTTAAAAGAACAATCTAATATCCTTAGTAAGGACACAACCTGGGAAGACCTGGGCTTCAGTCTCTGCTCCAATGGGGATACCAGTACTTACACGTAGCAAAGCAACATTCAAAGCAAAGTTCAACAGGTATTTCTTGGACCACAGACATATAAACACTTTTCAGTCACTCTATGCTTCTTCCCAAGCCAAAAGAAACCACAAAAAATATGATGGACAGATCCATTGTCATCCTTAAGTGTGCTGATGCACTGAAACACTACACGTGAAACCCTGTCACTTTTAGCCTTTGGCGGTTTCTTTGGAGCTTCTCACTTCAGCAAACACAGCCCATCCCGACTGCACCTGCAGGCTGACGTGTCGTGACAGAGCTTCCTTTGCAAATATAGCCTCACTCTTTCACTGCTCTTGCTCTAAGCAGCACACCCCCTTGGTCAGGCAACGAGGAGGGGGCAGTCATATTCAACTGCTGCCTAGCAGCATCCCGCAGGAGAGGCCCATAAGCCCTCGTCAGATGAGCAACCACTTGTGCGGCAGAGCAGGGAAAAACCCTTTTTCTTCCTCTTCCTTTATGATTAGGTTGAAATTACCCAGTAAAATACCTACAAAGGTGAATCTTGATTCACCAGGAGGGCAGAGATTTATTCACAGCCTTAGATTTTGTTCCGTGCTTCTCCCTTCACTGTAGGGCAAACAACCATTACCAATCTTGTTGAATGATGGAATTTCCTGTTCTGCTTAGTACTACAGTTAAGGTTTTAAATTATCCCCCAACTGAATGTTTTCCTGGTTTAATTGCCAGGCTTTGGAAAGAGGCCTAGCACCCAGGCCCTGACAGGAGTGCAGCTATGCAATATCCAGCTGGCTGCAGTCCCAAAGCAGTTAGAGCAGCCACTGACTAGAGAGAGATTTACACCCCCGTGGGCTGAAATACTTGTAGCTTCCCTTGCAGAGCTCTGCCATCCCCTGCTACTGTAACCCGCACTCCCCAAGTGACTGCGCAGAACAACTTGCTGGGTTTTTTTCTTTTTTGCATTGCATTGACCCTGAAAGTCTTGCCAAGCCTTGGGAGAGCTGGACAGGCAGCTGGCTGCTGTGTCGGTCTGCGAATGCTGCTAGAGGGCTGGATGATGCTGGGATCTGCCCTGCGTGCAGCCTTGCTCCATGCTGGCTGAAAAATCTTTGCAGCTGAGTTTCTTCATGAGGACTGGTGGTAGAGAGCTACAGTTTCTGATTTTCTTTGACTTAAACAAAGTATTTCCACTATTACTGATGCATAGGATTCACTTGTTAGTTAGTCTACACCCAGAAAAAAGATCTCGCTTCTTATTAACATCAATGTGATGGCTAATGTGCACTCATTTGATTTGATTATGATGACAGTATAAAGCCCCTTGTTATTCTTTTCATGTTGTCCCTTTATAGGCACAGGGGCTTGATTCTATCCCCAGCTCCTTTGATTACTGCTATTTTACTCCTAAACTGAGCTTGAAGTAATTACTAGCCTCACTCTTTTATTTTCAACAAATGTTCAGTAATTCAGTCTCCTCTGGATTGTTTTGCCTCTCCTGGGATAGAAGGGGTGACAGAGAGAATCAATCATTCACGTGAAAAGGCAGTGGCGGCCTCAGAGCATTTCTCTGTAGTGCATCCATAGCTGTTGTGTCAATATTACCAGTGTCCTCTCTGGCTGTCACCGTGCTGCCCCACATCCCGCTCACCCCCTGTCCTTTTCTGTGCAGTTCTCAGGGAGCTACTGGTGTCCCAGTGCAGCAAAATCTCCTGTGCAAACTACGCTGAGTACAGATCTCAGGAATAAGACTCAGATCCTGGTGATGTAAACCACTCCTGACTGCCGCATTGGTTTGGGAGCAGACCTCTGCAAGGCCACGACAGCAATCAACCAGGCACGGCGATGGTTGCAGCTGTGTTAGGGGCCAGCTCCGTAATTTTCCTGGTACTTGCACAGCCTGTGCCTGTTTTCCAGAGCTGGTTTTACCAAAGAAGCTTCTTGATCTTTGTCATAGTGATAGGGCAAGAAGAGTTTTAATGTCAAGTGACTTAAGCCAGAAGCAACTCAGGACTGCGCATTGGTATTTAAGACCTGGGACAGAGACCAGAGCCTCGCACTGCACCTGCTGTTCAGCCACACAGCAAACCCCTCTGCTGCGGCCAGGGTCCTCTTCTCCGACGGACAAGGAAGTCCTTCAGCCTCAGAGGGCTCGAGGCTTATTAAGAGGGTCTGACCTTCCTCTTCAAAGGCTGTACAAATGGAAAAGTACAGGGGCGTCAGTGCCAAGCTCCTCAGTTTGCTTGGGAAACAGCTGTAGGAGTTTAAGAAGTAAATATGTGACAGATGCTCCAGATCTTTAATATATTTCACTACAAAGTTAAATGATTAGCAATATGGTTTAACCTAACCTGTCTGACTTGGCACTGCAAGGGGCCAGGAGCAGTAACCCAGTCAACCCAAACTGCTCCTCAGCTCAGAGCCGGGAACCAGTAGCTGAGAGGTCAAGGGCACAGGACAACCCCCATGTAGCTGCGGTTGTTACAGTAAGCACTGAAGATTTTGAAACAGAAGCACAGCTTTGGGCTTGGATTGTTCCTTTAAAACTGTGTTGCTCAGGCTCGGTGTTTCAAAGGATGATGGGGATAGAGGGGGGGGGACGTTAAACGGCTCACTATACCATGGCCCTAATCCCAGACCTATGGACACAATAATGTCTTTAGGTTTTCCAGATTACTGTCTTTTAAAGGCCCTCGTCCAGGTGATTAATTAGACTAAAATATATCGCAAATGAAGGTTGGGGTTTTGAAAGAAACCTGATGCGTTTAGGCATTCAAATTGTGTTGAACTTCACACCTCAGACTTTATTGAGCTGACCTCCCGGCAAAACACGTACGTGACTGAAGTAGGCTTACGGTTTCCCTTATGGAAAGAGACATCCAGAGATTTCTTCAAAGAACACGGGGTGTGAATAAAATAGAGATGATCTTGTCCACCTCGAGTTGCCTTATTGGCCTGAGAGACTTCTGGTGAACGTTGCCAAAGAAAATGGCAGGGAAGATTACACTGAGACACAAGATGTCCCAGAGAAAATACAGACAGATGGAAACTCAAAGTTTTAGAGGCAGAGCAGAAGCAAGGCGGAGGAGCGTGACTTGCTATTTGTGCGTTACTGATTTTGAAAAGCAACTTACTGGCTTTTCTTTGCAGGCCACATTGTTGCAGGCTGTTACCCTGACCCTCAGGAAGCTGGGTACATCAATGAAATGCCACTGCAAATTATGTTTTTGTCGGCTCCCAAGAACATCACATTCTTAAAAGAGGAGCTGGCAGAGTTTGACGTGCGGTTAGTGAGGGGGAGGGTAGGAGCCGTCCCCAGAAGGGAAAGGTCTTGCGGGAGGCATTGCAGGGAAGAGCCTGATAGATTGTAAGAATAGAAAGCAAAACAAAGCGCACCAGAAAAGTAAAGCTCTAGGCAATGCATGCCAAGAGATGGACTTCTACTGCTGAAACACAGGCTTTTTGCAGCACCAAAGGAAGATGCTCTTCATTTTATCCCCTGGCTTCTCTCTCAGAGAAATATTGATAGATAAAACAACATACATGCACAGGGAGAAACTTGGGTTCTGCCTTGCAATATTTCTCCTTCAGCTTTGGTGCAAAGTATTATGTTCGGTGGCAACATAACTGCGGTGCAGTATTTCAATCCATTGAGAAGAGGAAAACCTCAGGATAAAGTCTCAGTAACATTTCCAGAGAAGTTTTACCCCTGTTGGCCCAGCTTGCTGTTCCTCATCAACGTATAAGAGGAATGAGCAGTGATCTACATTTTGTCTGCCTGGATTTAAAGTGTGCGCAGAATGAATATATCCTTCATATTTCAGTATTGTCACAGCTTTCAGCTGTGGGTCTAATAAACTGTAAGTCAAATTACTCATGGTGTATCAGGAAAACAAGGGAAGGACAGAAGGTGAAGCTGAGAGAGAGAGGACATTGCCTGAGGAAGCAGAGTGACCAAAGCCCAGTTGCATATGGAAAATACATTCAGGAAACTTTAAGAATATACAGCTTTGGGAAGGGATGGGACAGAAGAAATGGGACAGTATCAAATGAAGAATGGAGTGGAGACCCTTTTCTGATAATGTTTGGCTTTCATGGAGAGCAGTGATCAAAGATGTATGGTCAGGGGATCCTGTGTTTCTCCTGGCTAAATAGGGTAATTAAGTGTAATTAAGTACACTCATCAAGAAGAAATACAGTTGACTATACTGAGAAGTTATGAAAAGTAGGAGTGAATCAGGCAGCAACTAGAAGACCGTTAACCTCATCCTTGCACAAGCCAAAACACATGATAAATGAGCCTCCGTGAGAGGGAAGCAGCTGAGCAATATGTAGCGCAATATAGACCGTAATGTTCAGTGATAAGAAAGCACAAGCACGCAGGGTATACATGGCTCGTGGGGAATGTCTGTGATGTGATAATAAGTTTGGCAGCTGTGCACACCACTAAAAAAAGAAGTTTCTCTTGTTTCTATTACAGCTTGTGCAGTTAACACATTCCAGGGCTGATAGTGGGACTGAAACATTTCATTAAGGAAATGGGTCTTATTTGCATGTAGCCCTTGCTGCTCGTCACTTTTTTTTATTTAATTCCGATCACTGCTGAAGTAGATGGCCAAAATTCTCCAGAGAGGCAGAGTTCTCAGTGACCCTACTGAGTTGAATGGTGACACGCTCGTTCCCTTATAGGGAAAAATGTTTCTTATCATCGCTTTTTGCTCTCTCCATTACATCTAATGCAAATGAGGTAGAGAAACTTGGACTATTAATGCAGCTCATCAATTCAGATCAATCGAGTTAACATAACCTTGCTCTGACATTTACATTCAAAGCTTTGGCACCAAGACTGTTGCATCCCTGTTATAACTGAAACATGACCGGACACAGATCATGTGCACATATTTACTAGTCGAAGGCTGTAATATCCCTGCCCTTAACTGAAAGACAAGTTTTTTCCTAGGAGATTATTTCGAAGGAGATTAAGAAAAGTCTCTATTGGCTCTGTGACTGCTACGTTATTATATACTGTTCTTTCATTAAATGTGTGTTCATTGTTATTTTAAAATGTAAAGAATTTAAGCCAGAACGTAAATATTTGTACAAAGAGGATAATGTTTAAAAAGAAAAGACATACAAGTCTTACCTATTCAGTGGCATCCAAGATCACTGCCTGTAGGAAAACAGTCTTTTTTCTCATTTCACAAATCATTTCACATTTATACAAATTATACCTGATCCAAGTTGGTAAAACAGTAATAAGAATATATATATGGGGCAAATGTGTAGACCTTTAAAAAAATATTTATACTACAAATTTCTAATCTTCCATCAAAGTATATTTATGAGAGCTTCTCCTGAATGAAAAGATTTTAACTTTTTTTTTTTTTTAGCTTATTGATAATTAAGAAAAAAGATCATTTTGTTACATAGCTTTTTATTATTAATAGCAACGGAGAACATGGTGTTTCTCTGTTCAGCTTTCTCAGATGTTAAACCGTTGACAATTATCTTCCTGCAGTGAACGCAGAGTCTGCCAGTTCTGAGGCTGACTCCACTGTGGGCAGGATAACATGCCTGAGCCTGTTTCCATGAAAGACAGGAGAGAAAAACTCCCCTGAATTTTCACGGCGCAGGATGAAGACTTGTAAGGATGATCCATACCGAGTGGGTGTTAGACAGATCGTTGTTCAGAAGTCTCTCAAAGTTTGAAATGGCCTCATTTGGTTGCCTTGAATCAATTCATTAGCATGGTTTCCAGTCAGAAGCACACACCCATCTAGGTTAATGTGATCTCTCGAAGGACACCAACATTTTCCAATGTTGGCCTACCAATGGTTAACACTGCAAATATAACACTTGAAAAATTACATGATGCAGGCAGCTCCTAGAGAATATAGTGTGTGAAGTGGTTTTCTGGTTTAGATCTTCTAATGGCAGCACATTATGGGGTTTTATTTGCTTCGGGTTTTTTGTCTGTTTTCTAAATGCTGATACAGGTACTAAGTCCTGCTGTTGGGTCAGTGCTTGAAGAACTGGTATGTCCAAATGGAGAAACATTTCAATTTCAGTTGAGAGAATAATAGTTGCAGGGTGCTTGGATCCATTTCATATTATTTTAGTGAATTCCAGCCTTACAACACAGGTGACATCAGCTAATAACTGAAGCTGGAAAGCAGATAGGGAGTTCAAGTGCAATTACTACAGCCAACATCTGTAAAAGTACAAACATTAAGGACATTTGTGGAATTTAACCCATCCTCTATTTATCTGTTATCAACAACTATTCGTGTTGATATGGCAACGGAAAAGTCATATTAATATAATGAAAGCAAAAGTAGAAGCTTGGCATTGCCTACACCCAGTAACCGGATCTGTGGCTCAGAAGGGGATTTTTCTGTTAATCTGGCAAAGGAGTAATCAAAAGGATTTTTGCTGATAAAATAGAAAATGGTAATAAATCTGAAGTAAGCAACTGTGCTAGAGAAACACCCCCAGTCATATAACTGGTTTCTGGATTATGCAAAAACCAAGAAAAAGTGAAATCTGCTCACAGGCACCTTATGACATCTGCTCACAGACAGCTAATTAAGAGTAGATCGCTTAAGTAATCATAGCGAGCAACCTAAAAAAACAAGATATGCGAAGGAAACAATAAGAAGAACATCCATTTACAGTAAGACAGCTGTGAGCCTAGGCAGACTCAGGAAAATCAGCTATGGACAGGAATTCACAAGAAGGTAAAGAAAGCATCAATTCAAGCGAGGAAGAAAAATCTCAGTATCCCCTGCTGGTGTTCAGCCTACTGGTTACCCATCAGCAGAGCCGTACGGACAGGCCAGTGGAAGGAAGCAAGCAGTGAAGACAACTTTGAAGTGGAGTAGTTGCTTTAGTTGTTTAGCTTATTGTATGTCTCTTGAAATGCAATCCAGTGTTTGTTTTCGTAGAGTGAACTCTGCACTATCAACTCTAAGCCTTTGTAACTTGTCTAGTATATAACTCGTGCTGCCATAAATAAACACAGAAAAGCAATTTTAACCTACTTCTTATTCATTCCTAAAATCTCAGCTTATGCAAATTTTTACTGAATTTAATGGGAATTTCCCCTAGGTAAAGGCTGAAAGCACAAAGAGATCATAAATCTGCTTAATATCAAGCCATTATTCTTCTGGTTTTATACGAGTGCCTATTCACCTGCAGAAGTTGGATAAAAATGTGCGTGATGGGCCAAAGCCAGGAAACTCCTGTAGTGTTACCTGGGGTTCGGGTGTCTGCAGCTGAGAGCCTGCCAACACACACCTCGCAACACCCCGGGTCGCAGCTGGGCCCGGGGGCAGAAGTTGCGGTACCGCTGTGAAACTGGGTGATTGTCGTCTCCTGTGCTCTGGTACCTCCCCAGCCGCTTTGGCTCCAGCTGCACAAATAGATTCCCAGAAGTGACCCCAAGGACCAACCCCTGACTCCAGTGAAAAGCCTGCCTCTCTTTGCCATCATTCATCTCTGTCTTCTCCACAGAGAAGACACCAGGGAGACTTCCTCCGCAGAACCGGCACCTTCTTGAAGTGAAAAGAGAGTGTCAGTGGGAATGCGGTATTTCAGTGTAACCGCTAGCCAGGGTGTTAGCAGTCCCATTCTACCAGGAAGAAAAATGGAGAAAGCTTTTGTCTCGCTCCCTCCAGAAGCTGTGCCTGAAATAGAAATGACCTGCATCATGCTTTCCTATATTGCTTCTCATGGACTTCAAAGGTGGCCTGTTTTTTCCCACATGTTTCTTGGCATTACTGAATTTTCATGGCATTCACGTAAGGATTTTTTTTTCTCTGTGCATGCCATAGTTTTCTCTTTGGCAATCAAGCCTATCTTTTTACAAGTCTTAGAGGTTCTTCTGAGTTGCCTTATCTGTGATGCCCACTCTCAGTCCTGTGCCATGGCCTCTTCTGGCAGAACAGAGTAAGGTGATGGTGCCTTAGGAGACTCAGAGCTAAGCATCAATCACTGAGAACACCCACTGCTGAGCACAGAAGAGCTCCACAGGAGGGAAACAAGTGCTTTCATAGCTCTTGCAAACCTCCCAGGATGGTGATATTGCATAATATCCTGCAGAACATTTCCATTTGCTGATGGCCAGGTGCAAGTTTGGGTGAATCAATGGGTATGCCTTTTGTCCTACACTGGGAATGGCTGGAAATAGTCCCTTGGTCTCAGCCTGGATCCTTTGTTTTCACCGGTGTATTTACAAGAATGTGAGAATGAGGTCTCCAAGCATGACCGATGGAAACAGTAACTAAGGAAAACAATGGTAACGAAGAGAAACTTACCCAAACCAGGGGGTTTGCACATATTAGCTTTAATGCAGAAGCCTGGAGACACGAGAACACATTGCATCGTCTCCTTCCTCTCTCGGTTTGTTCTTGGTTTGTTATTTTTCCTGACTGCTGCTGCTGCATCAAAGCACTCACACAGAAAAGGGCCTGGCATGACATGCCAGGAACAAGATTGTGCTCAGGCATGAGGCTTTGATCTTGAAGACTGTTCAGCTGTGTACAATGCACAAAGGTGCAGCCTTGGTACAAACTCGCAGAGAGGAAAAAATTCCAGCGGCGAGTTTTGCCTGGTGACAGAAGAGTTAGCGCAGGTCAGTCACAAATGCTGCGTGCGCAGTTTTCCATGGCTGACGCAGTTTTAAACCACCGAGCATATGCAGAGGAAGTCCCAGCATGGTGGTAAATTGCTGCATGCAGATTTTTTTGAATCTTTCTATGTATTTTTAGAGATGTACAAGAAATGAAATCTTCAACCAGCAGGAAGTGTGAAAAGAACTTTCTTTGCAATACAAAGCCATCAGTGTTTGTAAACCAGATAGAGAGAGAGAAATAAAATAGATAGGTAGAGCAAAATGTTCAGTTTTTCCCAGGTTCCTCCACACGTATTAGTACCCAAACCACCCCTAGAAAATTCTCTCTACTTTACTCACCGTTTTAATATGATGTGTTTTCAAGATTTCTTTGATCTCTTGATTTACAGCCCCAGGGATGAAAACCAAACAAATACCTTTCCTTTGTTTTCTAGAACTCCATGCTTTGTTCCATTACAAAAACCAACCTGACAGACTTTTATATCATGGAGATAAAAAGGGAGATACAGAATGTGCTGTGAACTGCGAACTTCTCTAAGGATAAGTGATATCGCTGCGAAATAAACAAGCACGTATCTCCCAGGGAGGTGCAGCATATTTAGGAAAGGCTGGAACCTCACAGAGAATTTTTCAGTAGCATTAGCGTGATGCTATCTGTGAGCTCAATCTGGCGTGTGGTTTTTTTTCGTTCCTTTTTTAATCTGATCAAAGATGGACAGAACATCAACAGGCATTTTTAAGCCATCATCAGTGAAATAAACTAAAACTATAGCTACAAATGTTAGCGTGCACATTAGCTGAGTGGTTTTGTCAAAAGCAGAAGCGTAACAGAGAGCAGCACAGGCTCAGCATTCAGCACACGAAGTCTGGCCCAGCACACGTAGCTCCATAAAGGCCAATATACGTACCTTAACACTCAGGGTAAGGCTTTAAATGGTAAGGCAGCATTCTACCTTTGCGTTGGGTAACTTCCACCTTTACAGTTACAGCGATATAGCTGCACTTTTTCTAGATTAAAAACCATTTTTCAAGTTTGAAAAAACCTGGGTATAGCTGATAGAAGTGACAGTGTGTTAATGTCGACATCTGATGAATACAAAATGCAGGGGGAATTGCTTGTTGCTGAAATACATTAGATCATAGCAGCAGCAAAATGTAGCAGTGAGACGCCATCATCATCATTTCAACGTCTGTTCCATATAATTGCAGAGTGACTGTAAGCTAGCAGGGAAAGCTATCTGTCTTTGGGAGTCTTGTAAATGACATGCTATTTAAAATAAAACATCGAGACTATGAAAAACATTCAGAGGCTTTTCAGCATCTATTGAATTGTGTACAGTCTTCATGGAACATCATAAATGCAGTTCTCAGAGGAAGTAAATGGTTGTCTGAAGACACATTCCTACCAATGCCATTAACACAACTCATCAGCTAACAAGAACATACTCATCTGTCTAGACACAGATGATATTAGAAAAGTAATCGCCATAGATCATATTCATGTCACAGTCCTGAAGGAGCTTTGTGTGGTTTGATGCTGTACCTGCCCTGGCCCTCAGTCCTGAATGCAGCTGTCCTCGCTCGCTGATGGCGTTGGTTACCCAAGCTCTGCATGAGCAGTGGAGCTCCTGCTGTCTGGACCTGATGAAGTATTGGCCTGGTGCAGGCAAAGAGAGAGCTCATTGCTGAACCAGAGCTTTAAAATGCCAGAGAAATAGCTCCTTGTCTCTCCTTCTCCCCTGATACTACAGAGAATGCTTAGAAGATTAGCCGAGATTAAGCACACAGCTTTTGGAGAGGTAAAGAAGAAGGACATGATTTTCATCCAAGCTGTTAAGACTCTGGTCCAAACACAGAAGCACAAACATTTGCTTTTATGTATAATACTCTGCTAATCATAATGCTCTGTTTTTAATATAATGGCTATCATAATGCTCTGTTGCTCATCATTGTATTAAAGCAATGTTTTCTGCTCGAAATTCATTTGTATGTTTAATCCTTTCCTTGAATTTTTGTTAAACACTCTGCTTGGAAATTGTTTTGGTTAAGAGTCCCCAGATCACATTGCACCTTCGTGAATAAGTATTTCCTTCGATCTGTTATTTTGGCACTTTCTTTCCCCTTTGTCTGTGCTCTCACGTAAATGTGATTTCTATTTAAACATTTTTTTTCACCAGAAGGGTTGTCAGACACTGGAATGGGCTGCCCAGGGAAGTGGTCAAGTTCCCGTCCCTGGAGGTATTTAAAAGATGGGTAGATGAGGTGCTTAGGAACATGGTTTAGTGGTGGGATGGCAGGGTTAGGTTAACGGTTGGACATGATGATATTAAAGGTCTTTTCCAACCTAAATGATTCTATGATTCTGTATTTGGGACAGCACGAATACAGCTGTGGCCAGTTTTCTTAGCTTTGCTGTGTACGGGATATCATCGGTACAAAGCACATTTGTCCTGTCTTGCTATATAATGTAGCAAGAGTCGCAAGCAGAAGCGGTTCAAGTCTCCTCTTGAAATTGAAGCTCTAATATGGTCAGTAGGGCACTATCTTAGTTTCCATCAAACACGCATTACAGAAAAAGCGAAGTCTCAGAAATTAACTCAAATTTATTGAGGAGCTTTAAGCTGGCCATTACGACTGTGAGCTCAGCCTATAGACCCTGCCCTTGGAAGATTTATAAGCAAAAACCTAGAGATAGAAATGATGGTACTTAACTAGTTTTATGTAACTAGCAAGTTGAATGAAAACTTACATTTACTATGCTTAAATGAGAGAAATAATTGTCTCAGGATCTCTTTGAACACTGTAGAGGTTTGGGGATACTCAGGCTGTGAAATGTCTGTGGCAAAGGCTGGAAAGACATATGTTCATGCCACTGCAGATTAGAAAAATGCATTATATTATGTCTGTACGTCTTCAAAAATTGTATCAGATATGTGAAAATATAATAATGGCTCTAGTGATTATTTGTTTCAGCAATAGCTTTGTATGATAGCAGACTGAGGTAAATTCTGATGCCATATGAATATAAAACATGAATAGCAGACAAATAGTGATTTTTTTCTGTTGCAGAAGTCTTACACCGTCCATGAATATCTACGCATTGGTCAGAGTATATTTTGTAACAGTCTTGTGTCATTTTTGATTTGAGAAAGACAAGTACCATCTGATATGTTTGGTATCGACTCACCTATTTTTTTTCTTTTTTCCCCAGAAGTTATTCCTCTAGTAATTTGAGTTGTAAAAGATTTGTAGTTGAAAGGGTTATCAAAAGCTGAGATTTACAGTCACTTAAATTATGTAGCTTTGTAAATAATTATGACACAATTCAGTAATACTACCATAACAGGGTTGGCGGGAGCAGCGTAAGCAGATGATGATTTTGACACCTACATTTTTAATATCTGCAGGGTGAATATTTCAAAGGAGTTATTGGAGAGAACTATTTTTAACAATGGCTAATAGAAGTTTCTAAACAATTTGTGCTTGTTTATTTCAAGTGTGGCAAAATAACCATAGGGTTTAAACAAACCATAGTGCTCAGGGTGATTTTGTGCCTACTGAGTCACTGCAAAAGAAAGAAAACAAGAAAATGTTTGGAAAGTGGCATACTGGCTCCTCAGCAAAGTTCTTCATGCACAGCTGCTGATAGATAACCGTGTTTTGCTCACAACTGAGATTCAGAGAGATTGATGGAAGAAACGTACTCTTAAAATCCACATTGTAAAAAAGAGACTAGAGAAAGTTTGATATAGATCAATAAAAAATTCCAAACTAAATCAAAATCTGTGTTGGACAACTTTTTCTTTTTCTTTGGGGCAAGTCAAAAACAATATTCAAAAGCCACCATTGCTGTGTTATCCAGATCACAGCACCCCATCCAGAAGGAGGCAGGCTGATGTATCTGGTCCCATATGAAAGTCTGAGATCTGGGAGCAGAGCTAATACAAGATGAAAGTACAGATTCTGCCCCCAGTGTAGATGTCCTTACATCAACTTGCCCAAGAATGACACTACCAAATGACTGCACTTATGTAGGGGAGGAAAACCGAGAGTCAGGATATTCCTTCAGCTTCATCACCAGTACCTGGTCAATAGGTTGCTTCACAGCTCCAGTTAAGACATGAGTAAAAAGCAAGTGCTACCACTCTTTTGGGATGTTCTCACCATCTCCATTCAGAACACAGAAAAGCACCAGAGCTCTTGTGAGAACAGGAAATTTAAAGAAATCAAACTTTGAAAGCCACCAAGTTTCATATTCTGCTGAAAAGTGAATTCAACCCATTCTTACTGTTACTGTTATTAAACTTCTGTCCTTTTTAGGACATTTTAATATCTTTTAATTATATTCTTTATATATTTAATATCTGTTTTTTTCATACCTCCATTACTATTCCAGAAAGAGGCTGCACCTGTTCCCAGATTTGAACTCAATATATCCCACAGATTTGTCCCTCTCCTGCACTTAAGAATCTAGACAACTGTGCTGGTTTTGGCTGGGGTAGAGTTCATTTTTTTCACAGTAGCTGGTGTAGGGCTACGTTTTGGATTTGTGCTGAAAACGGTGTTGATAATACAGGGATGTTTTCATCATTGCTGAGCAGGGCTGGCCTTTTCTGCTTCTCACCCCGCCCCACCAGCGAGGAGGCTGGGGGTGCACAAGAAGCTGGGAGGGGACACAGCTGGGACAGCTGACCCCAGCTGACCAAAGGCAGCCATGACCATATGACGTCATGCTCAGCATATAAAGTTGGGGGAAGAGGGAGG